>NC_136496.1:46594875-46989875 GCF_053919585.1 Euprymna scolopes | reverse complement strand
TCATTTTACTATTACTGCATGAATAAAAATATCATATTTAAGCATATTTTATGACCAAATAACGCTGGGCAGCCTACTACTGTATATATATATATATATATATATATATATATATATATATATATATATATATATATATATATATTATTAAGTGTTCGATCATTGAACATTGTAGTATAATTTGATTGTAACTATTTTTGAATATTAAAATTTTATTTTCTTACCACTTTAATTACGATTTCAAAAAATTTGGCCCAGACATTTCGGAGTCTATAGAGAATGGACACACACACACACACACGCACACACATATTATATGCATTTATATTAGACGTGGTTCGACTGCTGGCATTACAAGAAAAGTTGATGAACAATGTGTGATATGGTTACTTATTAAACATCAGTTGTCTAACATGGGCATCATTGAGGACCGAGAAACAGCTTGATAGTTCTGCTTGATTGGTGCTGAATGAAGGCAGATGCAAAGTTGGATAAGTATTAGGAAAATTGAAACGGAAGTTGGTCTGGAAATGATGGTTAATATATTGAAAATATATCAGGTAAGTTGTCCTGAAAAGGACACAAAGAGTAGAATGGTAAGTTGCCCTGTAAAGAGCAGATTTGTCCTGATTTATCCGAAGCTAAAAAATGGTAACAATTAATTATAAGTTCACAATAATGAAAAATGAAACAGTTAATATGCTGAGGTATTATATGTCACTGATGCTGATCACTTTCTTCAATGTGTGTTGATTTGATGTTGTAATGAGTAGTTTAATCAAAAACAAACCAGTTATAAAAAGTGAAAGGTTAATCATCTCTTGAACAAAGTGAAGATGAACCATCTATTCAACAACATTTGATTTTGTTACAAGAGAAATGGTGACTAGCAAGCAGACCATGACATATCCACAAATATTAGGCAGAATTGATTTATTCTGTGTTTAATGTAATGTTTCATTTACTGTCAAATAAACTATTAAACAATAAAATGTTTTTGTTACCCCTCCCACACACACCTGGCTTATTCATTAGAATATTAAATATTCTAATTTTTTAAAACTATCAATATTTAAACATAAAAAACGATTCTTAATAGCAATTGCAATACTCTGTAGCGAGCTGCTACTACTACGAGACTAGGCTGTATTCTCACCTTAGTTCTCTCTTTCTCCCTACTCTTTTCTCTTTTCCTTCCTTTCTTCTTATACGTCATCAGAGGTTCCAGCCAATGAAAAGCGAGAACGGTTTACGTGGGACATTCGAGTGAAGGAAATGTCCTTACTTCCACGGCGACTAGAGACAGAACACACGCCTCACTCCTCAGCTCCCGTTAGGTAGCCAAGAGGAGCATTGAACATTAATACAGACTTTACAAAATGCACTGTCTTTCTTTGTAACCCGAGTTTCGGAAAACACACATATATATTGGATGTCTAAAACCTCATGAATTCATAACAAAGTCGCGTTACACGTCCTCATTTTTATAAGAAGACAATGTCTTCTTTTACCAGTATTTCTTTCTATTTTAGCGCTCCAGTTCTCCCTGTTATCGGAGGCGGCCCGAAGTGGGAGCCTACCGAAATGGTGACCTCTAATTAGTACCCATGTTAATGTATGGTAATAATACCATAATATGGTGAACCCTGTGCGCGTATATACACGCAATCTTCAAGAAAAACCCAGGAGAACGGGACGGAGTGAAAACAGAAATTAAAAAAAAAAAAAAAAGAAAGAAAAAAAAAGAATTTTCGAGGACAACAGTAAAACCATACAAAAATAAGGTATATATGAATCCGCTTCCTAAGAAATGCCAGTCATATATATGTATATATATATATATATTGCTATTTTTGTGAAACGGTTTTACACTAAAGAAAAAAAAAAAAAAAGAAGTCATTTTACGTGATTTTCATCAGATAAATTGCTAAATTAGAACCAGGTCTAAAAACTATTCTCCGATGAAAGCGGCCCGAGCAGTTAAAACAGATACACAAACGGCGTGCTGACACACACACCCATACAAAAACTTTCTTTGAAACGCACGTGCGTGACAACATACGCCATCTTTGGAACACAAGTGGTAAATTTCACCAGACGACCCCCCCCCGAAGAACATTTACTATATATATATATATATATATATATATATATATATATATATATATATATATATATACATATACGTATATATATATATATATAACAAAAAAACTAATAATAATCAATCCCAGTAACGGCTGAATTTAACCTCTGGTGAGTACGTTTTTTTCTCTCTCTCTTCTTTCTATCACACCTTTTCCCCTTTTCCCCAGCAATTTCCTTTAGTCGCCATTACAAGTAAATAAAAAAGAAGAAATAATATTAACTGATAGTAGCTAATAACCATAGTAGTAGTAATAATATTAATAATAATAATAATAATAATAATAATAATAATGGATGCACAGCAAGTTAGTATTAAACCTCCACAATTCATGGAGATTAGTGTAAACGGTTGGTTTTCTATATTAGAAGCGCAGTTCCATCTCCGACACGTGACGACCGACGATCCAAAGCTTTACACAGTCATTAGCGCGTTGCCACCGGACGTAGTGACAAATATTCCCCCAGCAATCTTACAGTCACTTAATTACGCTAAATTAAAGGAGTCGGTGTTATCTGCCTATGAAAAGACCAGACCCGAACTCCTGGAGAAGTTGATGAGAACCACTACATTATCTGGTCGTCCATCGTTAAACCTCCAGGAGATGGTGACGGTCGCGAATAGGATAGGAGCGAGCAAAGAGATAGTGCGCCACAAGTTTATACGTGCGCTTCCGAAGCAAATAGCACCAGTGGTAGCAGCTCACACCGAGATGCCGTTAACGGAATTGGGTCGACTGTCCGACAATTTGATGCCGTTGATAGAGAATACGTCAGTATTCCAGGCGGTTAGAAGTCATACTCAGGCAAACGATTGTAGTACCACCAGACACGCTTTTGAAAACATCCCGGCCGGCTCACGTCCATATCGACGGAAACAGCGACCGAAGATGTGTAGAGCACATATTTATTTTGCAGAAGAGGCTCACACATGTAAGCCCTGGTGTAAGTGGCCAAAGAAGAAGAGCAGTATACAAATGCTACCTAATTCGCGTCCCTCCTCCCCCGCCCCAAGTGACTCGGAAAACTAGACAGGCGGACTGCGTTTGCTCCAGTGGTCCCGCCGTTATTACAAGTCTCTGCCAAGATAGGAGCAGCTAAAGTTAATTTTATTATAGATACAGGGGGCAGTGTTTCCATTTTGCCACGTTCCGTAGTAAATGGAGTTACCCTGGAGCCAACCCCTGTGCATATCTCAACCGCTAACGGGGAGAGTATAAAATGCTATGGCCAAACGAACTTAGAAATAAAAATTCCACGTTTGAGAAGATCTTTCCAATGGAGTTTTGTGATCGCAGATGTCACTAACCCTTTGATAGGATTTGATTTCTTGAACAAATTTCACATTTTTTTTTTTTTTTTACACAGTGATCACCACTTATCAAGGCCCGGAAGCCACTCAGGGATAAAGGTTATTGCAAGTACATTACGTTAGTGTGGAGATTTGATGAAGTGTTTAATTAAGGGAGCGGTTCATTAGGAATTTGTTAACATTGGACTTGAAGACATCCAAATTGTAGTCCGGAGGGAAGCAGGCAGACGGAACAGAGTTCCACAGGCGTGCAGTTCTAAGAAAGGAGCTTTGTTCATAGAATCCGTGTTTTGATTTAGGCACAGATATAGAGTGGGGGAAATTTTTCACAGTGGATTCAGCTAAACGGGTGTTTTTCGTGAAAGATTGGCGAGGGGGGACCAGTGATTGGAGTTCAGACAAGCACCTGCCATGGAAATAACGATAAAACAAGGATAGGCTCGCAACGTCTCTTCTGTGGGAGAGAGGTTACAGGGTAGAGAAAAGGGCATTCCTCACTAAGCCACGAAGTCTATTTTGTACTCTGTCAAGGCAGAATAGGCTGTTTTTAGCAGCTCCTGCCCAGATATGGCAACAGTATTCCATCCTTCGACGTACTTGGCTTTTATATAGATAGAGAATTGCATCAGTAGTGAGATATCTTCTGGAGCGGTAGAAGGATCCCACCATCTTTCCAGCGACCTTGGCAACAGACTTGATGTACGTGTTCCATTTCAGATCAGGAGTAAAGGTCAAATCCAGAAGCTTGTCAAAACACGGGGCCTCACCCAGACGAGAGCCATCCATCACAATTGATGCCAGCTGGGGATCAGAGCGTTGATGATGTAAGGATAGGAGTTTGGTTTTGGATGCATTAAAGGTAACCAGCCACATCTTCCCCCACTGAACCACGCGTTCGAGATCAGAGGAGAGAGAATCAGAGAGAACTTTGTCATTTACAGCCTTTGATGTGTTGCCGTAGATGGTCGTGTCATCAGCATAGATGTCAATGAATGATTTAAGTATGTGTTTAGGGAGGTCATTGATGTAGATCAGGAAGAGAGTTGAGCCCAGGATTGACCCCTGAGGGACTCCAGCATTTATATTGCAGGCCTCCGATTTTTGTCCATCTACCACTACTCTTATGAGCCTATCGGAGAGAAATGATTTAATGATTGAGAAAACATTTCCAGTTATACCGTAGCTGGAAATCTTGTGAAGTAGACCCTTATGCCATACCTTGTCGAAGGCCTTTGATATGTCAAGAGGAAGCCTTTGTCAAGAGATTCACTAATCCTGTGGGATATAACCGTCAGCACATCTGCGGTAGATCTTGCAGAGCGGAAACCATATTGTGTGTCACTAAGAAGGTTATTCCTGCTGAGGTGGTTGACATCATAGTGAATTTCAAAAATCGATCCATCCGTGATAACGTAACGGAGCGTGGGATTACAGTGAATGCAGTAACAGGAACCGATGCGGTAATAATTAATAAAATCGACCTAGCAGATTATATTACCGAGGTAATAAGTAAATATGAAAATGTACTTTCACCACATAGTGGCACAAACAAAGACTATGGTGGAGTGTATCACAGGATTGATACAGGCAGCCGGGTACCAGTCTTTGCTAAAGCCAGACAACTTTCCGGCCCTAAATTAGACGTAGCACAGGCGGAATTTAAAAAGTTATTAAATACTGGAGTTATCCAGCCTTCCAGTAGTGAGTGGGCAACCCCGTTGCATTTAGTAAAGAAGGCGGATGGTTCGTATCGAGCTTGCGGTGATTTCCGTGCACTAAATAGCATTACGAAAACAGACCGCTATCCGATACCAAATATAAATTCGTTCTGCACGCAGTTAGCTAGCAAACAGTTTTTTTCTAAAATAGATTTAACCTCAGTGTATCATCAAATTAAGGTACACTCTGACGATGTGCCTAAAACAGCAGTCGTGACACCTTTTGGCTTGTTTGAGTTTAATTACATGCCATTTGGTTTAAAGAATGCTGCGGCTACATTTCAGCATTTTATGGACTAGATATTTTTAAAGTTAGACTGCGTATTTATATACCTAGATGACATATTAGTCTTTAGTGATAGCAAACAACAACACAAGGAAGACTTAGATAGAGTATTTAGAATCCTTAACGATAACAATTTAAAGATTTCCTTAGATAAGTGTGTATTTGAAGTACCAGACTTAGACTTTTTAGGCTTCCACGTAAACAAAGAAGGTTTATTGCCTACTTCAAGGAAAATTAAAGAGTTGGGAAATTTTCCAGTCCCTAAGAACTCAAAAAGCTTACGCAGATTTCTGGGGATGACAGGTTTTTACCGTAAGTTAGTCCCTAATTATGCATCCGTAGTTTTACCGTTAACTGAACGAATGAGGTTGGATCCGGAAGCAAAGACCGAGCTTAATGAGGAAGAAACTCACGCTTTCAAAGCAATAGTAAGCAAGTTGTCTGAATTAACGGCGTTAGCTCATCCACAGTCTTCAACTACGGAGTACCACCTAATTACGGATGCTAGCCAATTTGCCGCGGGTGATGCATTGCACCAGTTGGTAGAAAAGAAACCAGTACCTATAGGTTTCTTTTCCAAAAAATTTTCCCAAGCCCAAACTAAGTATTCCACGTTTGACAGAGAGCTACTGGCAGCTTATTTTTCAGTGATACATTTCCGCCACCTCATAGAAGGTCGCCATGTGACATTATTCACTGATTATAAGCCACTGTGCGGAGCATATTACAGTCAGACACCGGCAAAGACAGATCGACAACAACAACACTTGTCAGTACTTGCCGAATATATTGCTGACGTGGAGTATATTAAAGGAGCTGAGAATATAGTTGCAGACTGTATGTCTCGGCCTGCATTAGCTGTGCAGATAGATGCATGCGATTTGGCTGAAATAGCAGAGGCACAAAGAGGTGATGACGAGATAAAGTCATACACTAATTTAAAAGAATATTGTGTGTCGAAGGAAATCGGCTCAGTCCTGTGCGATATTTCGACAAAGTACCCCAGACCGTTTATCCCAAAAGAACTTCGTCAGGCTATTTTCAACAGTTTACATAGCTTAGCGCATCCTGGTACAGGAGTGTCTATTAAACTGGTTAAGTCCAGATACTTTTGGCCCAGCTTAGATAGAACAATTAAGCAATTCTGCGCAGAATGCGTAGAGTGTCAGCAAGCAAAAGTTCACAGACACACAAAGTCTGTGGTCCAAGAATTCGAGTTACCATCTGCACGTTTCCAGACGGTAAATATTGATATTGTTGGTCCCTTGTCCTTAACGCGCAATGAGTCTGACCCTTACCTAAGCCCTTACAAATACTTGCTTACCTGCATCGACCGTGCAACTTGCTGGATTGAAGTACAGCCTATGACTGAAATAACTGTACGGTCGGTAGCAGAGGCATTTATCAATGCATGGATATCCAGATTTGGAGTCCCAGTGCATGTGGTAACTGACAGAGGTAATCAGTTTGAGAGCGAGTTGTTAACGAATCAGGTTTTTCTCCTTTTACATCTGTTACTGGAGCTCCGATATTGATTCCTCAGCAGTTAATACACAAACGGAGAGCAGGAGAGACTCCAGTTAATAATAAGTACATACGTAATTTGTGTGAATGGATGTCCCGAATTGATGTACTCGACAATGGAAAAGGACATATCCACGACCATTCAAAAACTGTCATACCAAAAACCTTACGGTCCTGTGAAAAAGTATGGCTCAGGGTCGATCGAGTTAGAAAACAGTTAGAAGCACCTTACTCAGGTCCTTATAAAGTCTTGACTCGATCAGACAAGCATTTCCAGATCGACATGAACAACGGTACTCACACACACGTATCGATAGATAGATTAAAACCATTTATAGAACCAACTATTTGTAATAAAATTAGACAGACGGAGAAGTCACAGACAGATAAAGTTAATACTAGAGATAAGATTATTAGGACAGTCGAAGATGGAATTGCTACTGACACATATGTCTAGAGCAGGAAGGAAGGTGACATGGAAGAAGAAAAACGAATACTTTTATTTTTAAACAAAGAACAGATTTAATAATTGGCTATAAGTTACTTAACTCCGTTAATTGGAGGGGGACTCTTGTAGTGAGCTGCTACTACTACGAGACTAGGCTGTATTCTCACTTTAGTTCTCTCTTTCTCCCTACTCTTTTCTCTTTTCCTTCCTTTCTTCTTATACGTCATCAGAGGTTCCAGCCAATGAAAAGCGAGAACGGTTTATGTGGGACATTTGAGTGTTTACTTCCACGGCGACTAGAGACAGAACACACGCCTCACTCCTCAGCTCCCGTTAGGTAGCCAAGAGGAGCATTGAACACTAATACAGACTTTACAAAATGCACTCTTTCTTTGTAACCCGAGTTTCGGGAAAACATACATATATATTGGATATATAAAACCTCATGAATTCATAACAAAGTCGCGTTACACGTCCTTATTTTTATAAGAAGACAATGTCTTCTTTTACCAGTATTTCTTTCTATTTTAGCGCTCCAGTTCTCCCTGTTATCGGAGGCGCCTCAAAGTGGGAGCCTACCGAAATGGTGACCTCTAATTTGTACCCATGTTAATGCATGGTAATAATACCATAACTCGTCCTACAATTAATATGGAAAAGAAATAAGAACAAAACCATTTATGTTTATTTGGAAGTTAATTTGAATACGCAAGGGTCGCAAGTGCGAATTGTTCTTTTGCTAGGAAGGAAGAAGGTCAGTTGTTTATTGAGCAACTATGTGTATGAAAGCGTATTCTAATGGGTTTTGTGTAAGCCACAGCTTGACATGTGATAATTTTTCCTGGCATACCAACAGATGAGCCTATCCCAAAAGCAGGAAATGGAAAAAAGAGGGTGTCAAGTTGACTGTTCTATGTTTCTGTAGGCAAAAATACTGTAACATGTTCGCCAGATGATCACTAAGCCAAGCCACCTGATTGGTTCACAGTTGACCAATATCAGTTCAGCATGACAACTCAGTGCATATTAGTTATTGTTACAAATATAACAAACCTTGATTGAAGCATATAGGGAGACAGGTAACCTGTATTGAATGGATTTGTCTGGATAAACCCGATGAAAACAAATAAAAATAAAATGCATGAACTAGAACAGTAAAACAGGGGGCAGAATAGAAATAACAATTAAAATGTTTAAAGGTGGAAAAAGGAATTTATTTATATAAATATCCCGAAATGGGTGCACAAGAAAATTTGACCATTTTCCTTATACGGGCTACAAAACTGTGCCGAGTAACCATAACTATGAAAGATAAAAGAAAACAAACGAACTGCTTTTCGAAGCTGTTTCAACAAATATTTCAGCAAATCAATAATTGGGTATAAATAATATGAGAAAATGTTTAAACAAACAAATTATAAACATAACACACAGTAACTGGCAATTCATGCAAAACAATTTCTCGTCAATTTAAAGGCTATCAAATTACTACAAAGAGAAACGTTTGTTTTTACAGTCACTTCCCAAAGTTACTGTCCAAATCTTCAAAACCTTGCCACCCCTTGTCACACAGTGAATATGGGAAGGAGGAGGCAAAAATTTGATTGATTACACGCTAGAATAAATTTGATGTCGATCCTTTTATCGGTACCGAAAACCTCGGATCGACGAAACAAAGTTTTCAAACTTTTTTTGACTACCTTCTCGTTAATATTTCCACATGAAAAGAAATGCACCCTTCAGAACACATGTTCAATGAATTATGTCTTCCAAGCTCTTTTCCAGGTGTAAGAAAAATTAAGTGTTTGATTAAGGGATGCCAAATTCTAAGGAAGTAGAAAATTAAGATGGTTATCAAGAAATTCCCAATACAGATTTCTCATTAGTTGTTTGAAATCGTTTAAAAATTATTTTTTTACTAGCAGTTCAGCCCAGCTTTGCTTGGGCTCTATGTACTGTTCAAACTTTATATATATATATATATATATATATATATATATATATATAGTTTGAGGTCAAAACACTTGAAATTTTAGGTCTAAGCAAGTGTTTAGACCTAAAATTGGTGGAGGAGTTTGGTAGAGTCTGTAAAGATCAACTCTTTCAACTTTGAACTCTTAGCAGCCAAAATTTCACCCCAAACCTGATTAAAAATCTTGCTGCACGTCTGAATACCCTTTATGTAAAATTTCAAATGTTTAGACTTTAAATTGGCTGAATAGTTTGCTAGAGACCGCAAAGGTCAAATCTTTTGAAATTTGACCCCTTTGTAGCCAAATTTTCGACAAAAACCGATTAAAAAACTTGCCCTATGTCTGAATATACTTTATGTAAAATTTCAAATGTTTAGACCACAAATTGGCTGAGTAATTTGGTAGAGACCACAGAGGTCAAAATTTTTAAAACTTTGACCCCAATTTTGACCCCTTAACATTTATTGTTTTGGGTTCAAATTTAATTATAAATTTTGATCCATGTCCAAGTAACCTACATCTATAATTTCAAGTGTTTATACCCAAAATTAGCGAAGGAGTTTGGTAGAGTTTTCAAAGGTCGAATCATTGAACTTTAACCTCTTGACAACCAAATTTCTGGCCGAAAACCGATTAAAAAATTTTTTCCCAAATCTCAGTACCCCTTATGTCAAATCTCGAGCCTGTAGACTGAAAATTGACAGAGTAGTTTGGTAGGGAAATGTACACACACAGACAATTTCTATTTTATAGATATATCTATCTATGCACCTATGAATTCGTTTTTCTTTTGTGTGTATTGATATTCATATTAAAAACCCTCTTTTCTATTTATTTAAAAAGAAAATACAATTTTCTTATATATGGGTTGTGGGATTGCATTCACTAGCAAAAGATCTAGCTAATTTGCATATTCTTTTAAACATACATTTTAATTAATTCTCTATTAGTTTTTCGGTTTTCTTATGGGATGATCATCTTTAGTTAACTACTAGCATTTCGGCCCGGCGTTGCCCGGGTATTTGGAGGTGTATGCTGAGCAAAAAAAAAAAAAAACAAAACAAAAAAGACGGCCAATTTTTTAAAATTTGACCCCTATTATGACCCCCTTAAAATTTATTGTTTTGGGCTCAAATCGAGTTATTAAGTTAGATCCATGTCCAATGAACCTATATCTAAAATTTCAAGCGTTTAAAGACCCCAAATTGGCGGAGGAGTTTGGAAGAGTTCTCACAGGTCAAATGGTTGAACTTTGACCTCCAAACAGCCAAATTTCTGGCCGAAAACCGATCACATAGATTTTCCCAAATCTCAGTACCCTGTATATCAAATTTCGAGTCTGTAGACTAAAAATTGACAGAGTTATTGCGTAGGGAAATGTACACAGACACACAGACAGACAGACACATAGACACACAGACACACAAACACATTCGCATTTCAGCCTGGCTTTGTCCGGGTGTTTGGAGGTGTATGCTGAGCAAAAAAAAAAGAAAAATGTTCAATTTTTTTAACTTTGACCCCTATTATGACCCCTTAAATTGTATTGTTTTGGGCTCAAATCAAGTTATTAAGTTAGATCCATGTCAAAGGAACCTATATCTAAAATTTCAACTGTTTAGACCAAAAATTGTCAGAGGAGTCTGGTAGAGTTATTACAGGTCAAATGGTTGAACTTTGACCCCTGAATAGCGAAATTTCTGGCCGAAAACCAATCACATAGATTTTCCCAAATCTCAGTACCCTGTATATCAAATTTCGAGTCTGTAGACTAAAAATTAACAGAGTTATTGCGACGGAAAATGTACACACACACACACACACACACACACACACACACACACACACACACACACACACACACACACACACACACATTCACTTTTATAGATATATAGATAGATTACGTGTAATAATATTCATGCAGATATTCTACTTGATTTATACTTGCATAATATTTGTCTAAAATGTTTATAGTAAACACAAAATTGTTTCCATATATATTTATGTATACGTATATATTTTTGATAATCTATCTATTTATCTATAAAAGTGAACGTGTCTGTGTGTTTGTGTGTGTGTGTGTCTGTCTCTGTGTCTGTTTGCATGTCTGTTTGTGTACATTTCCCTACGCAATATCTCTGTCAATTTTTAGTCTACAAACTCGAAATTTGATGTACAGGGTACTGAGATTTGGGAAAATCTATGTGATCGGGTTTCGGCCAGATATTTCGCTGTTAAGGAGTAAAAGTTCAACCATTTGACCTTTGAGAACTCTACTAAACTCCTCCGACAATTTTGGGTCTAAACAGTTGAAATTTTAGATATAGGTTCATTGGACATAGATCTAACTTAATAACTTGATTTGAGCCCTAAACAATAACTGTTAAGGAGTCATAATAGGGATCAAAGTAAAAACAAATTGACCGTTTTTTTGGTTTTTTTGCTCAGCATACACCGGACACCCATACTAGTATATCTATAAAAGTGCACGTGTCTGTGTGTGAGTCTGTGTATGTACATTTCTCTATGCAATAACTTTGTCAATTTTTGGTCTACAGAGTAAAATTTGATATACAGGGTACTGATTTTGGGAAAATCTGTGTAATTTGTTTTCGGCCAGAAATTTGGCTATTAAGGGGTCAAAGTTCAACGATTTGATCTTTGAGAACTCTACCAAACTTCGACAATTTTTGGACTAAACACTTGAAATTTTAGATATATGTTCCTTTACTATGGATCGAACGTAATAACTTGATTTTAAAGTTTTTATGTTTTTAAAATATTTTGTTAGATTTAATGAAAGTGAGGAAAACTCTGTTATATCGCATATCCCGCCATAGCAGTGACAGTGATAATAACAGCGATAATAATAGTGATAATAATAGTGATAATAACAGTGATAATAATAGCGATAATAATAGGGATAATAATAGTGATAATAACACTGATAATAACACTGATAAAAATAGTGACAATAATAGTGATAATAATAGTGATAATAATAGTGATAATAACATTGATAATAATAGTGATAATAATAGGGATAACAATGCCGATAATAATAGTGATAATAACAGTGATACTAATAGCGATAATAATAGTGATAATAATAGTGATAATAATAGGGATAATAACAGTGATAATAATAGCGATAATAATAGTGATAATAATAGTGATAATAATAGTGATAATAATAGTGATGATAATAGTGATAATAATAGTGATAATAATAGTGATAATAACAGTGATAATAATAGTGATAATAATAGCGATAATAACAGTGATAATAATAGCGATAATAGTAGTCATAATAATAGTGATAATAATAGTGATAATAACAGTGATAATAATGGTGATAATAACAGCGATAATAATAGTGATAATAACAGCGATAATAAAAGTGATAATAATAGTGATAATAATAGCGATAATAACAGTGATAATAATAGCGATAATAGTAGTCATAATAATAGTGATAATAATAGTGATAATAACAGTGATAATAATAGTGATAATAACAGCGATAATAAAAGTGATAATAATAGTGATAATAATAGTGATAATAATAGTGATAATAATAGCGATAATAATAGTGATAATAATAGCGATAATAATAGTGATAATAATAGTGATAATAATAGCGATAATAAAAGTGATAATAACAGTGATAATAATAGCGATAATAGTAGTGATAATAATAGTGATAATAATAGTGATAATAACAGTGATAATAACAGTGATAATAATACCGATAATAACAGTGATAATAATGGTGATAATAATAGTGATAATAATAGTGATAATAATAGTGATAATAATAGCGATAATAAAAGTGATAATAATAGTGATAATAATAGTGATAATAATAGTGATAATAATAGCGATAATAAAAGTGATAATAATAGTGATAATAATAGTGATAATAATAGTGATAATAATAGCGATAATAATAGTGATAATAATAGTGATAATAACACCGATAATAACAGTGATAATAATAGTGATAATAATAGTGATAATAATAGCGATAATAGTAGTCATAATAATAGTGATAATAATAGTGATAATAATAGTGATAATAATGGTGATAATAATAGTGATAATAATAGCGATAATAGTAGTCATAATAATAGTGATAATAATAGTCATAATAATAGCGATAATAATGGTGATAATAATAGTGATAATAATAGTGATAATAATAGCGATAATAATGGTGATAATAATAGTGATAATAATAGCGATAATAATAGTGATAATAATAGTGATAATAATAGTGATAATAATAGTGATAATAATAGCGATAATAATGGTGATAATAATAGTGATAATAATAGTGATAATAATAGCGATAATAAAAGTGATAATAATAGTGATAATAATAGTGATAATAATAGTGATAATAGTAGTCATAATAATAGTGATAATAATAGTGATAATAATAGTGATAATAATAGCGATAATAATAGTGATAATAATAGTGATAATAATAGCGATAATAATAGTGATAATAATAGTGATAATAATAGCGATAATAAAAGTGATAATAACAGTGATAATAATAGCGATAATAGTAGTGATAATAATAGTGATAATAATAGTGATAATAACAGTGATAATAACAGTGATAATAACACCGATAATAACAGTGATAATAATGGTGATAATAATAGTGATAATAATAGTGATAAAAATAGCGATAATAAAAGTGATAATAATAGTGATAATAATAGTGATAATAATAGTGATAATAATAGCGATAATAAAAGTGACAATAATAGTGAAAAGAATAGTGATAATAACAGTGATAATAATAGTGATAATAATAGTGATAATAAAAGTGATAATAACAGTGATAATAATAGTGATAATAACAGTGATAATAACACTGATAATAATGGTGAAATTAATAGTGATAATAATAGTGATAATAATAGTAATAATAATAGTGAACAAATTAGTGATAATAATAGTGATAACAACAGTGATAATAACACTGATAATAATAGTGATAATAATAGCGATAATAAAAGTGATAATAATCGTGATAATAATAGTGATAATAATAGTGATAATAATAGCGATAAGAAAAGTGATAATAATAGTGATAATAATAGTAATAATAATAGTGATAATAATAGTGATAATAACAGTGATAATAACACTGATAATAATGGTGATAATAATAGTGATAATAATAGTGATAATAACAGTGATAATAACACTGATAATAATAGCGACATTAATAGTGATAATAACACTGATAATAATAGCGATAATAATAGTGATAATAATAGTCATAATAATAGTGATAATAACAGTGATAATAATAGTGATAATAATAGTGATAATAATAGTGATAACATTAGTGATAATATTAGCGATAATAAAAGTGATAATAATAGTGATAATAATAGTGATAATAACAGTGATAATAATAGTGATAATAATAGTGATAATAACAGTGATAATAATAGTGATAAAAATAGTTATAATAATAGCGATAACATTAGTGATAATAATAGTGATAATAATAGCGATAATAATAGTGATAATAACACTGATAATAAAACTGATATTAATAGTGATAATAACACTGATAATAATAGTGATAATAACACTGATAATAATAGTGATAATAATAGTGATAATAATAGTGATACTAATAGTGATAATAACACTGATAATGACACTGATAATAATAGTGATAATAATAGTGATAATAACACTGATAATAATAGTGATGATAACACTGATAATAATAGTGATAATAATAGCGATAATAATAGTGATAATAATAGTGATAATAACACTGATAATAATAGTGATAATAACAGTGATAATAATAGTGATAATAATAGCGATAATAATAGTGATAATAATAGTGATAATAATAGTGATAATAATACTGATAATAATAGTGATAATAATAATGATAATAATAATGATAATAACACTGATAATAATAGTGATAATAATAGTGATAATAATAGTAATAATAATAGTGATAATAACAGTGATAATAATAGTGATAATAACACTGATAATAAAAGTGATAAAAATTGTGATAATAATAGTGATAATAATAGCGATAATAATAGTGATAATAATAGTGATAATAAAAGCGATAATAATAGTGATAATAACACTGATAATAATAGTGATAATAATAGTGATAATAATAGTGATAATAATAGCGATAATAATAGTGATAATAATAGTGATAATAACACTGATAATAATAGTGACAATAATAGTGATAATAACACTGATAATAATAGTGATAATAATAGTGATAATAACACTGATAATAATAGTGATAATAATAGTGATAAAAATAGTGATAATAATACTGATAATAACACTGATAATAATAGTGATAATAATAGTGATAATAATAGTGATAATAATAGTGATAATAACACTGATATTAATGGTGATATTAATAGTGATAATAAAAGTGATAATAACACTGATAATAACACTGATAATAATAGTGATAACATTAGTGATAATAATAGTGATAATAATAGTGATAATAATAGCGATAATAATAGTGATCATAATAGCGATAATAATAGTGATAATAATAGTGATAATATTAGTGATAATAACACTGATAATAATAGTGATAATAATAGTGATAATAATAGTGATAAATACACTGATAATAACACTGATAATAATAGTGATAATAATAGTGATAATAATAGTGATAATAACATTGATAATAACACTGATAAAAATAGTGATAATAATAGTGATAATAACAGTTATAATAATAGTGACAATAATAGTGATAATAACACTGATAATAATAGTGATAATAATAGTGATAATAATAGTGATAATAACACTGATATTAATGGTGATATTAATATTGATAATAATAGTGATAATAACACTGATAATAACACTGATAATAATAGTGATAACATTAGTGATAATAATAGTGATAATAATAGTGATAATAATAGTGATAATAATAGTGATAATAATAGCGATAATAATAGTGATAATAATAGTGATAATATTAGTGATAATAACACTGATAATAATAGTGATAATAATAGTGATAATAGTGATAAATACACTGATAATAACACTGATAATAATAGTGATAATAATAGTGATAATAATAGTGATAATAACATTGATAATAACACTGATAAAAATAGTGATAATAATAGTGATAATAACAGTTATAATAATAGTGATAATAATAGTGATAATAATAGTGATAATAACACTGATAATAATAGTGATAATAATAGTGATAATAATAGATATAATAACACTGATAATAATAGTGATAATAATAGTGATAATAACACTGATAATAACAGTGTAAATAATAGTGATAATAATAGTGATAATAATAGTGATAATAGTAGGTATAATAATAGTGATAATAATAGTGTTAATAATAGTGATAATAACACTGATAATAACACTGATAATAATAGTGATAATAATAGTGATAATAACACTGACAATAATAGTGATAATAATAGTGATAATAATAGTGATAATAACACTGATAATAATAGTGATAATAATAGTGATAATAATAGTGATAATAATAGTGATAATAATAGTGATGATAATAGTGATGATAATAGTGATAATAATAGTGATAATAATAATGTTAATAATAGTGATCAGAATAGTGATAATAACACTGATAATAATAGTGATAATAATAGTGATAATAACACTGATAATAACACTGATAATGATAGTGATAATAATAGTGATAATAATAGTGACACTAATAATGATAATAACAGTGATAATAACACTGATAATAATAGTGATAATAATAGTGATAATAATAGTGATAATAATAGTGATAATAACAGTGATAATAATAGTGATAATAACACTGATAATGACACTGATAATAATAGTGATAATAACACTGATAATAACACTGATAATAATAGTTATAAAAATAGTGATAATAACACTGATAATAACACTGATGATAATAGTGATAATAACACTGATAATAATAGTGATAATAATAGTGATAATAATAGCGATAATAATAGTGATAATAATACTGATAATAATAGTGATAATAATAGTGATAATAATAGTGATAATAACACTGATAATAATAGTGATAATAATAGTGATAATAATTGTGATAATAGTAGTGATAATAATTGCGATAATAATAGTGATAATAATAGTGATAATAATAGTGATAATAATTGTGATAATAATAATGATAATAATAGTGATAATAATTGCGATAATAATAGTGATAATAACAGTGATAATAACAGTGATAATAATAGTGATAATATAGTGATAATAACAGTGATAATAATAGTGATAATAACAGTGATAATAATACTGATAATAATAGTGATAATAACACTGATAATAATAGTGATAATAATAGTGATAATAATAGTGATAATAACAGTGATAATAATATTGATAATAATAGTGATAATAATAGTGATACTGATAGTGATAATAATAGTGATCATAATAGTGATAATAATAGCGATAATAATAGTGATAATAACACTGATAATGACACTGATACTAATAGTGATAATAATAGCGATAATAATAGTGATAATAATAGTGATATTAATAGTGATAATAACACTGATAATAATACTGATAATAATAGTGATAATAACACTGATAATAATAGTGATAATAATAGTGATAATAATAGTGATAATAACATTGATAATAATAGTGATAATAATAGTGATAATAATAGTGATAATAATAGTGATAATAACACTGATAATAACATTGATAATAATAGTGATAATAATAGCGATAATAATAGTGATAATGATAGTGATAATAATAGTGATAATAACACTGATAATAACACTGATAATAACACTGAAATAATAGTGATAATAATAGTGATAATAATAGTGATAATAACAGCGATAATAACACTGATAATAACAGTGATAATAACACTGATAATAATAGTGATAATAATAGTGATAATAACACTGATTATAATAGTGATAATAACAGTGATAATAATAGTGATAATAATAGTGATAATAATAGCGATTATAATAGTGATAATAATACTGATAATAATAATAGTGATAATAATAGTGATAATAATACTGATAATAACACTGATAATAGTAGTGATACTAATAGTGATAATAATAGTGATAATAATAGTGATAATAATAATGATAATAGTAGTGATAATAATTGCGATAATAATAGTGATAATAACAGTGATTATAATAGTGATAATAATAGTGATAATTACAGTGATAATAATAGTGATAATAACAGTGATAATAATACTGAAAATAATAGTGATAATAACACTGATAATAATAGTGATAATAATAGTAATAATAATAGTGATAATAACAGTGATAATAATAGTGATAATAATAGTGATAATAATTGCGACAATAATAGTGATAATAATAGTGATAATAATAGTGATAATAACAGTGATAATAATAGTGATAATAATAGTGATAATAATAGTGATAATAATAGTGATTATAACAGTGATAATAATAGTGATAATAATAGTGATAATAACACTGATAATAATAGTGATAATAACACTGATAATAATAGTGATAATAATAGTGATAATAATAGCGATAATAATAGTGATAATAATAGTGAAAATAACACTGATAATAACACTGATAATAATAGTGATAATAATAGTGATAATAATAGTGATAATAACACTGATACTAATAGTGATAATAATAGTGATAATAATAGTGATACTGATAGTGATAATAATAGTGATAATAATAGTGATAATAATAGTGATAATAATAGTGATAATAACACTGATAATAACACTGATAATAATCGTGATTATAATAGTGATAATACTAATGATACTGATAGTGATAATAATAGTGATAATAATAGTGATAATAATAGTGATAATAACACTGATAATAATAGTGATAATAATAGTGATAATAATATTGATAATAATAGTGATAATAACACTGATAATAACACTGATAATAACAGTGATAAAAATAGTGATAATAATAGTGATAATAATAGTGATAATAACATTGATAATAATAGTGATAAAAATAGTGATAATAATAGTGATAATAATAGTGATAATAACACTGATAATAACATTAATAATAATAGTGATAATAATAACGATAATAATAGTGATAATAACAGTGATAACATTAGTGATAATAATAGTGATAATAACACTGATAATAACACTGATAATAACACTGATAATAAATGTGATAATAGTAGTGATAATAATAGTGATAATAACAGTGATAATAATAGTGATAATAACACTGATAATAACACTGATAATAATAGTGATAATAATAGTGATAATAATAGTGATAATAACAGCGATAATAACACTGATAATAACAGTGATAATAACACTGATAATAATAGTGATAATAATAGTGATAATAACACTGATAATAATAGTGATAATAATAGCGATAAAAACACTGATTATAACACTAATAATAACACTAATAATAATAGTGATAATAATAGTGATAATAATAGTGATGATAATAGTTATGATAATAGTGATAATAATAGTGATAATAATAGTGATGAGAATAGTGATAATAATAGTGATAATAACATTGATAATAATAGTGATAATAATAGTGATAATAATAGTGATAATAATAGTGATAATAACACTGATAATAACATTGATAATAATAGTGATAATAATAGCGGTAATAATAATGATAATAATAGTGATAATAATAGTGATAATAACACTGAGAATAACACTGAGAATAATAGTGATAATAATAGTGATAAGAATAGTGATAATAACATTGATAATAATAGTGATAATAATAGTGATAATAACACTGATAATAACATTGATAATAATAGTGATAATAATAGCGGTAATAATAGTGATAATAATAGTGATAATAATAGTGATATTAACACTGAGAATAACAGTGATAATAACACTGATAATAATAGTGATAATAGTAGTGATAATAATAGTGATAATAACAGTGATAATAATAGTGATAATAACACTGATAATAACACTGATAATAACACTGATAATAACACTGATAATAATAGTGATAATAATAGTTATAATAACAGCGATAATAACACTGATAGTAACAGTGATCATAACACTGATAATAATAGTGATAATAATAGTGATAATAATAGTGATAATAACATTGATAATAATAGTGATAATAACACTGAAAATAATAGTGATAATAATAGTGATAATAATAGCGATAATAATAGTGATAATAATACTGATAATAATTGTGATAATAATAGTGATAATAATAGTGATAATAACACTGATTATAATAGTGATAATAATAGTGATAATAATAGTGATAATAAAAGTGATAATAATAGTGATAATAATAGTGATAATAATTGCGATAATAATAGTGATAATAACAGTGATAATAATAGTGATAATAATAGTGATAATAATTGTGATAATAATAGTGATAATAATAGTGATAATAATTGCGATAATAATAGTGATAATAACAGTGATAATAACAGTGATAATAATAGTGATAATAATAGTGACACTAATAGTGATAATAATAGTGATAATAACAGTGATAATAATAGTGATAATAATAGTGATAATAACAGTGATAATAATAGTGATAATAACAGTGATAATAATACTGATAATAATTGCGACAATAATAGTGATAATAATAGTGATAATAATAGTGATAATAATAGTGATAATAATACTGACAGTAATAGTGATAATAATAGTGATAATAACACTGATATTTATAGTGATTATAATAGTGATAATAATAGTGACACTTATATTGATAATAAAAGTGATAATAACAGTGATAATAATAGTGATAATAATTATGATAATAACAGTGATCATAATAGTGATAATAACAGTGATAATAATACTGATAATAATAGTGATAATAACACTGATAATAATAGTGATAATAATAGTGATAATAATAGTGATAAAAACAGTGATAATAATAGTGATAATAATAGTGATTATAATTGCGACAATAATAGTGATAATAATAGCGATAATAATAGTGATAATAACACTGATAATAATAGTGATAATAATAGTGATAATAACAGTGATAATAATAGTGATAATAATAGTGATAATAATAGTGATAATAACAGTTATAATAATAGTGATAATAATAGTGATAATAATAGTGATAATAACAGCGATAATAACACTGATAATAATAGTGATAATAATAGTGATAATAATAGTGATAATAATAGCGATAATAATAGTGATAATAATAGTGATAATAACACTGATAATAACACTGATAATAATAGTGATAATAATAGTGATAATAATAGTGATAATAACACTGATACTTATAGTGATAATAATAGTGATAATAATAGTGATAATAATAGTGATACTGATAGTGATAATAATAGTGATAATAACACTGATTCTAATAGTGATAATAATAGTGATAATAATAGTGATAATAATAGTGATAATAATAGTGATAAAAACAGTCATAATAATAGTGATTATAATTGCGACAATAATAGTGATAATAATCGCGATAATAATAGTGATAATAACACTGATAATAATAGTGATAATAATAGTGATAATAACAGTGATAATAATAGTGACAATAATAGTGATAATAACAGTTATAATAATAGTGATAATAATAGTGATAATAACAGCGATAATAACACTGATAATAATAGTGATAATAATAGTGATAATAATAGTGATAATAATAGCGATAATAATAGTGATAATAATAGTGATAATAACACTGATAATAACACTGATAATAATAGTGATAATAATAGTGATAATAATAGTGATAATAATAGTGATAATAATAGTGATACTGATAGTGATAATAATAGTGATAATAATAGTAATAATAACACTGATAACAATAGTAATAATAAAAGTGATAATAATAGTGATAATAATAGTGATAATAACACTGATAATAACATTGATAATAATAGTGATAATAATAGCGATAATAATAGTGATTATAATAGTGATAATAATAGTGATAATAACACTGATAATAATAGTGATAATAATAGTGATAATAATAGTGATAATAACAGTGATAATAACATTGATAATAATAGTGATAATAATAGCGATAATAATAGTGATAATAACACTGATAATAATAGTGATAATAGTAGTGATAATAATAGTGATAATAACAGTGATAATAATAGTGATAATAACACTGTTAATAACACTGATAATAACATCGATAATAATAGTGATAATAATAGTGATAATAATAGTGATAATAATAGTGATAATAATAGTGATAATAAACGCGATAATAACACTGATAATAACAGTGATAATAACACTGATAATAATAGTGATAATAGTAGTGATAATACCACTGATAATAATAGTGATAATAATAGCGATAATAACACTGATAATAACACTGATAAGAATAGTGATGATAATAGTGATAATAACACTGATAATAATAGTGATAATAATAGTGATAATAACAGTGATAATAATAGTGATAATAATAGTGATAATAATAGTGATAATAACAGTTATAATAATAGTGATAATAATAGTGATAATAATAGTGATAATAACAGCGATAATAACACTGATAATAATAGTGATAATAATAGTGATAATAATAGTGATAATAATAGCGATAATAATAGTGATAATAATAGTGATAATAACACTGATAATAACACTGATAATAATAGTGATAATAATAGTGATAATAATAGTGATAATAACACTGATACTTATAGTGATAATAATAGTGATAATAATAGTGATAATAATAGTGATACTGATAGTGATAATAATAGTGATAATAACACTGATACTAATAGTGATAATAATAGTGATAATAATAGTGATAATAATAGTGATAATAATAGTGATAAAAACAGTCATAATAATAGTGATTATAATTGCGACAATAATAGTGATAATAATCGCGATAATAATAGTGATAATAACACTGATAATAATAGTGATAATAATAGTGATAATAACAGTGATAATAATAGTGACAATAATAGTGATAATAACAGTTATAATAATAGTGATAATAATAGTGATAATAACAGCGATAATAACACTGATAATAATAGTGATAATAATAGTGATAATAATAGTGATAATAATAGCGATAATAATAGTGATAATAATAGTGATAATAACACTGATAATAACACTGATAATAATAGTGATAATAATAGTGATAATAATAGTGATAATAATAGTGATAATAATAGTGATACTGATAGTGATAATAATAGTGATAATAATAGTAATAATAACACTGATAACAATAGTAATAATAAAAGTGATAATAATAGTGATAATAATAGTGATAATAACACTGATAATAACATTGATAATAATAGTGATAATAATAGCGATAATAATAGTGATTATAATAGTGATAATAATAGTGATAATAACACTGATAATAATAGTGATAATAATAGTGATAATAATAGTGATAATAACAGTGATAATAACATTGATAATAATAGTGATAATAATAGCGATAATAATAGTGATAATAACACTGATAATAATAGTGATAATAGTAGTGATAATAATAGTGATAATAACAGTGATAATAATAGTGATAATAACACTGTTAATAACACTGATAATAACATCGATAATAATAGTGATAATAATAGTGATAATAATAGTGATAATAATAGTGATAATAATAGTGATAATAATAGTGATAATAAACGCGATAATAACACTGATAATAACAGTGATAATAACACTGATAATAATAGTGATAATAGTAGTGATAATACCACTGATAATAATAGTGATAATAATAGCGATAATAACACTGATAATAACACTGATAAGAATAGTGATGATAATAGTGATGATAATAGTGATGATAATAGTGATAATAATAGTTATAATAATAGTGATGATAATAGTGATAATAACACTGATAATAATAGTGATAATAATAGTGATAATAACACTGATAATAACACTGATAATAATAGTGATAATAATAGTGATAATAATAGTGACACTAATGGTGATAATAACAGTGATAATAACACCGATAATAATAGTGATAATAATAGTGATAATAACACTGATAATAATAGTGATAATAATAGTGATAATAATAGTGATAATAATAGTGATAATAACACTGATAATAATAGTGATGATAATAGTGATAATAATAGTGATAATAATAGTGATAATAACAGCGATAATAACACTGATAATAATAGTGATAATAATAGTGATAATAATAGTGATAATAATAGTGATAATAATACTGACACTAATAGTGATAATAATAGTGATAATAACACTGATAATAATAGTGAATATAATAGTGATAATAATAGTGACACTAATAGTGATAATAATAGTGATAATAACACTGATAATAATAGTGATAATAATAGTGATAATAATAGTGATTATAAAAGTGATAATAATAGTGACACTAATAGTGATAATAATAGTGATAATAACACTGATAATAATAGTGATAATAACACTGATAATAATAGTGATAATAATAGTGATAATAATAGTGATAATAACACTGATAATAATAGTGATAATAATAGTGATAATAACACTGATAATAACACTGATAATAATAGTGATTATAATTGTGATAATAATAGTGACACTAATAGTGATAATAATAGTGATAATAAATCTGATAATAATAGTGATTATAATAGTGATAATAATAGTGATAATAACACTGATAATAATAGTGATTATAATAGTGATAATAATAGTGATAATAATAGTGATAATAACACTGATAATAATAGTGATAATAACACTGATAATAATAATGATAATAACAGCGATAATAATAGTGATATAAATAGTGACACTAACACTGATAATAATAGCGATAATAATAGTGATAATAAGCAGTTCTTCATAATAATATAATAAAGCAGTTCTTCACGATCGTTTAAACCTTAAATAAAACGTTTAAACTCAACCTTTTCGTTTGTCACATTGTTGCTTTACATATGCTCACTTTTGTAATATTACAACTCGAAGAAGAAAAAACAAAAAAACAATTATTTTTGAATATAGAATTTAGGATCAGTTTTGCATATAAATTTAATGTAAAATCACCATTTCTGAGCTATTCTAGTTTTCTAGAGCAGTTTAAGTATTTTGCATTCTTTTTTTAATTGTGTGCTTATATAAAGTACTTGCTTTCGTGTTAAGAAGTTATTAAAACATATATTTATCATTAAAAAATTAATTATTAACAAAATCAAATTTTATCAAAGAAAAAAAAGAAAAAAGACATTTTAGAAAAGAAGCATTGAAAGATACTTTTTTTTTTACATGCGATTCACAACTTATAAAGGCCATTCGAAGATAAGGGTTAATGAATATAAGGCGGTAGTAATCATTAATGGTGTAGATTGGGTAAATTTGGATTATTTAAGAACTTGTTTATGTTAAACTTGAAGGCTACTATATTGTAATCGGCCAGGAAGCAGATTAGTCGAATAGCGGGCAGTTCTAGGAAAAAAGCAGACTAGTTGAACAGCGGGCAGTTCTAGGAAAAAAATTCCCTTCCGTTTGCCTGTTTCCCACCTGACTACAACTTGGATGTTTTTCAAGTCCAACATGAACAAATTCCTGATGAATCGTCCCCTTAAGTAAGACACTTTATCAAATCTCCAATACTAACTATTACTATGATACTATGCCCGATTGGCTTCCGGCCCTTGATAAGTGGTGATCTCCATGTAAAAAAAAAAAAAAAAGCTTTGTTCATTGTATCTGCATTTAGATTCAGGCACAGATAGAGTGGGGAAATTGTTGACAGTGGTTGTAGCTAGTCGAGTGTTTTTTTGTAAAAGTTTTGCAAAGGGGACCATAGATTGGAGCTCAGATGAGCACTTGCCATTAAAATAATGAGAGCAGAGATAGGCTTGCAACGTGACTTCTGTGGAAAAGAGGTTACAGGAAAGAGAAAAGGGCATAACTTACTAAGTATCAAAGCTGGTTTTGATAAGGCTAGATAGAACGCGCTGAGCAGCTCTTACCCATATGTGACAACAGTACTCCATTTTAGGATGCACTTGACTCTAATACAGATAGAGGATTGCACCGGCAGTGTAATACCTAGTGCAACAGTAGTATGAGCCAATCATTTTTTTTTTCAACGATTTTGGCAGCAGATTTGATGTATGTGTTCCATTTCAGATCAGAAGTGAAGATCAGTCCCGGAAGATTGTCAAGACAGGATGCTTCCTCGGTAGGAAAGCCATTCATGTCAATTGGGGCTAGATGAGGGCCAGAGCGATTATGATGAAAAGAAAGAAGCTTGGTTTTAAATGCATTAAAATAAACCAGCCACCTTTTAATGAACAGTCAGAGAATTGCACTCATTACATTCTGAGTATGAATGGAACAATCCAAGTAGTCGCGACTGTTTCTGAGCTGCACACAAACTTATCCTGGTTATAGTTTATGAAACTTATCCTGGTTATAGTTTATGAAACTTATCCTGGTTATAGTTTATGAAACTTATCCTGGTTATAGTTTATGAAACTTATCCTGGTTATAGTTTATGAAACTTATCCTGGTTATAGTTTATGAAACTTATCCTGGTTATAGTTTATGAAAATTATCCTGGTTATAGTTTATGAAAATTATCCTGGTTATAGTTTATGAAACTTATCCTGGTTATAGTTTATGAAAATTATCCTGGTTATAGTTTATGAAACTTATCCTGGTTATAGTTTATGAAAATTATCCTGGTTATAGTTTATGAAACTTATCCTGGTTATAGTTTATGAAAATTATCCTGGTTATAGTTTATGAAACTTATCCTGGTTATAGTTTATGAAACTTATCCTGGTTATAGTTTATGAAACTTATCCTGGTTATAGTTTATGAAAATTGTGTAACTCTGTGCAGATATTATATATCCGTATCTAGAGTTCGTGTGTGCCTATTTAATTACGATATAGGACCCCCTTTTTTTCATTACACGCCATCCTACTCACACCTTCTTTAAATCATGATATCTGTCTTCCCCTTAACCTGTACTCTAGCTACTGGATCAACTCTAAATTACGTGAACCTTATCTAACCTTGAAATATGTTGGCGTGTGAACTCCTAAAAAATATATTAACGTTCTGTTTAAAATATTTTAAACAAGCAGGATCTGTGGAAATTCCACAGAATATATTTAATCAACAAATATGTTTTGATAAATCTCATATTTTTCTGGATTACACAATAAAATAGTATTTTGGACAGAAAAACCAATAACATGAGGCAAGTATGAGTTTATTAACATTTCTATGAAAATAGTGTCCATTATAATATTGAACCAAATAAGATAAATTAATAACTATTAATAAATACTCAGAAAGTATTATTGTGCTACATAGTTCAATACAAATAATAAAATCACATTGTAAGAGACAATCTTCAATTTACTTCTCCAGTTCAGCACCTATTGACAGAAAATGTTCTTTTTTGCCCTATTTTTTTCGAATGTTACCTTTTTATGTAACGTTTCGCTGACTTTTTTAGCTAAAGAACCACTGCACATCAAAATTACTAAGAGTTCTTTTCTCACAAAATTACAACAACGATCATATCTTATAATTATATTTGAAACTGAGGCTAGATTAAATGGAGGTAATTCTCATATTTTTGTCCAGGATTGTCAGATTGGCCTGTTTGAAGCCAAATTTCACGAATTTGGCTGTTTTTGAATTAGTTTGGCCTTCAAAAATTATATTTGGCTTTTTCAAAGCGTAATGTACAAACTAACCAAGGAAGAGACAAACAGAATATTATATAGATTTTATATATGTGATTCTTTCAGTTGTGAATATTTTTCTTTTTTGTTCAACATGAACAATTAAAAAACAGGTATATTTTGTTAACCTGATGAGATTGTACCTATTTACAATGCCTCCCCACGGGACAGAGTTAGACACCAGGGTCGTTTTTTAACGTGGAGAAAAGGTACAAAAATAAAAATTGTCTCAGTCGTGAAGGATTTCTCCTCCACCGAAAGAGAACAAGAAATGGAAGGGCAGCATCTGAAGAACAGATACTACACTTTGATCTTGGCCAAAAGGCAAAAAAAAAAAATATTGCATTTTCACCCCAAACAAGGTACAGTGCCACTGTGATGTAGGGACTACTATCTGGGACATAATTTGCAGGGATATTATGTAGGGAGTTTAGCAGCAAGATGGTTGTTTACATTACATTTGAACTTCTGTTAGTTAAGAAAGCAGGGACCCAGAAGGGAATTTCAAAATGTAGCGAAGAAACTATTAGAGTAGAAGGTTTTCTGGCATCTAGGAATCTCTACTGTGTAGGGGTGGAATTTAGCTGCTTGTTGGGTTTATCGAGGAGGTACAAGGGCTTGATGTTTGACAGAGCACCTACTAATAAAATACTTGTAAAACAAGCAGAGGGATGCAACATTTCGTCGATGGGACAGAGGTTGAAGCCTAGCTGTCAGCGTGCACTCTCTTAGGTTGGCGACTCTTTTTCAACCCTGTCTAAGAGTGAGAAACTAGTAGCAGATGCACCAGCCGAAATGTGGCAACAATACCTAATACATGGACGAATGTATAGGATATTCTCAGACGTATGTAACTTTCTAGCATGGTAGTGAGAGTCCACCTTCTTTGCAGCAGCCTTGGCAATGCCCTTAATGTATCTCTTCCAATTCATGTTCCCTGTGAACGTTAAGCCGAGCAGTTTGAACGAAGTACTTTCAGGTAATGTATCATTAGCCATGGCTATCAGTGGATGAGAATATTTCTTGTAATTATCAAAGGAAAGAAGCTTAGTCTTGGCAGCATTAAATGTTACCATCCACTTTTATCCCTATTCCACTACAGACTGGAGGTCTTCCTCTAAGGTTTCTGCCATTATTTTAGATGTATATTCATTTGTTTTCCCCTAGTGTCTTATAGAGTGTGGTGTTGTCAGCAAATATACCTATCTCAGAGACAATTGTTTTAATGATCTCATTTATGAATAAGAGGAATAATAAAGGTCCAAGAATTGACCCCTAAAGCACAGCCGCATTTATCATGTTTTTTAACGTATGACCATCGAGGATAACCTGGATTCTTCTGTTATTTAAGAAGGATGTAATTATGTTAATTATTTGTCCAATAATACCATAGGGTCTGATTTTCATGAGAATACCATCGTGCCATACCCTATCAAAGGTCTTAGATATATTTAGGGCCACTACCCTAGCAGCCCCTGCCTTATCCAGTGCATGGTATATGTGTGTTCAGAGATTACAGTTAGGATATTTGCAGTAGAATGGGATTGCCTAAATACATACTGTTGGTCGGACAGAAGTTTAGCAGTTGTGAGATGGTGGACTAGAGCTTGACTAAAATATTTTAGTGAAAAAAAAAGGAAGAGGCTAATTGGGCGATAATTTAATGGGTCAGTTCTTTCGCCAGAATTCTTGTAAACTGATACCATAGAAGCAGTTTTCCAGCAGCCAGGAAAACAAGATTCATTAAGGAATTTGTTGAAACGTTTGAAGAGGGCATTTTTTTAATAGTACAGCCGGGATAAGATCATGTCCACATGCTTTCGAGGTGTCTAGGTTTTTTTACTTGAAAAATGGTGATTTCAGATCATCTAGTTTAATTTCTGTCCGCTGAGGAAAATCTGGGAGGGAGTGGTTTGCTAGGTCCAAAGTAAACAGGCAAGCAGGTTAGTCTTCTCCATGTCTGTGCAAACAACCTCAAGATTGTTGGTTAGTGAGGGAATTGTTCATTGCCCATTATTTACTACACTGTTATAAATTTTCCAGAAATCATGAATTCCTAATTTCTGCACTTTAATGTATTTTCTGATGGTTTCAGTATATTCTCTCTTGGCTGTGGCTACTTTTCTCTTACAATTATTTCTAGCTTCTATAAACTTTTGTCTATCTGTACTGGACTTATGTCAGATAAATCTGCAGTATGCATGCTGCCTTTGGCCAATGGCAGCTGTGCAGGTAAAACCATTGAGGAGAGTGGATTTACTATAGAACTTCTATGTAAGAACATGCGCCTTAGTTGCTGCTTTGAACCATTCAGTGTTCTCATTTACGCACTGTTCTGCAGGAAGAGAAAATATATTTCCCCATGTCACAGCTCTGATGTGATTTCTGATGGCTTCCCAATCAGCCTTATTGTAGTGTGACGGTACGTCCCGGTTGAGAAATTCCAAAAGGAAATCTATTCCTGAAACGTATCGTGTATAAAAAATGTAATGCACCAGCTGTAGAATGATCATGGCCGAGTGGCATTTTACTCAGATTCTGGACAGTAACTCTGTCGTGGAATATTCTTATGAGATTCATGGTTGACGAAATACCAGGGAATAAATAACAGAACAACATGGTCATATATATATATATATATATAAATATATATATATATATATATATATATATATATATATATATATATATATATATATATATATATATATATATATATATATATTATACGCATGTCATTCATTGTGCGTTAAAATTCAACAACTAAGACAAAATATTAAAAGGAAATAATAGTAAAAGAAAACATGCAGACGGTGTCCAACGGGTAAAAAAAGGGGGGGGGTCAGTCGTAAAGAAAATTGTTCAGATAAACATAGCCTCTTTTCTTTCCTTCCTTTTTTTTTCATGTGAAATAATGGTTGAGTCATATGAGGCAGTAGAAATCATTCCAAATAAGAAAAAGAACAAGGAACTCTGAATCTTCTACTGCCCCCCATAGTTGTCATCTCACCACGTTTTTGGCCAAGTAAGCCAATCTTACTTTTGGTTAATCTTACCCGAAGCCGGCCAGAGGCTTACTTGGTCAAAAATGTGGTGAGCCGACAAAAACTATGGAGGCCAGTAGGACATTCAGAGTTCATATCCAGTCACAGTTACCACCTGATGAAGGCCAAAGGAATAGTTGGCCGAAACGTCCTGAAACAACAACTAAAAAAGATGAGGATAATAGTCCGCAATAAATAAATGAATAAATAATACTCATCTCAATAATGAATTCCAATTAATTAAATAATATATTATCAACTAGTCATAAAAAATGGAATTATTGGGAATTATTTTCAATTCAAATGTTAATATTCTAATATTGTTTGCATATTCTCATAGTAAATCATCCTAAATCTTATTTAAACATAAAAATCTAGTCTAATTGATTCCAAAACAAGTTTTTTTTTTTTAATATTTATGATTTGGTTAAGGTTTACGTTTTAGAGCGAAAAATTGATACTTGACAGTTTTTTTGAAAAATCTAAAATTTAAACTCATATAAAAAATTATTTTAAAGCACAAACGCAACAGATTTAAAAAAAAAATAATTACACAACACTTTAAATTAAATCAATGTATCAAACGTTCCTTCAAGTTTTATGATATCTTTTTGCTTATGAAATTGTTAGGTGAAAGTACAGAATAGTTACAATACACCCGCCAGCCCGGTTACATAAGTGCATAAGTACCAATAAAGTGAATTTTAATATCATATTCAGCTAAATCCTTAACAAGCGGCACTTGAATTAATGGTTTATTGCTACATCATAATCACGTGATTAAAATTTTAACAGACAAAACATTGGGAGTCAAAAGAGTAAGGAGTTCGAAATAAATTTCGTTTCACTTCGTTTTCGGTGTTTTAGTTTCGGTGTTTAAGTTTGATAAACGCGACGATTTTTTAGCGGTGATTTGGCCAGGGTTTCCGATTGTCACATACCCCAAAATTTACGGAAATTCATCGAGTAGAACAACTGCCCCGATTTTCGTGTCATTCCGCTAACGCACAACCTATATGGAAAAATTTCACTTGATTCTGAGAGTTTTGATGCCGTAGAGTCTAGATCTAAAAAGATCTCCAGGTGAACGATGCGCACTTTTTTTTGTTTTTTAATTTGCAATTTGATTATTGAGTGTAAAAAATGATGTAAGGGAGGTAATAATTTAGTAAATATGATGTTTTTCGGTCCGTAGTTACCTCCCTTAGTTTTAAAATTCAGCAAAAAATGAATTCCCCGTTTTTTGTAAAAAAAAAGTCTATCGCGCGCGCGTCGACAATGTGTGCGCTTGCGCGTACAAAACCGGTGATAACATATAGAATTACATGGTTTAATATTTGGAAAATTACTTGTTTTTCGTTTAATTTTAATTTTTCGCCAATGCTACACTGTCACAAGGCAGTTTGGTACACGAGTGCAGTGGAGTGGCGAGAGCTGCACTGTGCACTGCTGAGTGCTGACTGCTGCACAGTGCACTGCACTGCAGTGCACATTTAACAGCCTTCGTTTATGCTCGCGCGTAGCGTAAACGAAGGCTAAGCTGTGAAGTGGAAAATAGTCCCAGAGTTAAGGGGTTAATACCATGCGAAGAAAAAAACAAACAAAAACTTTTTAGCCAATAAATACAAAAAATGTCCCCTCTCTCAGATGACCAGAAAGTGGGTGCTCATTTTAAGTTAAATTTAGATGGAAAAGTGATCACCCACTTTTCGAAAAAGTAATTCCTTCATATCATGAAAACTATTTTTTGTGACGGAAACGGTTTGCGGATTCGTTTTTAGCACACCGAAATCTACAAAAAATATTTTGTTATATACGAACGTGAGACGGGCCTTAAACTAAAATTATACCGTTTTACGATATATTTTATTTTAAATTAAATTGTTAGGTGAAAGTACAGAATAATTATAAAACATCATTCCATCCAGATTGAAGGATGGATTTCTAAATAATAATGTTATTATTTCAACATCGTAACTTCTCAGCACAAATACCATTTTTAAAATAAAATGTATGAGACAAAACAAATGAATAAAAACATTTTAAAACTCAAACGGCGAAGAAGAGCAGCAATTTTTTTTCTTGTTCTTTTCCATTTGTCAATTATTAATTGCGAAATATTTACATCAATAGAAAGCAATAAAAATCGATATGCTTATATTTATTATAACTTATATTTATTTCCTGATGAGATGAAATGCTTATATTCAAACATTCATGAAATATTGTTTCGATGAAATGAGCGAATAATGTTGTTTTTTTATGTCGTAGAAGATTTTTCTTTTCAATGTGTTTTTGTATCTCAGTATTTAAGGTTCGCAAATTGGTTTCGGTTCTTACGAAAATTTACGAATTTGTATATCTGTATGTGTGTGTGTGTGTGGGGGGGGCGCGTGCGTGTAATGATAACATACCTATGGTTATACCAAACTGACTTTCTGGTGCCACTGTTCTCCTTGGTGTTCCCATATCCAGTATCCGAGAGAAATAAAAAGTCCACGAAAAGATGTAAGAAAAGTGATAGTGTATATAAGACCCAATAAGTTTGGAACATTGACACTTTTTTGGGCTAAATGGGCAAGTAAAAGTCCGGTCGTGAGAGACATGCACATCATGAGAATGTATGAAAAACAGGCGTAGCTACTCCGGCGAATAGTATGCACCTCTGTGATGTCCCGCATGTGTCCTGTATCGTGCATAATCCAAATGGTATAGACTAAAAAGCCGATTCCAAGTAGCAAGCCCCAAATCCGTGGTAACTCCAGTATCCAAGCACTCTGCTGAAAACGGTAACCATACCAACAAGTAGCATCATTAGTAGCAGCCTGAACAGCAAGCCACTCTGCTAAGGTGATGATAGGTACACCCCAACCGAGGGCCGAATAGAGCACTTGAACTTTATAAGGGTCATACTGCTTCGCTTCCAGATAGCAGAGATGCCCGTGCAATGTGATCCAGATGTAAGTGGAAAGTTCCGCGAATTCAACTATGACCACAAAGATCTCACACAAGTGCGGAATATCAAACATGGTAATCACAAGCCCCTCGCCAACCCAGACCATCAAAAGGATAATTTGAAATGATAGTTTAACTGAGGCCTCTATAACCAACGTGGCGAGCAGGTTTTTGTAGACGTCAATCCTGGCTCCTTTGTAATCCTTATAACGCATGTAAGCCAAGGTGAGGAAGACTGCAAGTAGCGAGAAAGACAGGCCACAGATTCCAAGGATACTAGAATGGGTGATATCTTCGGACGAGGCTTTCCGAACATTTTCGGAGTCAAATTGGAAGATCAATTCAGCCTCGGAACTATAGCATTCGGCATAATCTATCCATTGTTGTTCACCCGTATTTTCCCATTCTGAAGTCCATTTTCCATCTTGTCCACAGGTGTGATAAGCAAATTTAGTTTTGTCCGACCCTGCCACGGAAGGACAGTGTTGGCTGGAGGTTGTACCAGCTTTAGCTGGTGGCCAGCACAAGACATTATCACTTGTCACGTTACAATAAAGATCACCCTTCGATGCGAACAGGGATAGTTGTAAGCTGAATTTTCGGATACAATCATCCAGAGTTGGTCCTCCGCCTTCTTGCATTAAAGGTTGTCCAATAGGAAAGAATGGCATTTTAAGAAGCCTTCAAATATTTTAGTGCTATTTTTTTTCCTTACTCTCTAAATCCAACACATTGATTATTAAGAAAGATGTTACGCAAAATGTTGATGTGTCCTTAAATGTAACCTCTGAGGAGGGCGAAAAGAAAAAGATGGTATCCACTTGTTGATTTGAAGTGGAATCAACCCAAAATCAAATCCATTCGCCTTGCTTTACAACTAAAAGCCTTAAAATCAACCATGCCTCCAACAAGCCAGTCTTTCAAACAATTAAATTAAAAAAAAGAAAAGGAAAAAAAACAAAAACAAAACAAAACAAAACAAAACAAAACAAAAACAAACGACTCTGCCGCCATCGACAGGCACAATAAAGCAGCTGTTTTTCGCAACCCACCGACTGTGTGGGTGTGGGGTGATTGGCCGTTTCCCTCAAGTCGTGCCGGTGGGTGGGTCCGTTGTTAAGGAATAGAAACGAGGACAGCACAGCAATCGCTTATGGGTTTGGCAGTGCGACCTAAACAGGACTCAGAAGCACAAACAACGGGAGGGAGAGAGTTCCCTCCCGAAAAGGAAGAATAAAAAAAGAAGTTTCTTTTCTTCTTTTTTTTTTTTAACTGTGACAAAATTTTTTCTTAATCTATTTTTTTCCAAATTTTTATTTTCCTTTTAAACACGATTTAATTGTTTGATAATGAAACTCTTTAAATATTCCTTTATAAGAAAACTTTTTTCTAAAATAATGAAAAATAGTCCAAATTTAAAAAAAAATTAATACTAACCGCACTAATCGGGTATTGTCCGGGAGTCATGTTATTTTACTTTTTTTTTTCTTTTTAAAACTTTTTGTCGTTTTTTTTTTTTTAAATTTAATTACTTTATTTTAAACCAAATCATCATCATCATCATCATCATAATAATAATAATAATAATAATAATAATAATCATAATAATAATAATAATAATAATAGTAATAATAATAATAATAATAATCATAATAATAATAATAATAATTAAAAAAAAAGATTAATTATTACGGTATCTTTTTATCATTCAATTCATATCCCTGAACCGTCTAAAACAAAAATTGCATTCTTCATTTTATTAGTAAATAAACAAAATAAATATTTCCTGCATGTGAGAAATACAGGCGCACGAAAAGTGACCACGATTCTATTAACAGAGAGATTTCAGATTTTCGTCTTTTTATAAAAATCAAAGATAGTTTTTATTTATTTTATCTACTAGATAGAAATAAATAAAAACTATCATTAATAGTATCTACTTTTATTTTTTTCAATCGTTTTTCCATTTTTCCATTCATTCATTCTTCTTCTTCTTCTTCTTCTTCTTCTTCTTCTTCTTCTTCTTCTTCTTCTTCTTCTTCTTCTTCTTCTTCTTCTTCTTCTTCTTCTTCTTCTTCTTTCATTCCCTTACATCTAGTAACTTTTCTTTACCCCACCCCTTTTTCTCTTTGGTTTGTCTTTTATTTTCTCAAAGTTCTCATTTTTTTTTCTCCATTCAATTTATCGTGTGTGCCAATGCCGTCTCCGTCGCTCCCACGGTATTCTCATCTTTTTCTCTCGACCCTACCAACTCACACATACAATCACTCAGCAGAAATACCGAGAAATACGTAATCTTTGTGGATATCAGAGATAGTTCAGCTAACGATGTAGAAAGAAAAAGAAGAAGAAAAAGAAGAAGAAGAAGAAGAAGAAGAAGAAGAAGAAGAAGGGAAACAAAATTCTCCTCCTCCAATCTAAACCTTTTGCTGGCGATTCCATTTCTAGTTCTTTCGCACCTTTGCGACGCGTTCACTGTTAGTTATTTTTGCTTTTTTTGCTTTCTTTTTATTTTCCTATTGTTCATTCTGATTTTGAAAACTTATTTTCTACTAGCTGTCCATCTCGGCTTTGCTTGAGTCCTATGTACTGTTCATATCTTTATGTGCATATGTATATATGTATTAAAAAGTTTGACTCATGTACAGGTAACCTACATCTAAAATTTCAAGTGTTTAGACCCAAAATTGACGGGGAAGTTTGGCAGAGTCTGCAAAGGTCAACTGTTTCAACTTTGACCTCTTGGCAGTCAAATTTTCGCCCAAAAACGGATAAAAAAAACCTTGCTGTTTGTTTGAATACCCTTTATGTAAAATTTCAAATTCTTAGACCCAAAATTGGCTGAATAGTTTGCTAGAGACCGCAAAGGTAAAACCTTTTGAACTTTGACCCCTTTGGCAGCCGAATTTTCGGCCAAAAGCCGATTAAAAAGCTTGCCCTATGTCTGAATATACTTTAGATAAAATTTCAAATGTTTAGACCACAAATTGGCTGAGTAATTTGGTAGAGACCACAGAGGTTATTTACAAAAAAACTTTAACCCCAATTTTGACCCCTTAACATTTATTGTTTTGGGCTCAAATCAAATTAACAAGTTTGATCCATGTCCAAGTAACCTACATCTAAAATTTCAAATGTTTGGACACAAAATTGGTGGAGGATTTTGGTAGAGTTTTCAAAGGTCAAATCGTGGAACTTAGACCTCTTGACAGCCAAATTTCTGACCGAAAATAAATTAAAAAGATTTTCCCAAATCTCAATGCCCCTTCTGTCAAATCTCAAGTCTATAGACTGAAAATTGACAGAGTAGTTTAGTAGAGAAATGTACACACACAGACAGTTTCATATAGTTTTATATAGATTAAAAAAAAAATTGTAGAAATTTCTGAGAACAAAAACAGACAAACTAAGGATATTGTCACACAAATCACTTGTATATTGTCACACAAATCACTTGAATATTCTGGTGGATATTTCCTCTAAAAATATTTCCTCTAAAAATATTTTCTCTAAAAATCTATGGTTTGCAAAAAAATGTACGGGCAATAATGGCGGAAAAAAATACGGGGACATAGTTTTGAAATTTGGTTTATCATAATTTATTTGTAGGTTTTTGACTACTTTTTGATCGTATTTGAAAGATTAAAGCCTAATATTAATTTCAAAAATAGAATAGAATATTTGTACACGTTAAAAATAAGTTATAATGAATGTTTTCACGGCGACATTCGGAAACTGCCAAATTTAGTGAAATTTTGAAGTTTAATAAATTCATTGGAAAAATCCTTTGAAAGATAAATATTAGTTTTCTGGGTCTATTTCAAAGATAACAAACCAAAAACTATATGGTCCCCTGACTAATTTTGTCGATTTTCTTCATTTAAACTCCTGGCCTAATCTAAAACATCAGAATAAAACAGCAAAATGACATCGTTTCATGACAAACGATGCATTAATTGGAATTCGGTATCATTCAAAACACCTATTTTGACACAAGTATGAATGTTTGGAGAAAAATAGAAATGAGCCGCAAAAGGGGTGTTTTTTTTTACCCCTAAAACACCTCGGGGCTCAATCCCCACAATTTTCCCAGGGTAAAATATTACATTTCCAGATGTATATTCATATGGTCTTGCTTTTGGGTAATTTTTGGCAAAACTTAAGGGTCAGAAAAGATTCTATTGGGAGAACAATTACCGAGATGAGAATGATAGTCCAAACAATCAAAATTAATAAAAACAATTTATCAAATCGGAATGCATCAAATTTATAGACATTTTGTTCAAATGAAAAAGAAATAAATTTGAAAACTTAGAAAACCGAGTAATGCTGATAATTTTTGTTATTAAATGAAAAAAAAATAATTTACCGGATTGCTGTGTTAATTCCTGTTTCAGTCACATAAATTCTTTAGAGTGAAATCATTTTGGCATTTCTTCCAAATTATCTTTACTAAACCATGTTTGTAATAATAATACAAATGATAACTGAAAAAGTGTAAGTTATAGTGGGTTTGGCACTTATGTACGACACGGGTCGAAATACACAATTGCCAAACTACGATTATTTTTCAAGGCCAAATGTTTAAGAAAACAATTTAATAAAAATGATATCGTAAAACTTGAATTTAACTTGTAAATACTAATTCACAAATAGCGCGGGTCGTTAAACGCAAAAGCACCAAATAGCATTTATCTTATCAAAGTAAAATTGTAAGAACATTTATCGTATCGAAATATAAGGCACTTATGCATTATACGGGCGAGGCTATTTTATCTTGTTGGGTTTCATTGAACTACTCATAGGGGACGCAACTGTCCAACCTAATTCAACAGTGAGGTACGTATGCATTACACGGGCGGGGCCATTTTGTTTTGTTGGGTTTCATTGAATGACCGATAGGGGCGCAACTTTTCAAGCTTTAGTTCAAAATTTTTTTATTAAAATTCTATTTTTTTTTCTTACAGTGTTTCAATTCAAAAAATGTTTGAAATTGTTTGACACAAAAAATCCAATGATGTTTCAATTCAAAAAATGTTTTACAATATGTTTGAAAAACATCTAATGATTTTTCCATTCAAAAATGTTTTAAAATTGTTTGAAAAAATATCCAATGATGTTTTAATTAAAAAATCTTTTAAAATTGTTTGAAAAAAAAGGTCCAATGATGTTTTTATTCAAAAAATTTTTTTTAATTGTTTGAAAAAAGTCCAATGATGTTTCAATTCAAAAAATATTTTAAAATTGTTTAAAAAAACAATCCAATGATGTTTTAATTCAAAAAATGTTTTAAAATTGTTTGAAAAAAATCCAATAATGTTTCTATTCAAAAATGTTTTACAATATGCTCGAAGAAAAAAATCCAATGATGTCTCAATTCAATTTTATTTTAATTGTTTGAAAAACATCTAATGATGTTTCAATTCAAAAATGTTTTAAAATTGTTTGAACAAAAATTCAATGATGTTTCAATTCAAAAAATGTTTTACAATACGTTTGAAGAAAAAAACCCAATTCAAAAATATTTTCAATATGTTTGAAAAAAAACCCAATGATGTTTCAATTCAAAAAATGTTTTAAAATTGTGTGACAAAAAATCCAATGATGTTTCAATTAAAAAATGTTTTACAATATGTTTGAAGAAGAAATCCAATGATGTCTCAATTACAAAACATTTTTTTAATTGTTTGAAAAAAATCTAATGATGTTTCAATTCAAAAAATGTTTTAAAATTGTTTGAAAAAAAATTCAATGGTGTTTCAATTAAAAAATGTTTTACAATATGTTTGAAAAAGATCCAATGATGTTGCAATTAAACAATGTTTTAAAATTTTTTGAAAAAAAAATCCAATGATGTTTCAATTAAAAAAATGATTTACATTATGTTTGAAAAAAAAATCCAATGATGTTTCAATTCTACAATGTTTTAAAATTTTTTGAAAAACAAATCCAATGATGTTTCTATTCAAAAAAGTTTTAAAATTGTTTGAAAAAATATCCAATGATGTTTCCATTAAAAAAAATGTTTTACAATATATTTGAAAAAAAAAAAACTCAATGAATTTTCAATTCAAAAGTGTTTAAAAATTGGTTGAGAAAAAATCCAATGATATTTCAATTAAACAAATGTTTTAAAATTGTTTGAAAAAAACAATCCATCATGTTTTCATTCCAAAAATGTTTTACAATATATTTGAAAAAAAGTCCAATGATGTTTCGATTCAAAAGTGTTTTAAAATTGTTTGAAAAAAAAATCCAATGATGTTTTAATTTAAAAAAATTGTTACAATATGTTTGACAAAAAAATCCAATGATTTTTCAATTCAAAAGTGTTTTAAAATTGTTTGAGAAAAAATCCAATGATATTTCAATTCAACAATGTTTTAAAATTGTTTGAAAAAAAAATCCAATTATGTTTCAATTGCAAATTTTTATACAATATGTTTGAAAAGAATTCAATTATGTTTCAATTCAAAAAATGTTTTTAAATTGTTTGAAAAACAAATCAAATGATATTTCTATTCAAAATTGTTTTACAATATGTTTGAAGAAAAAATCTAATGATGTTTCAATTCAAAAATGTTTTACAATATGTTTGAAAAAAATCCAATGATGTTTCAATTAAACAATGTTTTAAAATTGTTTGAAAAAAATAATCCAATGATGTTTCAATTCAAAAAAATTTTTACAATATGTTTGACAAAAAAGAATCCAATGATGTTTCTATTCAAAAAGGTTTGAAAATTGTTTGAAAAAAATAATCCAATGATATTTCTATTCAAAAGAAGTTTTAAAATTGTTTGAGAAATATCCAATGATGTTTCCATTCAAAACAATATTTTAAAATTGTTAGAAAAAAAAATTAATGATGTTTCCATTTAAAAAATGTTTTAAAATTGTTTGAAAGAATCCAATGATTACAAAAATGTTTTAAAATTGTTTGAAAAATATCGAATTATTTTTCTATTCAAAAAATGTTTTAAAATTGTTTGAAAAAAAATTCAATGATGTTTCAATTCAAAAAATTAATTACAATCTGTTTGAAAAAAATCCAATTATTTTTCTATTTTTTGAATAGAAAAATAATTGGATGTTTTAAAATTGTTTGAAAAAACATCCAATCATGTTTCAATTCAAAAAAAAGTTTTAAAATTTTTTGAAAAAAATCCAATGATGTTGGAATTGAAAACATTTTTTTACAATATGTGTGAAAAAAAAATTATATGATGTTTCAATTAAAAAATGTTTTAAAATTCTTTGAAAAAAATCCAATGATGTTTCAATTCAAAGATGTTTTAAAATTGGTTGAAAAAATCCAATGATGTTTTTATTCAAAAAATGTTTTAAAATTGTTTGAAAAAAAAATCCAAAGATTTTTCTAATTAAAAAACATTGCAAAATTGTGTAAACACATCCAATGATGTTTCAATTAAAAATTAAAAAAAAAATTCTTTGAAAAAAAAATCCATTGATGTTTCAATTCAAAAAATGTTTTTCAATTGTTTGAAAAACATCTAATGATTTTTCCATTAAAAAACGTTTTTAAATTGTTTGAAAAAATCCAATGATGTTTTAATTCAAAAATATTTTTAAATTGTTTGAAAAAATAATCCAATGATGTTTTTATTAAAAATTTTTTTTTAATTGTTTGAAAAAAGTCCAATGATGTTTCAATTAAAAAAATGTTTTAAAATTGTTTAAAAAAACAAATCCAATGATGATTCAATTCAAAAAATGTTTTAGAATTGTTTGAAAAAAATCCAATGATGTCTCAATTCAAAAATGTTTTAAAATTCTTTGAAAAAAATCCAATAATGTTTCAATTCAAAAATGTTTTACAATATGCTCGAAGAAAAAAATCCAATGATGTCTCAATTCAATTTTTTTTTAATTGTTTGAAAAACCTCTAATGATGTTTTAATTCAAAAAATGTTTGAAATTGTTTGAACAAAAATTCAATGATGTTTCAATTCAAAAATGTTTTACAATATGTTTGAAGAAAAAATCTAATGATGTTTCAATTCAAAAATATTTTTCAATATGTTTGAATAAAAATCCAATGATGTTACAATTAAAAAATGGTTTAAAATTGTTTGAAAAAAAATCCAATGATGTTTCAATCAAAAAATGTTTTACAATATGTTTGAAAAAAACATAAAATGATATCTCAATTCAAAACATTTTTTTAATTGTTTGAAAAAAATCTAATGATGTTTCAATTCAAAATAGTTTTAAAATTGTTTGAAAAAAAATTAATGGTGTTTCAATTAAAAAAATGTTTTACATTATGTTTGAAAAAGATCCAATTATGTTTCGATTCTACAAAGTTTTAAAATTGTTTGACAAACAAATCCAATGATGTTTCTATCCAAAAAAAGTTTTAATATTGTTTGAAAAAATATCCAATCATGTTTCAATTAAAAAATGTTTTAAAATGGTTGAAAAAAATCCAATAATGTTTCTATTCAATTCAAAAGTGTTTAAAAATTGGTTGAGAAAAAATTCAATGATATTTCAATTAAAAAAATGTTTTAAAATTGCTTGAAAAAAACATTCAATCATGTTTAAATTCCAAAAATGTTTTACAATATATTTGAAAAACAGTCCGATGATATTTCAATTCGAAAGTGTTTTAAAATTGTTTGAAAAAATAATCCAATGATGTTTTTATTAAAAAAATTTTTTTAATTGTTTGAAAAAAGTCCAATGATGTTTCAATTAAAAAAATGTTTTAAAATTGTTTAAAAAAACAAATCCAATGATGATTCAATTCAAAAAATGTTTTAGAATTGTTTGAAAAAAATCCAATGATGTCTCAATTCAAAAAAGTTTTAAAATTCTTTGAAAAAAATCCAATAATGTTTCAATTCAAAAATGTTTTACAATATGCTCGAAGAAAAAAATCCAATGATGTCTCAATTCAATTTTTTTTTAATTGTTTGAAAAACCTCTAATGATGTTTTAATTCAAAAAATGTTTGAAATTGTTTGAACAAAAATTCAATGATGTTTCAATTCAAAAAATGTTTTACAATATGTTTGAAGAAAAAATCTAATGATGTTTCAATTCAAAAATATTTTTCAATATGTTTGAATAAAAATCCAATGATGTTACAATTAAAAAAATGTTTTAAAATTGTTTGAAAAAAAATCCAATGATGTTTCAATCAAAAAATGTTTTACAATATGTTTGAAAAAAAAACATCAAATGATATCTCAATTCAAAACATTTTTTTAATTGTTTGAAAAAAATCTAATGATGTTTCAATTCAAAATAGTTTTAAAATTGTTTGAAAAAAAAATTAATGGTGTTTCAATTAAAAAAATGTTTTAAATTATGTTTGAAAAAGATCCAATTATGTTTCGATTCTACAAAGTTTTAAAATTGTTTGACAAACAAATCCAATGATGTTTCTATCCAAAAAAAGTTTTAATATTGTTTGAAAAAATATCCAATGATGTTTCAATTAAAAAATGTTTTAAAATGGTTGAAAAAAAATCCAATAATGTTTCTATTCAATTCAAAAGTGTTTAAAAATTGGTTGAGAAAAAATTCAATGATATTTCAATAAAAAAATTTTTTTTAAATTGCTTGAAAAAAACATTCAATCATGTTTAAATTCCAAAAATGTTTTACAATATATTTGAAAAAATGTCCGATGATATTTCAATTCGAAAGTGTTTTAAAATTGTTTGAAAAAATAATCCAATGATGTTTTAATTTAAAAAATTGTTACAATATGTTTGACAAAAAAATCCAATGATTTTTCAATTCGAAAGTGTTTTAAAATTGTTCGAAAAAAAATCCAATTAGGTTTGTATTCAAAAATATTTTTAAATTGTTTGAGAAAAAATCCAATGATGTTTCAATTGCAAATTTTTTTACAATATGTTTGAAAAAAATTCAATTATGTTTCAATTCAAAAAATTTTTTTAAATTGTTTGAAAAACAAATCAAATGATGTTTCTATTAAAAAATGTTTTACAATATGTTTGAAGAAAAAATCTAATGATGTTTCAATTCAAAAATGTGTTACAATATGTTTGAAAAAAATCCAATGATGTTTCAATTCAACAATGTTTTAAAATTGTTTGCTATAAATAATCCAATGATGTTTTAATTCAAAAAATTTTTTACAATGTTTGAAAAAAGAATCCAATGATGTTTCTATACAAAAAGGTTTGAAAATTGTTTGAAAAAAAATAATCCAATGATATTTCTATTCAAAAGAAGTTTTAAAATTGTTTGAAAAAAATAATCCAATGATGTTTCAATTAAAAAAATGTTTTAAAATTCTTTTAAAAAATAATCCAATAATGTTTCAATTCAAAAATGTTTTAAAATTGTTGAAAAAATCCAATAATATTTCTATTCAAAAATTTTTTATAAATTTGTTTGAAAAAAAATCCAATCTTGTTTTAATTAAAAAAATGTTTTACAATATATTTGAAAAAGAATTCAACGATGTTTCAATTCAACAATGTTTTAAAATTGTTTGAAAAAAATCCAATTATGTTTCTGATCAAACATTTTAAAAAACTTGCTTGAAAAAAATATCCAATGACGTTTCTATTACAAAAAATGTTTTAAAATTGTTTGAGAGAAAATCCAATGATGTTTCAATTCAAAAAATGTTTTAAAATTGTTTGAAAAAATTCAATTATGTTATTATTCAAAAAATTTATTACAATCTGTTTGAAAAAAATCCAATTTTTTTCGATTCTAAAAATGTTTTAAAATTGTCTGAAAAAAAACATTCACTCATGTTTAAATTCCAAAAATGTTTTACAATATATTTGAAAAACAGTCCAATGATATTTCAATTCGAAAGTGTTTTAAAATTGTTTGAAAAAATTAATCCAATGATGTTTTAATTTAAAAAATTGTTACAATATGTTTGACAAAAAAATTCAATGATTTTTCAATTCAAAAGTGTTTTAAAATTGTTCGAAAAAAATCCAATTATGTTTTTATTCAAAAATATTTTAAAATTGTTTGAGAAAAAATCCAATGATGTTTCAATTGCAAATTTTTTTACGATATGTTTGAAAAACTTCAATTATGTTTCAATTCAAAAAATGTTTTTAAATTGTTTGAAAAACAAATCAAATGATGTTTCTATGAAAAAAATGTTTTACAATATGTTTGAAGAAAAAATCTAAATATGTTTCAATTCAAAAATGTATTACAATATATTTGAAAAAAATCCAATGATGTTTCAATTAAAAAAATGTTTTAAAATTGTTTGAAAAAATAATCCAATAATGTTTCAATTCAAAAATGTTTTAAAATTGTTGAAAAAATCCAATAATATTTCTATTCAAAAATTTTTTATAAATTTGTTTGAAAAAAAATCCAATGATGTTTTAATTCAAAAAATGTTTTACAATATATTTGAAAACAAATCCAACGATGTTTCAATTCAACAATGTTTAAAATTTGTTTGAAAAAAATCCAATTATGTTTCTATTCAAACATTTTAAAAAACTTGCTTGAAAAAATATCCAATGACGTTTCTATTACAAAAAATGTTTTAAAATATGTTTGAAAAAAAAAAAAGAATCCAATGCTGTTTCATTTTAAAAAAAGTTTTAAAATTGTTTGAAAAAAATAATCCAATGATGTTTCTATTCAAAAAAGGTTTTAAAATTGTTTGAAAAAAATCCAAGGATGTTTCCACTCAAAACATTCTTTTAAAATTGTTTGAAAAAAAATCAACGATGTTTCATTTTAAAAAATGTTTTAAATTGTTTGAAAGAATCCAATAATGTTTAAATTCAACAATGTTTTAAAATTGTGGAAAAAAATCCAATAATGTTTCTATTCAAAAATGTTTTTTAAATTGTTTGAAAAAAAATCCAATGATGTTTTAATTAAAAAAATGTTTTACAATATATTTGAAAAAAATCCAATCATGTTTCGATTCCAAAATGTTTTAAAATTGTTTGAAAATATCCAATTATGTTTCTATTAAAACATTTTTAAAAACTTGCTTGAAAAAATATCCAATGACGTTTCTATTACAAAAAATGTTTTAAAATTGTTTGATAACAAATGCAATGATGTGTCAATTAAAAAAATGTTTTAAAATTGTTGAAAAAGAAATTCCATTATGTTTCTATTCGAAAAATTTATTACAATCTGTTTGAAAAAAAATCTAATTATTTTTCTATTCAAAAAATGTTTTAAAATTGTTTGAAAAAAAATCCAATCACGTTTCAATTCAAAAAAAGTTTTAAAATTGTTTGAAAAGAAAATCCAATGATGTTTCAATTCAAAGATGTGTTAAAATTGTTTGAAAAAATCCAATGATATTTCTATTCAAAAATGTTTTAAAATTGTTTGAAAAAATCCAATGATGTTTCAATTCAAAAATGTTTTAAAATTGTTTGAAAATAAATCCAATAATATTTCTATTCAAAACATTTTTTTAAATTGTTTGGAAAAAATCCAATGATGTTTCGATTCAAAAATGTTTTAAAATTGTGTGAAAAAAAATCCAATGATGTGTCTATTCAAAAAATGTTTTAAAATAGTTTGAAAAAAATCCAATGATGTTTCGATTCAAAAGTGTTTTAAAATTGGTTGAGAAAAATCCAATAATATTTCAATTAAAAAATGTTTTAAAATTGTTTGAAAAAAAATTCAATGATGTTTTTATTCAAAAAATTGTTACAATATATTTGAAATAAATCCTATGATGTTTCAATTCAAAAAATGTTTTAAAATTGTTTGAAAAAGAATCCAATGATGTTTTAATTCAAACAATGTTTTACAATATATTTGAAACAAATCCAATGATGTTTCAATTAAAAAGAATTTTAAAATTATTTGAGAAAAAATCCAATGATGGTTTAATTTAAAAAATTGTTACAACATGTTTGAAAAAAATCCAATGATATTTAAATTCAAAAGTGTTTTACAATTCTTCAAAAAAAATCCAATTATGTTTCTATTCAAAAAATGTTTTACAATGTGTTTGAGAAGAAATCCAATGATTTTTAAATTCAACCAGGGTTTTAAATTGTTTGAAAAAATCCAATGATGTTTCAATTCAAAAATTATTTTACAATATGTTTGAAAAAAATTCAATTATGTTCCAATTCAAAAAATGTTTTAAAATTGTTTGAAAAAAAATCCAATGATGTTTCTATTCAAAAAATGTTTTACCATGTGTTTGAGAAAAAATCCAATGATTTTTAAATTCAACCAGGGTTTTAAATTGTTTGAAAAAAAATCCAATGATGTTTCAATTCAAAAATTATTTTACAATATGTTTGAAAAAAATTCAATTATGTTCCAATTCAAAAAATGTTTTAAAATTGTTTGAAAAAAAAATCCAATGATGTTTCTATTCAAAAAATGTTTTACAATATGTGTGAAGAAAAAATCCAATGATGTATCAATTCAAAACATTGTTTTAAAATTGTTTGAAAAAAATCCAATGATGTTTCAATTCAAAAATGTTTAAAAATTGTTTGAAAAAAATAATCCAATGTTGTTTCAATTCAAAAAATGTTTTACAATATGTTTGAAAAAAAAAGAATCCAATGATGTTTCATTTAAAAAAAAGTTTAAAATTGTTTGAAAAAATAATCCAATGATGTTTCTATTCAAAAAAAGTTTTAAAATTGTTTGAAAAAAATCCAATGATGTTTCCACTCAAAACATTCTTTTAAAATTGTTTGAAAAAAAATAAATGATGTTTCATTTTAAAAAATGTTTTAAATTGTTTGAAAGAATCCAATAATGTTTCAATTCAAAAATGTTTTAAAATTGTGGAAAAAAAATCCAATAATGTTTCTATTAAAAAATTTTTAAAAATTGTTTTAAAAAAAATCCAATGATGTTTTAATTCAAAAAATGTTTTACAACATATTTGAAAAAAAATCCAATGATGTTTCAATTAAAAAATGTTTTAAAATTGTTTGAAAAAAATCCAATTATTTTTCTATTCAAACATTTTTAAAAACTTGCTTGAAAAAAATATCCAATGACGTTTCTATTACAAAAAAATGTTTTAAAATTGTTTGAGAAAAAATGCAATGATGTTTCGATTTAAAAAATGTTTTAAAATTGTTGAAAAAAAAATTCCATTATGTTTCTATTCAAAAAAATTATTACAATCTGTATGAAAAAAAATCTAATTATTTTTCTATTCAGAAAATGTTTTAAAATTGTTTGAAAAGAATCCTATTACGTTTCAATTCAAAAAAAGTTTTAAAATTGTTTGAAAACAAATCCAATGATGTTTCAATTCAAAACATTTTTTACAATATGTGTACAAAAAATCCAATGATGTTTCAATTCAAAGATTTTTTAAAATTGTTGGAAAAAATTTAATGATGTTTCTATTCAAAAAATGTTTTAAAATTGCTTGAAACAAATCCAATGATGTTTCAATTCAAAAATGTTTTAAAATTGTTTGAAAAAAATCCAATGATGTTTCAATTCAAAAGTGTTTTAAAATTGTTCGAAAAAAAAATACAATTATGTTTCTATTCAAAAAATGTTTTAAAATTGTTTGAGAAAAATCCAATGATGTTTCAATTCAACAATGTTTTAAAATTGTTTGAAAAAAAATCCAATGATATTTCAATTCAAAAAATGTTTTAAAATGGTTTGAAAAAAGAAATCCAATGATGTTTCCAGTCAAAACATTATTTTAAAATATTTTGAAAAAAATCAATGATGTGTCATTTCCAAGATGTTTTAAAATTGTTTGAAAGAATCCAATAATGTTTTAATTCAAAAAATGTTTTACAATATATTTGAAAAAAAAATCAATGGTGTTTCAATTCAAAGATGTTTTAAAATTGTTTGAAAAAAATCCAATAATGTTTCAATTAAAAAATGTTTTAAAATTGTTGAAAAAAATCCAATAATGTTTCAATTCAAAATTTTTAAAAATTGTTTGAAAAAATCCAATGATGTTTTAATTCAAAAAATGTTTTACAATATATTTGAAGAAAAAATCCAATGTTTTACAATTGTTTCAAAAAGATCTAATTATGTTTCTATTCAAACATTTTTAAACACTTGTTAGAAAAAATATCCAATGATGTTTCAATTCAAAAAATATATTAAAATTGTTTGAAAAAAAATTCAATTATGTTTCTATTCAAAAAATTTATTACAACCTGTTTGAAAAAAAATCCAATTATTTTTCTATTCAAAAATGTTTTAAAATTGTTTGAAAAAGAATCCAATCACGTTTCAATTCAAAAAAAGTTTTAAAATTGTTTGAAAAAAATCCAATGATGTTTCAATTCAAAACATTTTTTACAATATGTGTGAAAAAAAATTCAATGATGTTTTAATTCAAAAATGTTTTAAAATTGTTTGAAAACAATCCAATGATGTTTCTAATTCAAAGATGTTTTAAAATTGTTTGAAAAAAATCCAATGATGTTTCAATTCAAAAAATGTTTTAAAATTGCTTGAAAAAAATCCAATGATGTTTCAATTCAAAGATGTTTTAAAATTGTTTGATAATAAATCCAATAATATTTCTATTTCAAAATTTTTTTAATTGTTTGAAAAAAAAATCCAATGATGTTTCAATTCAAAAATGTTTTAAAATTGTTTGAAAATAAATCCAATAATATTTCTATTCAAAACATTTTTTTAAATTGTTTGAAAAAATCCAATAATGTTTCGATTCAAAAATGTTTTAAAATTGTTTGAAAAAAAATCCAATGATGTTTCTATTCAAAAAATGTTTTAAAATTGGTTGAAAAATAAAACCAATCATGTTTCAATTCAAAAGAAAAAAAAATCCAATTATGTTTCTACTCAAAAAATGTTTTAAAATTGTTTGAAAAAAAATTCAATGATGTTTCAATTCAAAAATGTTTTACAATATGTTTGAAAAAATGCAATTATGTTTCAATTCAAAAAATGTTTTAAAATTGTTTGAAAAAAAATCCAATGATGTTTCTATTCAAAAAATGTTTTACAATAGGTGTGAAGAAAAAAATCCAATGATGTTTCTATTCAAAATTGTTTTAAAATATGTTTGAAAAAAAAATCCAATGTTGTATCAATTCAAAACATTATTTTAAAATTGTTTGAAAAAAAATCCAATTATGTTTCAATTCAAAATTATTTTAAATTATGTTTGAAAAAAAATCCAATGATGTATCAATTCAAAACATTATTTTAAAATTGTTTGAAAAAAAATTCAATGATGTTTCAATTCAAAAATGTTTTACAATTGTTTGAAAAAAGTAATCCAATGTTGTTTCAATTCAAAAAATGTTTTACAATGTGTTTGAAAAAAAAAAAAGAATCCAATGATGTTTCATTTTAAAAAAGTTTTAAAATTGTTTTAAAAAAATCCAATGATGTTTCCACTCAAAACATTATTTTAAAATTGTTTGAAAAAAAAAATCAATGATGTTTAATTTTAAAAAATATTTTAAAATTGTTTGAAAGAATCCAATGATTTTTTAATTGACAAAATGTTTTACAATATTTTTGAAAAAAAATCAATGATATTTCCATTCAAAAAGTGTTTTAAAATTGTTTTAAAAAATAATCCAATAATGTTTCAATTAAAAAATAATGTTTTAATCCAATAATGTTTTAATTCAAAAAATGTTTTACAATATATTTGAAGAGAAAGTCCAATGATGTTTACAATTCAACAATGTTTTACAATTGTCTGAAAAAAATCCAATTATGTTTCTATTCAAACATTTTTAAAAACTTGTTTGAAAAAAATATCCAATGACGTTTCTATTACAAAAAGTGTTTTAAAATTTTTTGAAAAAAATCCAATGATGTTTCAATTCAAAAAATGTTTTAAAATTGTTTGAAAAAGAAAATTCAATTATGTTTCTATTCAAACAATTTATTACAATATGTTTGAAAAAAAATCCAATTATTTTTCTATGAAAAATGTTTTAAAATTGTTTGAAAAAGAATCCAATCACGTTTTAATTCAAAAAAAGTTTTTAAATTGTTTGAAAAAAAATCCAATGATGTTTCAATTCAAAACATTTTTTACAATATGTGTGAAAAAAAATTCAATGATGTTTTAATTCAAAAATGTTTTAAAATCGTTTGAAAAAAATCCAATGATGTTTCAATTCAAAGATGTTTATAAATTGTTTGAAAAAATCCAATGATATTTCAATTCAAAAAATGTTTTAAAATTGTTTGAAAAAAAAATCCAATAATATTTCTATTCAAAAATTTTTTTAAATTGTTTGAAAAAAATCCAATGGTGTTTCAATTCAAAAGTGTTTTAAAATTTTAGAAAAAAAAATCCAATTATGTTTCTATTCAAAAAATGTTTTAAAATTGTTTGAAAAAAAAATCCAATGATGTTTCAATTCAACAATGTTTTAAAATTGTTTGAAAAAAAATCCAATGATGTTTCCATTCAAAAAATGATTTACAATAGGTGTGAAGAAAAAAATCCAATGATGTTTCAATTCAAAATTGTTTTAAAATATGTTTGAAAAAAAATCCAATGTTGTATCAATTCAAAACATTATTTTAAAATTGTTTGAAAAAAAATTCAATGATGTTTCAATTCAAAAATGTTTTACAATTGTTTGAAAAAAATAATCCAATGTTGTTTCAATTCAAAAAATGTTTTATAATGTGTTTGAAAAAAAAAAAGAATCCAATGATGTTTCATTTTAAAAAAAGTTTTAAAATTGTTTGAAAAAAATAATCCAATGATGTTTCTATTCAAAAAAAGTTGTTAAATTGTTTGAAAAAAATCCAATGATGTTTCCACTCAAAACATTATTTTAAAATTGTTTGAAAAAAAATCAATGATGTTTCATTTTAAAAAATGTTTTAAAATTGTTTGAAAGATTCCAATGATTTTTTAATTGACAAAATGTTTTACAATATTTTTGAAAAAAAAATCAATGATATTTCGATTCAAAAAGTGTTTTAAAATTGTTTGAAAAAAAAAAATCCAATAATGTTTCAATTCAAAAATGTTTTAAAATTGTTGAAAAAAATCCAATAATTTTTCTATTCATAATTTTTTTTTAATTGTTTGAAAAAAAATCCAATAATGTTTTAATTCAAAAAATGTTTTACAATATATTTGAAGAGAAAATCCAATGATGTTTACAATTCAACAATGTTTTACAATTGTTTGAAAAAAATCCAATTATGTTTCTATTCAAACATTTTTAAAAACTTGTTTGAAAAAATATCCAATTACAAAAAGTGTTTTAAAATTGTTTTAAAAAATTCAATGATGTTTCAATTACAAAAAATGTTTTAAAATTGTTTGAAAAAAAAATTCAATTATGTTTCTATTCAAACAATTTATTACAATCTGTTTGAAAAAAAATACAATAATGTTTCTATTCAAAAAATGTTTTAAAATTGTTTGAAAAAAAAATCCAATGATGTTTCAATTCAAAAAAAGTTTTAAAATTGTTTGAAAAAAAATCCAATGATGTTTCGATTCAAAAAATGTTTTACAATATATTTGAAAAAAAATCCAGTGATGTTTCAATTCAAAAATGCTTTTAAAATTGTTTGAAAAAAAATCCAATGATGTATCAAGTCCAAAGTGTTTTAAATTGTTTGAAAAAAATCCAATGATGTTTCTATTCAAAAAATGTTTCACAATTGTTTAAAAAAAAAATCCAATGATGTTTCAATTCAAAAATGTTTTAAAATTGTTTGAAAATAAATCCAATATTTCTATTCAAACATTTTTTTTAATTGTTTAAAAAAATCCAATTATGGTTCAATTCAAAAATGTTTTAAAATTGTTTGAAAATAAATCCAATAGTATTTCTATTCAAAACATTTTGTTAAATTGTTTTTAAAAAAATCCAATGATGATTCAATTCAAAAAATGTTTTACAATTGTTTGAAAAGAAAATTCAATGATGTGTCTATTCAAAAATGTTTTAAAATTGTTAAAAAAAATCCAATGATGTTTCAATTCAAAAAATGTATTAAAATTGTTTGAAAAAAAAATCCAATGATGTTTGAATTCAAAAAATGTTTTACAATATATTTGAAAAAAAGTCCAATGATGTTTTAATTCAAACATGTTTTAAAATTGTTTGAAAAAGAATCCAATTATGTACGTTTCAATTCAAAAAAAGTTTTAAAATTGTTTGAAAAAAAATCCAATGATGTTTCAATTCAAAAATTTTTTACATTTTGTGTGAAAAAAAATTCAATGATGTTTCAATTCAAAAATGTTTTAAAATTGTTTGAAACAAATCCAATGATGTATCAATTCAAAATTGTTTTTAAATTGTTTGAAAAAAATCCAATGACGTTTCTATTCAAAAAATGTTTTACAAAAAAAAATCCAATTATATTTCAATTCAAAAATGTTTTAAAATTGTTTGACAATAAATCCAATAATATTTCTATTCAAAATTTTTTAAAAATTGTTTCAAAAAATCCAATTATGGTTCAATTCAAAAATGTTTTAAAATTGTTTGAAAATAAATCCAATAGTATTTCTATTCAAAACATTTTTTTAAATTGTTTGAAAAAAAAATCCAATGATGTGTCTATTCAAAAAATGTATTAAAATTTTTTGAAAAAAAATCCAATGATGTTTCAATTCAAAAGGTTTTTAAATTGTTTGAAAAAAATCCAATGATGTTTTGATTTTTATTAAAATTCTATTTTCTTACAATGAGTTTCCGTTAAATTATTTTTTAAAAATCCAATGTTTTTCGAGGGCAGACTTAGATACAAGGTCAGTTTTTAATGTGCGGGAAGGAACAAAAATTTAAATTGCCTCAGTCTAGAAGGATGTCTCCTCCAGAGACTGAAGACAGAAAAGAGGATATGCTGTATAAGAACAAATACTACACTCTGCTCTTAGCCAAAAGGCGGATGTTGCTTTAATACAGAAAATGTATTTTTTCAATAAATGTTTTTACAATTATATTTATTTTTATATAATAACTTTTGGTTTTCAAGTATTATTTATTTTCTAATCAATTGTGTGCGTTATTTGACTAAGAAGAAATTACGTTATATTAAATTTAGATGAGAAACCAATTCAATTACTTTTTTTGGTAAATGTAAAGTTTAAGCGTGATGCTCTTTTTTAACATTATTATTTAGAAACCTATTATTTAACATAAGGGAGGTGTTTTGTAACTATTTGTTGTGGGGTACAAATCACCCCTATTTGAGAACTAAGTGGAATCAACCAGTTCTATGAATACCACTGGTTTCAGAGACTAAATGGAGACGTTTATACCATGTTTAACTGCATGCTACGAACACGTTCTTCTCATACCATTTTAATGGCTCCTGTATTCTTTATAATAAATACATATTATATTTCATGCACTTTACACTACTTGTAGTTTCTTTCATTTGTAACTCCTAGCACGGGTCTACAACAACTGGCAGACGAGGACGATTCAAGAACTTCCAGGATCAATCTACAATAATTGCTAACAACAACTGAATGACTAATATTCGGGTAATGAATTTACTCTAAAAGACAGTCATTGGAAAACAGCATTTGATGACCAAAAGGATTCAAGAAAAAAGAACACACGCGGATATTCGAAATAATTTTTTCCTACACTCGGGGAAATTCGAAATTTCAAGAGTATTTATTTTTCAAAAGTTTGGTGAAGAACGGAAAAACCTACTTGTCTACATTGGGGTGGGGAGAAACAACATTCGAGCGTAAAAATTCAGAAACACGGGATATAGAAAACTTCGGAAAAGGAGAACAATTCTTGCCAAAAAAAAAAAGAAAGGATTTTACAAAGACGTCGTCAAAGCCTTATCTTGCTGTTAAAATAGCTACTTAAAGCGTAAACTACGAGTTGAAACGGAACTCATAATTGCATGGAGAATTATTACTACTGAATTAATGAGACCAAGTTTGAAAAGTTAAAAAAAAAAACTTTTTTCCATCTCCATAAAAACAAGTAATGTTGGAAAAAAGCTTTGTCGTTCTAAAAAGCATGTCTCGCTAATACGTCGTGTTGGCATTAGTGTTGGAAAAAAAAAACTCCTGCAAAAGTAAATGATATATTTTATTTTATTGGCGAAAGCGAGTATTTGCACAAATTAAAAAAGACGTCGGATTTTAATCCGATTAAAATAAACTTTTCACTACGCGTCGAACAAAATAAACAAAATAAAACGAGTTCGCTAAGCACGACAAATAAAGTGTTAACGAGAAAAAAGCATTTTTTTTCGCACAGAAATCAAAAAAGAGTAGCCAATATTAAATAAATGCTATAAACTCTCTTTCACAGATAAGTAACTAATTCTTTTAAGGAAAAAAGAGGGGAAAAATGTGTAGGATTAACAAGGAATTGAACCCAGTACTTACACGTTACGGAAATTGAAAAATGACAAACGAAATCTACCGCTTGCAAACAAAGCAAACGTTGAATTATTTTCTCCGGAAAATTGCTACATGAGGAAATAAATATATGAAAGAAATATTCATTAAATAACCAAATACGAATTTTGTAAGGTTTTTTTTCTACAGAGTTGGTACTATAGGAAAAGTAAATCAACGAATTGGGTTGTTTCTGAAAGAACTCATTTTGTCATACTAAGTAATTCCATACCTTCCCAAAAAATAAAATGGCCGATTTTGCAAAACAAATTTTAGAAATGGTGAAATTCCAAGAAAGTCAACAATTAGAACTTGAAAAAAGGTTCCGAGAAGAGCAATTAGCAATACAATTCAGAAACAAAACGAAGAGAAACAGTTAAATTTGATGAAATATCTCGAAGAAAAACAAGGAAGAAATGAATGAACAAATATTGGAAAACCAGTTAGAATTAATGACATACTTCGAGGAAAAACAGGAAAGAGAAAAGAAAGAAATGAACGAACAAATATTGGAATTGAAAGAATTACGTTTAGAACAACAAAACCAGTCAGATAAGAAAATGGATTTGATAACGCAAGTTTTAGTGAATAAGGAAAGCGGAGAAGAAACCAGCACGGATTTTTCCCAAAATACGATCTGGTCAGCTATTGATACATTTCACTATGCTCCTGAGGATGACATAACGTTTGAGGCATATTTCAGAAAATTTGAAGACCTTTTTAAAATTGATTGCAGTGCATGGACGGATCAAAAGAAGGTTCGTTTATTGCTACGGAAGTTAGATACATCCGAACATAACAAATTCGTGGACTATATTTTACCAAGAAAAACCGACGAATTGTCGTTTGACGAGGTAGTCAAACTATTAATGGAGTTTTACTGTCCAAAAAGAAGCCTTTTTCATAAAAGATGGAAATGCATGAATCTTACACATAAAGAAAGTCAGGACTATACGACTTTTGCATTTATAATTAATAAGTACTGTGACGATTTCAAATTGTCATCATTAACGGTGGACAATTTCAAGTGCTTAATATTCACACAAGGTTTGATAGTCACAAAAGACGCCAATATAAGATGTCGTGCTTTAAATAAATTGGAATTAGCACCTGATTTGACGCTTCAAAAACTGGCCAAAAATTGTCAGCAGTTCGTGGCAATGAAACAAAGATTCCCGAAACATAGAGGATGCAGGTATCGCTCACATTAAAAAAATAAAGGACACCCAATTACCAATGAAGAGGCAAAAAGAACCCTTCACAAAATTATCAGGATAGACAAAATCCTAGGACCCCTTGTAGCAAATGTGGAGGACCTCATGGGTACAATGCATATCAATACCAAAGGAAAATAACATGTGACCTATGCAAGCGAGCAGGGCACAAGGCCTCATATTGCAGAACAAAAATTGCAAAAAAGAGCTATGTAAAAACTTCAAAAAATGGACCCTTCACCAACAGAGAACATAAGGAAATATGTTACGGTGAGAATCAGAAATAAAGAAGTAAAACTGCAGCTCGATTCAGGGTCAGATTTATCAATTATAAATTTTCACACGTGGAAGTGAATAGGAAAGCCCACGATGACAAAGACGAATAAAGTCGCAAGATCGGTAACTGGTGAAAAAATAAATTTTGAGGTTGAGGTAGTTATTAATGTGTCACTAAAAAGAATGGCAAAAATGTTAAACGTGTTCATTCTAAGGAACGCAACAAACTTATTCAAGACCGATTGGATTCAGGAATTTAAATTATCGGACTCGCCAATGAGTGATTTTTGTCACAAAGTCAAAAACTTAACGGCCAAAGCCAACAAACTCAAAAAAGATCTCAAAAAATCTTTCCCAAGTGTTTTCTCCAAAAAGCTTGGATGCTGCACAAAAATAAAGGCGAGATTCGACTTGCTGGACGAAGCAAAACCAATATTCAAAAAGCCACGGAGCATACCGTTCGCTTCGGGGGAAAAAATTGAAAAAGAATTGGAAAGACTAGTTAACACTGAGATTTTATCCTCTATTAACTATAGTGCATGGACAGCCCCCACCATATACGTGAAAAAAAATCTAAAGAGATTAGGGTGCAGACTTTTCAATTGGATTGAATGCGGTGCTCAAGGACCATCACTATTCGCTACCAAACCCAAACAAAATATTCGCTAAGTAAAATGGTGGAAAAAATATTTTTCCACAATAGACTTAAGTGAGACGTACCTACAAATACCAGTAGAGGAAAATAGCTTGAAACATTTGTATATCTCAACGCACAAAGGACTTTATAAAATCAATAGATTAGCATTTGGTATAAAAGTAGCACCTGCAATTTTCCAACAGGTAATCGATACTTTGCTAAGCAGTTTGGATTTCGCAATAGGCTATCTGGACGACATTCTTATGCGTAGTCAAAATGTTGAACAACATAGAGATCATGTATTTCAAGTGTTTGACAGAATAAAAGAATACGGCTTCAGATTGAAGGAAACAAAATGCGAATTTTTTTTGGAACAAATTAAATACCTGGGGCATATCATAGATAAGGACGGGAGGAAATCTGATCCAGACAGGTCCACAGCTATAAAAGACATGCCAGAACCTCATAATGTAACTACATTGCAGAGTTTTTTAGGGCTCGCAAACTATTATCAAATGTTCATTAAGAACATGCATGAATTGCATGTGCCATTGAATGTATTAATTAAAAAAACGACAAAAAAAATGGGACTGAACGCCTGAGTGCCAGGCAGCGTTTAAGAAATTAAAAGATGTATTAACGTCAGATTTATCCCTGACTCATTTCAATCTTAAACAAGAGATTATTGTCACAACTGACACAAGTTCTTATGGGATTGGGGCGTGCATTCTACACAAGTTGCCTGGTAGGTCGACTAAGCCAATCGCCCATGTGTCAAGAACTTTACTTCCTGCCGAGAAGAATTACTCCCAAATCAAAAAGGAAGCGCTGGTGATCATATTTGGTGTTACAAAATTCCACCGATTTTTACGCGGTCGTAAGTTTAAATTGCAAAGTGACCATAAACCACTTATAATCATCTTTGACTCTAAAAAAGGTCTGCCAACTTACACAGCCAACGAACTGCAAAGATGGGGGACCATTCTACTGAATTACGATTTCAGTATGGAATTTCTTACATCTGCGAAGTCACACAGACGGATTGTCACAATTAATCCTGAAATCAAGGGAACTGCTAGAATACACAGTAATAGCGTCACTACGAAGTGAAAAGGACTATACACAAATACTATGTAATACGATCAAAGAACTACCAGTCACTTTGGAAGATATAATACGGGAGGCTAAAGAAGATAATTTCATCAAAGAAATGAAACAAAAAATTAAATCGGATGAATCGGCGGCGGAAGCTGATTCTATGTGCAATGACGTACTGCTGTACTGAGAAAGAGTAGTAATCCCAACTACACTATAAAAGAAAATTCTAAAGGATTTTCATACGGGGCACCCTGGGGCTACACGAATGATGAGCCTCATGAGGTCTTACATTTACTGGAAGAGTATTGACACTGATGTAGAAGGCACGGTAAAGTCATGTAAGTGATGCGCATTGGCTGCAAAAGCGCCCCCAATACAATTTAGCCCCTGGCCTAAAGCAGACCACCCATGGCAAAGAATACACGTAGATTATGCAGGCCCACTGGATGAAAACTATTATTTAATAGTGGTAGACAGTTTTTCAAAATAGCCTGAGGTATTTCGATGTAAAAGTCCAACGACGGATTTTATAATCAGTGCTCTTCACGAATTGTGCGCTAGGTTTGGTGTGGTTGTCAGACAATGGCACACAATTCACTTCAGCAGATTTTAAAAGCTTCTGCAAGGATTTCCAGGTTAACCACATAACGATGCCAACCCATCATCCCCGATCAAACGGTCAGGCAGAGAGGTTTGTAGACACATTAAAAAGAGCCCTGAAGAAGGCTAAAAGGAACGCAAATTTACAAATTTACCAAATTACACCAAATGAAAACACTCCATCAAAGATGTCGCTGGCAGAGTTAATGTTTGCGAGAAAAATTAGGCCGGTCTGCGAGAAAATATTTGCCAAAACAGGTGAAACCGCTAAATACTATAGTTCCTAAAAAGAGGTATTTATCTGGTGAAAAGGTATTTTTCCAGGTACACAAAAATAATAGTACGATGTGGGAACTAGGAAAGGTCCAGAAAAGGATCGGGTGGATGGTGTACATTATCGAAGGTCCAAAATTTACTCACAAGAAACACGTAAACCAAATTTGGAAACGTATAACAGATGACGAAAGACAAGCTCCTGCTGAACAAGAAGTAATGGACTAAATATATGACACGTTCGACTTGGTAACACCACAAGCAACCAGACAATGCCGGTCATCCAGGAAAAGGAAAATAACTGATTTGATAGTGATCAACTCCAGGAAAAAGAGCAATACGATCATCCTAGGGGAATGAAAAGCTCGGGAGGGTGGGTGTTGTGGGGGTACAAATCACCTCTATTTCAGAACTAAGTGGAATCAACCAGTCCTATGAATACCTGTGGTTTCAGAGACTAAATGGAGACATTCATACCATGTTTAACCGCATGCTACGAAAACGTTCCTCTCATACCACTTTAGTGGCTCCTGTATTCTTTATGATAAATACATATATTTTATACACTTTGCACTACTTGTGGTTTCTTTCATTTGTAACCCCTAGCACGGGTCTACAAACTATTCTAAGAAGAAATTGGAGTTATGGCACCGTTTGTATAATACATAAGTGCCAAAAAAACAATTTTCGTTCAAATTCAACATAGAAGACTGAGGCAATTTTTATTTTTGTTCCTATACAGAGTCCCCCTCTTTGGGGAGCTAGATTTTTTCCACATTAATAACCGACCTTGTGTCTAACTCTGCCCTCGTCGGGAGACAAGTAGAATAGGAACAAAATTGTTAAAAAGTTAAATAAAAACTTAACAATCTAAATAATAAATAACCTAAAAATTTTACAGAGAAACAAATAATTCATTTTGATTTAAAAAAAAAAACACATTTTTTTTTTTACCCCTTTTTACCCCCTGAAGACGAAATCAGAATTTTTTCAGGGTCAAATATTACATTTTCAGATGAATATCCATGTGGTTTTTTGCTTTTGGGTAATTTTCAGAACAAATCTATTGGTCGGAAAATATTCTATGTACCAAAAAGTGCTATTTTTGGCAATTCTGACCGCTTTTGACAACCAGAATTTTCCCAGAGTCAAATATTATATTTTCAGATGTATATCATGTAGTCTTGCTTTTGGGTAATTTTCAGCAAAATCTAATAGTCAGAAAAGATTCTATGTCCTGAAAAGTGTTATGCTTTGCCATTTTGACCCCTTTTGACTCTCTGAGGATGCAAATAAAATTTTTATCCAAAATCCGAGAATATTACATTTCCTCCCTTACCTAGTTGTAACTTCATGCAAAATTTCAGAAAAATGTAATGTGTACTCATTGAGAATTTTTGGAATGAACGGATGAACAGACACAGGTGAATTCTAAGGTCCAAATCTGACTAAGTTAGTGGACTAATTAGTAAAGTAAAGTATTGAATTAAATAATAAAAAAAAAAAACTTGTTTGTAAAAAAAAAAAAAATAGCTTAATTAGCCCCCAAAAGCGAGAGATTCTGGCTTCACACAAGCAAAAACAAATGAAGTCGTCTAATAATGCGTTCTACAGAAGCCCAAAATGTCAGAAAATTAAAAAGCTGCATAAAAATGACGTCAGGTAGTTGGTGGGAGGTAGAGTGCTGGTTTTCTTTTTATTCCCAGCCATGAATTTGTACTTTCATGAATGTTTGTCTAATTTTTACGATTTTTTAATTTAATTATTTTTCTGTACTCCTGCTTTTAAATTGAACTTTTTATTTTTTTATTTTTCAAGGTTATATAAAAATTATATCATGCTGAAAGTTACACGTTCTTTCAAACAAGGAAAACTTTAGAATCTTACATATAAAAATTATGCAAAACATGTAATCTAAAAGAAAAGAGGAAATATTTTTTGCAATTATAATTTTTTTGTGTGAAAATATTAAATAATGCGTAATTCAATGATAATATCGGTAGTTTGAGAAATTCATTTTTACTTGAGTTCTATCAAATTCAATAATACAGACTTTAGGGGCTTTTTTCATAATGTTCCTGAAAAATTTTTCTTTTTTTATTGTTACAATTTACGATGCTTTATTTTCATAAAAAAATAAAAAAGTAATTAATTCATTTTTTTTTACTACTGAAACCCATAACTTTAGTAAAGGTGTTTTTTGTTTAAACAAAATAATACATTTCCACTAAGATTTAAATAAAATGGGGTTCCGTGATCATTGTTTGATAAATACTGAAAATTTCATTCAAATTGGTTAATTTCCTGATTTTGGTGAATTTTTAAGTATATATGGAGGGGTCAAAATGTTTATACATTTTGAGCATCGGCATTCATTTTGCACACACCTAGTTAAAATAAATATTGGGTAATAATATCTTTATTAAGTTTTATAACAAAAGTATTCATGAATAAGTGTAAAAAATTTCATGAAAACTGAATGATCTCCTGCTTATCCTTGATTTGTTTTTAAAAATGATTTTTTTATATATTTAAAATCATAGCAAAGAAAGATTGTATCAAAACAATATTCTTGTAATTAGTACTTTCACACATTAGCTCAATACAAATGAATTTAAAAAAACTACGCCTATTTTTATAGAACTCTTTAGGGAATATGAGCCTTTGTCCCAGTGTGTGTGTGTGTGTGTGTGTGTGTGTGTGTGTGTGTGTGTGTGTGTGTATTTCTCATAATTGATGATTAGAACACCACACCCGAACTTACATTTTTATCATTCCTCTAAAACCGTATGTGTTGAGATGTCTTTTCTAGTCAAAACCTTAGTGAGTTTAAAGAAGTAGGAATTTCAAAAGAAGACACTTCCTTTTTCAAAGCGCACGAATTTCTGTTTGCTGCTTTGCTTCTGACTATGATTTTCAAACTTTAGGTTATTTTTCTGTTTAAGTACTTTCCTCTCAGCCTCAGGTGACATGGTCATAAATTATTTTATTCTTTGAATGTTATGTCATCACTGTTGAAATTTCATGTAAGCAAAATTACACATTTCTTACACTGGTACATCTTTTGCTTCTGTAACTTGTGTGTTTTTATATTGTAATAGTAACAGTTGTATTCTTTGTTTAGGAGTTATTATTTCATAGTTACGAGGGGCGTGCAATAAGTAATGCCCCTGACCCACTTCCCATAGCAGTAGAGCAACGAAACTTGGCACAGTTATTAGTCTTTCTCTACATAGGAATCACCCAGAGTTATACATTTCTCCCATCGTTTGATGCAGCTCTGGAGACCGTTTTTGTAGAACATTCCAGGTTGGTCCTCCAATCACGACGTGACTGCAGAAATCAAGGCTGCATCATCTGGGAAACGCTTTCCTTTCAAAAACAACTTCATGGCTGGGAAGACGTAAAAGTCAGAGAGTGCAAGAGGAGGGTACCTTTGCTGATCTTGCCCTGCCTCTTGATTTTGATAGCTTCCCTTAATTTCCTCAAAAGTGAAGCATAATAGGTTCCTGTAATTGTGGCACCCTTTGCCAGGAAATCTGTTATCACTACTCCGTCCTGGCCCCAGAAGACTGTGAGCATGACCTTGCCAGCGGAGGGCTGCACCCTTGCCTTCTTTGGAGGTGGTGAGTCCAAGTGCTTTCACTGCATTGACTGGGCTTTGGTCTCTGGATCATAGTGATGGACCCAGGTTTCATCCCGTGTAATCAGTCTTTTGAAAAACTTTCTTATCTTCTTGGCACATCTCCAAATTCATCCTCGAGCACTCGACGCGTTCTCGCTTCTGGAATAGTGTGAGCAACCTGGGAATCCATCTGGTAGACACCTTATTTCCACAGACCCTGTATTAATCTTGACATCTTGGGCTATTTGGTGAATAGTAATGCGCTGATCTTCCAAAATGGCAGCCTCAACTTGATGGACAGATGCCTCATCAATGACAGAAGGGGGGCGACCAGGTCTGGGATCTATTTCCACAGACTTCCGGTCATGTTTGAAATCACGATGCCAGCGTTTTACAAGGTCATATGATGGGGCATTATCACCATAAGTTTCTTTCATTTCATCAAAAGTCTCTTGTAGTGTGCATCCTTTCAAATACAAAAACCGGATCACTGCTCGACATTCAACAAGCTCCATTTCACATCTGACTCAGTTCAAACACCTGTAAAACAGAAACCACAATTAGTTCAGAGCTGTAATTTGCCACATAACCCGTAGAGATATAAATCATTGCACATGCAAAATTTCATCTAAATCAAACTACTGGAAGTGGGTCAGGGGCATTACTTCTTGCACGCCCCTCGTATTTCCACATGTATGCTATATGCATTATGTGCCCTTTTATGTTTGTTTCAGATAACCTGCTAATAAATTAAATATTATATTAATATCCAACTCTTTTTCTTTCTATCTTTTTCTCATGCTAGGCGTGTATGTTATGATATTGCCCACAAATAACGGTTACCACGGGCACAAAAATAAACATTTATAACACATGATCAACTAAAATAATAAAGTTGATCTATTAAATATTCCTTTTCTTCTATCAGAAGAAAATATTGGGTTTCTAGCAATCTACTATCAAAAGACAAACACAACAGTTTTCGTTTCTTTTGTTATTTCTTTGAAGGAAAGACAAAATGTCAGTAAAGGCAGCACAACAGTGCAAGGAACAAATAATAGGATGCATTAATCAGCGAAACCTTTAAAAAATTGATTTGAAATAAAATATTGAGGAATTAGATATTTTATCATTGTGCGACATTTTTTTAGATATCAATAATCAGTAATTTATATAAAAAAAAATCAGTAATTTACATCAAACAAGTCAGTAATTTACATAATACAAGTCAGTGATTTACATGAAACAAATCAGTAATTTACATAAAAAATCAGTAATTTACATAAAACAAATCAGTAATTGACATAAAATTCAGTAATTTACGTAAACAATCAGTAATTAAGAGAAAAATCAGTAATTTACATGAAACAAATAAGTAATTTACATAAAACAAATCAGTGATTTACATAAAACAAATCAGTGATTTACATAAAACAAATCAGTAATTTACATAAAAAATAATTAATTTACGTTAAAAATATTAATATACATAAAAATAATCAATTTACATTAAAAATATTAATATACATAAAAAATAATTAATTTACATTAAAAATATTAATATACATAAAAAATAATTAATTTACATTAAAAATATTAATATACATAAAAAATAATTCATTTATATAAAAACTCAGTGATTTACATAGAAATCCTTAATTTACATAAAAAATCAGTAATTTAGATAAAAAAATCAGTCATTTAGATTAAAAAATCAGTAATTTACATAAAACAAAGCAGTAATTTACATAAAAATCAATAATCTTACATAAAAAATCAGTAATTTACATAAAACAAATCAGTGATTTACATGGAACAAATCAGTAATTTACATAAAAATCAATAATCTTACATAAAAAATCAGTAATTTACATAAAACAAATCAGTAATTTATATAAAAATCAGTAATTTTACATAAAACAAATCAGTAATTTACGTAAACTTTGCATAAAACAAATAAAGAATTTACATAAAAATAAGTAATTTATATAAAAGAAATCAGTGATTTACATATACCAATCAGTAATTTACCTATAAAATCATTAATGTACATAAAAATCAGTAATTTACCTATAAAATCATTAATGTACATAAAAATCAGTAATTTAATATAAATTAGTAATTTACAAAAAAAAAAGTAATTTATATAAAAATAAGTAATTTACATAAAACAAATCAGTAATATACATAAAAATCAGTCATTAAACAGAAAACAAATCCGGAATTTACATAAAACAAATTATTAATTTACATAAAACAAACCAGTGACTTACAAAAATCATTAATTTAGATTAAAAAAAAATTAATTTACATAGAAATCCTTAATTTACAGAAAAATCCGTAATTTACATAAGAAATCAGTAACTTACATAAAAATCAGTAATTTACGAAAAACAAATCAGTAACTTACATAAAACAAATCAGTAATTTACATAAAACAAATGAGTAATTTACATAAAAATCAGTAATTCAACATAAAACAAATCAGTAATTTACATAAAACAAATTAGTAATTTACATAAAACAAACCAGTGACTTACAAAAATCATTAATTTAGATTAAAAAAAAATTAATTTACATAGAAATCCTTAATTTACAGAAAAATCCGTAATTTACATAAGAAATCAGTAACTTACATAAAAATCAGTAATTTACGAAAAACAAATCAGTAACTTACATAAAACAAATCAGTAATTTACATAAAACAAATGAGTAATTTACATAAAAATCAGTAATTCAACATAAAACAAATCAGTAATTTACATAAAACAAATTAGTAATTTACATAAAACAAACCAGTGACTTACAAAAATCATTAATTTAGATTAAAAAAAAATTAATTTACATAGAAATCCTTAATTTACAGAAAAATCCGTAATTTACATAAGAAATCAGTAACTTACATAAAAATCAGTAATTTACGAAAAACAAATCAGTAACTTACATAAAACAAATCAGTAATTTACATAAAACAAATGAGTAATTTACATAAAAATCAGTAATTCAACATAAAACAAATCAGTAATTTACATAAAACAAATTATTAATTTCCATATTAATCAGTAATTTTACATAAAGCAAATCAGTAATTTGCATACACAAATCAGTAATTTACATAAAACAAATCTGCGATTTGCAAAAACCAATCAGTAATTTACATAAAACAAATGACAAATTTACATAAAACAAACCAGTAATTAACATAAAACAAATCAGTAATTTACATAATACAAATCAGTAATTTACGTAAAATCCGTAATTTACATGAAAAGGCAAAATTTACATAAAACAAATTAGTGATTTATATAACATATCAGTAAATTACGCACACAATCAGTAATTTACATAAAATATCAGTAATATACATAAAACAAATCAGTTGTTTACATAAAACATATGAGCAATTTACATAAAAAATCAATAATTTACATAATAAAATAAGTAAATTACATAAAAATAAGTAAATTACATAAAGCAAATAAGTAATTGATATAAAAGAATCAATGATTTACATAAAACAAATCAGTAATTTACATAAAAACATCAGTAACTTACTTAAAAAAATCATTAATGTACATAAAAAATCATTAATGTACATAAAAATCATTAATGTACATAAAAATCAGTAATTTAACGTAAATAATCAATAATTTAAATGACACAAATGAGTGATTTACATAAAACAGATAAGTCCTTTACATAAAAAATAAGTAATTTCGATAAGAAAACATTTTTTACATAAAAACACAGTAATTCACATAAAAATCATTAATTTACACAAAAAATCATTAATTTACATTTAAAAAATAAGTAATTTACTATAAATCAATAATTTACATAAAATAAATCAATAATTTACATAAAAATCAGTAATTTACATGAAACCAATCAGTAATCTATATAAAACAAATCAGTAATTTATAAAAACAAATCAGTAATTTACATAAAACAAAACAGTAGTTTACGTAACACAAATCAGTAATTTACATAAAAAGTCACTAATTTAGATAGAAATATCATTAATGTACATAAAAATCAGTAATTTTACATGAAAAAATCATTTATTATTTACATAAAGCAAATCAGATATTTACATAACAAATCAGAGTTTTGCATGAATAAAATCAGTAATTTACGTAAAAAAATCCATAATTCATATAAAAAATCATTAATTTACATAAAAATCAGTAATTTGCATGGAAAATCATCAATATACAGAAAAATCAATAATTTCCATAAAAATTAGAAATTTATATAAAAATCAGTAATTTACATTTATGTAAAACCAGTAATTTCACATAAAAATCTGTAATTTACGTTTATGTAAAACAAGTAATTTCACATAAAAATCAGTAATTCACATAAAAAATAAATTATTATTAGTGATTTAAATGAAACAAATCAGTAATTTACATAAATTAGTAATTTACACAAATATCAGTAATTTTAAATAAAACAAATCAGTAATTTTCATAAAGCAAATCAGTAATTTACATAAAACAAATCAGTAATTAACATAAAAAATCAGTAATTTTACATAAAACAAATCGGTAATATACAAAAAACGAATCAGTAATTTACATAAAACAAATCAGTTACTTACATGAAACAAATCAGTAATTTACATAAAATTAATCAGTAATTTACATAAAACTAATCAGTAATTTTCATAACAGTCATTAATTTACATAAAAAATCATTAATCTACAGAAAAATCAGTAATTTAACATAAAACAATCTGTTATTTACATGAAGAAAATAACTAATTTACATGAAACAAATTAGTGGTTTACATAGAAAATCAAAAATTTACATAGAAAATCATTAATCTACATGTAAATGATTAATTTACACAAAAACAGTAATTTACATAAAAAATATTTAATTTACACAAAAATAAGTAATCTGCATAAAAATCTGTAATTTACATGAAATACATCAGTAACTTCACATAAAAATCAGTAATTTACATAAAAATCAGTAATTTACATGAAGCAAATCACTGATTTACATGAAAAATCAGTAATTTACATAGAAAATACTTAATCTACATAAAAATGATTAATTTATAAAAAAATAAAAAATTTACATACAAATCAGTAATTTACATAAAACAAATCAGTAATTTACATACAAATCAGTAATTTTACGTTAAATAAATCAGTAATTTACATAACACAAATCAGTAATTTACAAAAAACAAATCAGTAATTTACATAAAACAAAACAGTAACTTACATAACACAAATTAGTAATTTACATAAAAAGTAATTAATTTACATAAAAATCATTAATGTACATGAAAATTAATAACTTAAGATTAAAAAATCAGTAATTTATATAATAAATCAGTAATTTACATAAAAATTATAAGTTTTACACAAAAATTAGTAATTTACATAAAATTCAGTAATTTACACAAAAATTAGTAATTTACATAAAAATTAGTAATTTACATAAAAATCACTAATTAAATAAGACATATCAGATATTTACATAAAAAATCGGTCAGTTGCATTTTTTTTTTTTTTTACACAGTGGTCACCACTTATCAAGGCCCGGAAGCCACTCAGGGATAAGGGTTATTGCAAGTACATTACTTTAGTTTGGAGATTTGATGAAGTGTTTACTTAAGTGAGCGGTTCATTAGGAATTTGTTAACGTTGGACTTGAACACATCCAAGTTGTAGTCAGGTGGGAAGCAGGCAGACGGAACAGAGTTCCACAGGCGTACAGTTATAAGAAAGAAGCTTTGTTCATGGAATCTACGTTTTGATTTAGGCACAGATAAAGAGTGGGGGAAATTTTTCACAGTGGATTCAGCTAGACGAGTGTTTTTCGTGAAAGATTGGACTTCAGACGAGCACCTGCCATGGAAATAATGATAAAACAAGGATAGGCTCGCAACGTCTCTTCTGTGGGAGAGAGGTTGCAGGGTAGAGAAAAGGGCATCCCCCACTAAGCCACAAAGTCTATTTTATATTCTGTCAAGGCAGGATAGGCTGTTTTTAGCAGATCCTGCCCAGATATGGCAGCAGTATTCCATCCTTGGACGTACTTGGCTTTTATATAGATAGAGAATTGCATCAGTAGTGAGATATCTTCTGGAGCGGATCCCACCATCTTTCCAGCGACCTTGGCAACAGACTTGATGTACGTGTTCCATTTCAGATCAGGTGTAAAGGTCAAACCCAGAAGCTTGTCAAAACACAGGGCCTCTCCCAGACAAGAGCCATCCATCCCAATTGATGCCAGATGGGAATCAGAGCGTTGATGATGTAAGGATAGGAGTTTGGTCTTAGATGCATTAAAGGTAACCAGCCACGTCTTCCCCCACTGAACTATGTGCTCGAGATCAGAGGAGAGAGAATCAGAGAGAACTTTGTCATTAAACAGCCTTTGATGTGTTGCCATAGATGGTCGTGTCATCAGCATAGATGTCAACGAATGATTTAAGTATGGGTTTAGGGAGGTCATTGATATAGATCAGGAAGAGAGTTGGGCCCAGTATTGACCCCTGAGGGACGCCAGCATTAATACTGCAGGCCTCTGATTTTTGTCCATCGACCACTACTCTTATGAGCCTATCGGAGAGAAATGATTTAATGATTGAGAAAACATTTCCAGTTATACCGTAGCTGGAAATCTTGTGAAGTAGACCCTTATGCCATACCTATGTCGAAGGCCTTTGATATGTCAAGAGCAATTGCCCTAGAAAGGAAGCCTTTGTCAAGAGATTCACTAATCCTGTAAGATATAACCGTCAGCACATCTGCGGTAGATCTTGCAGAGTGGAAACCATATTGTGTGTCACTAAGAAGGTTGTTTCTGCTGAGGTGGTTGACTATTTCTCTATTTAATATGGATTCCAGCAACTTATTCATAACACACAGGAGACTTACTGGTCTGTACTGAGAGGTAGATGACTTATCACCTGAATTCTTAAATACAGGGCAAACTGATGAGGTTTTCCAGGGAGTCGGAAAGTACTTCTCCTTAAGGCAGCACTTAAACAGTTTCGTAAGTATGGGAGCAAATTCTGGTTGAAGCTTTTTTAACACTATAATTGGGATGCCGTCAGGGCTAGTTGCTTTACTGGAATCAAGGTTCTTGATTAGCTTGGCGACCTCATGCACGGATATTTGTATGTTACCTAGCGTGTTCTGTGTTATAGGAGGAAATATGGGGAGTTGATGGCCTTGGTCGCATAGGGTAGAATTAGCTGCAAAGTTCTTTGCAAATAGTTTGGCCTTGTCTGACGCTGACAAGATGACCTCTGGTTCATTGATAATGGTTGGGATAGAACGCACACTTGTGTTCAGGATCCTATTTGTTATTTGCCAAAACTGGTGGGAATCAAGCCGCTGCTCAGCTACTTTGGATTTAACAGACTGGGCATATAGCTCTCTTGCATTTTTTATTACTCTTTTACAGTGGTTGCTGGCAGTCCTGAAAGCAGCTTTAGTCTCAGTGCATCTATTACGTTGGTAGCTATGGAAAAAGTGATTTCTGTGCGCGATAGCAGCAGCACATTCTGGGGAGAACTATGGCTGGCTTTTAGGTTTTTGTTGGAATTTTTTAGATGGTATGAATTGGTCTATGCCTACAATTAACCATTCGGTCAGAACTGATACTATAGAGGACACTTCCTTTTTAACATGGAGTGCAGAGGTAAATCAGATATGAATGTACGGAAACTATCCCAGTCAGCCATAGAGTATCGGTATACAGTACAGTGGATGGGTACGTCTGTGGACTTATTACATTTCGTTTTTATCTTAACTGATACGACGGAGTGGTCGGAGGATCCTAGAGGAGAATGAACGGAACATGAACATAGCTCAGGGGACGTTGAGAGAAAAAAGTCTACGAGGCTTGCCTATTGTCTGGGTGTATCGGGCACACGGATGGGTTCGCGAACAATCTGAGTGAGGTCATAAGCAATGGCAAAATCATGACAAAACCTCCCCTCATCATCTGTCTTATTTCAATGGGTCAGCCATTCCACGTTATGGACGTTGAAGTCATCACAGATGTGGATGTTAGCCGAGGGATGTGCAAACAGGATGTGGTCTATTTTCTCAGATATGCTCTTAAAGATAGTAACTCCACTGTTGTGGGGCCGATAGGGGGCAAATATAAATGCAGTGGTGTTAGCAAGTGCAACCCGGAAGCACATATAGGGTAAATTAGGATCCTCTCTAGAGATATCCCTACCACACGGGAAGCCATCTTTAATGTAGGTACATATTCCATGCCCATGGCGATCTTGGAGGTCAGATTTAGCGCTTAAGTTAGAGTATCCGTTAATTATGAACTCATCTAGGGAAGTGGTCGGCCCTATTCCAGTTTCGCTTAGAAATAATATGTTCGGTTTTGTCTCCTGTAATTGGGTTTCAACCTCTGGAAGGTTGGAATGTAGACTCCTGATGTTGGGAAGGAGACCTGGTAGTAGGGGTCTACATTGGAAGATGGGGTTCTAGGTTTATTTGAGTTTTTTTTTCTGGAGATATTTCATGTTGAGGTTTTGGGATTTGTGGAACAGGTTCGGGTCCCTGACTATCAGGCGGATAACGTCAGCCCAGACAAAACGTTTACCTCCCGCACCCTTACTAGTGACATGGCCACAAGGACAGACATAGAGACAGAAAAATTTCCGACATCTCAGACTACTGTTCACCAAGTACTATCGAACTTTAAGCAGCTTTTTCTTCACCCTTTGTCAGAAAAATCACTCATTGAATGAGGACTGAGGGACAAAAAAGGAGAAGCGAGAGTTACTGGAGCCGCCAATAACACATCCACTGTATTATCTACTCTCCATTTAAAAAAAAGAGGAGGAGGGGAATGGGTACAAGTGACTTATTTATATCTAAGTAGTAAGTCCGGTGCTAAGTTATCAATTCAGGACACTTTTGATGATAATCTCCTCTCCCATATTAATGGGTGGAAGTTTGTCGTTATCTATCTCAAGTTTGAATCATTGGAGCTTCACCTTATAATTAAAATCCAATAATTAACTTTTATCAATTTGTAAAGTCGGCTTAATATTAATTTACATTCGAGTTTTAAATAATCATTCAAGGTTTTTATTTAGGAGGTTCGTTTTCATAGGTGACTTTTTCTTTGCTAATGTCACTGTATTATATTTCGAATATAATTGAAAATAAGACTAACTATATTAGATGGTTTGATTGGTTAGCCAGGAAGCAAGCATTTTCAATATAGGCAAGCTTGCAGCAATAGTATATATTAAGTATATTACTTAAATAAAGTCCTAACTTTATCTACTCTGATAGAGAAAAATAATTCCCGGCATTTTTTTATCGCTAGTTTACTTTGTAGCATGACTAAACAGTGTTTTGTCTGTTTCAATAGTCGCGAAGGGGGGGGGGGGCGCATAAGACAGGAAAGTAGAGACAAATAAATACATATACATAAATAAAACAAGTTTAAACAAAAACATTTAGGATGAATGGTAAAAATACTTAACGTCTGTTTGCCATAATGGTCCGGCATCTTTTTGCCAACTGGCATATTGTCGCGTAAGAAGATTTCTATTTCCGGATAATTTGTGCATGTGTGCCTATCTATTTATAGAATCAAAGTCGTTACGTTCAGATGTGTAAATATTAAATTTACAATTTCTTTTTTTTTTTAAATGTGTTACATAAAACATATTAGTGATTAGCATGAAACAAATCAGTAATTTACATAAAACTAATCAGTAATTTACATAAAAGACATCAATTTACATACAAAATCATTAATGTAATGTAACATTTAACATTAAACAAACAGTAATTTACATGAAGCAAATCACTGATTTACATGAAACAAATCAGTGATTTACATGAAAAATCAGTAATTTACATAAAAAATCATTTTTTTACATAAAGTGAATAATTTACATAAAAATCAATAATTTACATAAAAAAATCAGTAATTTTTATAAAAAATAAGTAATTTACATGAAAAAAATAATTTACATAAAAATCAGTAATTTACATAAAACAAATCAGTTATTAACATGAAACAAATCAGGAACTTAAATAAAAGTAATTTACATAAATCAAATCAGTGATTCACATGAGACAAAAGGAAATTTACATAAAACGAATCAGTATTTTACATAAAACGAATCAGTAATTTACATAAAACAAATTAATATTTTACATAAACAAATCATTAATTTACATAACACAAATCAGTGACTTAAATCAGTAATTTACAAAAAAAACCCAGTAATTTTACATAAAACAAATCGGTAATTTACATAAAACAAATCACTAATTTACATAAAACAAAGCAGAAATTTTCATAAAAATCAGTAATTTGCATGGAACAAATCAGTAATTTACATGAAACAAATGCGTAATTTACGTAAAAAGTCAGTAATTTTACATAAAACGAATCAGTAATTTACATAAAAGAAATAAAAAAATTACATAAAAATAAGTACTTTACAGAAAAAAGCAGTGATTTACATTTAACAAATCAGTAATTTACATAAGACCGATCAATAATTTACAAAAAAATTCATTAATTTACATAAGAAAATCGTGTACATAAAACAAATCAGTTAACATAAAGCAAATCATAAAAAATAAGTAATTTACAAAAAATCAGTAAATTACATAAAACAAATTACTTAAATAAAAATCCGTAATTTACATAAAAAGTAAAAATCTACATAAAACAAATCAGTGATTTATATAAAATATCAGTAATGTACATACACAATCAATAATATACATAAAATAAATCAGTGATTTGCATGAAACATATCAGTAATTTACACAAAACAAATCAAGAATTTACATGCAAAAAAAATAAGTAATTTACAAAAAAATCAGTAAATTACATAAAACAAATCAGTTAATCTACATAAAACAAATCAATGATTTACATAAAACAACTCAATAATTTACATAAAATATCAGTAATTTACATAAAATTTAGTAATTTTACATACAACAAATTGGTAATTTACATAAAACAAATCAGTAATTTACATAAAATCATTAATCTACATAGAAATAATCATTAATGTACATAGAAATCAGTAATTTAATATGACAAAATCAGTAATTTACATAAAACAAATCAGAGGTTTGCATTAAATATTATAAATTTACATAAAGTCATAAATTTACATAAAAATCATTAATTTACATAAAAGATCAGAAATTTACATAAAAATGATTAATTTAGATAAAAATCTGTAATTTTAATAAAAAATCAGTAATTTACGTAAAAATTAGTCATTTACATAAAACAAATCAGTAATTTCACATAAAAATCAGTAATTTTACGTAAGACAAATCAGTAATTTTACGTAAAGAAATCAGTAATATACATATAAAATCAGTAGTTTTAAAAATCCGTAATTTGCCTAAAACAAATCAGTGACTTATATAAAAAGTATCATAATTTTCATAAAAAATCATAATTTTAAATAAAAATCCGTAATGTACATAAAAAAGTAATTTACATAAAACAAATCAATAATTCACATAAAAACCAGTAATTTACATAAATATTAGTAATTTTACATAAAAAATTCATTAATTTACATATAAAATCATACTTTTACATAAAAATCCATAATTTACATAAAAAACTAGTAATTTACATAAAAATAAGTTACATAAACAAATTAGTAATTTACATAAAACAAATTAGTAATTTACATAAAACTAATCAGTGATTTACATGAAACAAATCAGTAGCTTACATAAAAATCAGTAATTTACATAAATATCAGTAATCTTACATAAAACACATCATTAATTTACATAAAAAAATCATAACTTTACATTAAAATCCGTAATTTACATAAAAAGTAATAATTTACATAAAAATAGGTAAGTTACATAAAACAAATAAGTAATTTACATAAAAATCAGTAATTCACATAAATATCAGCAATTTTACATAAAACAAATCAGTAATTTACATAAAACAAATCAGTAATTTACATAAAAGATCAGTAATTTGACATAAAACAAATCAGTAATTTATATAAAACAAATTAGTAATTTAGATAAAACAAATCAGTAATTTACATGAAACAAATCAGTAATAAACATAAAACAAATTAGTTTTTTACATAAAACAAATCAGTAATTTAAATAAAGCAAATCAGTTTTTTACATAAAATAAATCAGTAATTTATATAAAGATCAGTAATTTACCTAAAACAAATCAGTAATTTACCTAAAACAAATCAGTAATTTACATAAAACAAATCAGTAATAAACATGATATTGCCACTGCAGACACTTGGTTGAACTTGTGGAGTTAGCATCTTTCAACATTACTCTTTGCTTTTTTGGAGAAAGAGTTGTCTTTCTTTCAAGGTGAAAGGGTAAATTTTCAGGGCTATGGGACTGAAAAATGAAATTGATGAGACATATTTGTCTTTACAATGATCGGTTATTTTTAACGAGTTACAACTGTTAAATCATTTTATCTAACAAATGTTACAGTAGCATCATGTCGGGCAGCATCAGAATATCCCATAAAAATTGCAGTCTGTTGTACTCGATTGTCAGCTGCAAACTAAACTCAGTTGATTGCAGTTGACCATCATTCAAAAACAATAACCATTCTAATCAATTCCATAGCACAGCATGCACCAGTCGGCTCTGTTGACCTTTCAAAAGTCTGTATATTAAGCCTAGTTCATTGGGGAAGCTGTCAACGTTTCAAGTAGATTTACTCACCTATGTTAACCTCAATGTACTCTGTGAGTGCTTGATTATGTCAAAAGGGATTTTTACTGAGAACTAAACCTACAATTGATTGTGAGAACAATTTTGGGGCAATATTTTAATATTGCCAATTTAAAAAGGTTACAAATTTAATTAAGACGTAGAATGTTAAGAATTATGAATGCTTGTCAGAGAAAGCCATTTTGTAGTAGTTTCACTGCATCTGTATTCTTTGAGATGAAAAAAGGAAAAGAGTTACTAACTTTTCCAGTAAAATGACAAACATCTTCTCTACTATTTGAATTAACTTTTAATTAACTAAGACAAACATCAACCAATGTCCCAGTTTTAGCTAATGTCTGCCTAATTTTCCATCACACATACTATGGCTGCCCAAGATCAAGGTTTAATAACTAATGCCTTTAAAACGATGAGTGGTCTCAGTAATAGCAAGTACACAGAAGTAGAAAGTGTGAACCACCTTACATCTAATTGTAAAATTCTACTGGGATACGGCTATTATACAATGTGAAATATCTCCATTGGAATATCTGTAAAACACTGAATATCCAGTGTAGCAGCAAGTCATAGCAGCATGTTTACCAGAAAGAACAGTTGGAAATAAGTCATACACCATCCAGTATGATTATGAAATTCCTATAGCTATGTACCTAGAAAACGGAGCTCTTAAGCCTAATATAGTAATATGAAGCAAGAGGAAGAAAGTAGCAACTCTACTTGAAGTAAGTGTTCCTAACGATGCTGGACTTAACAGAGCTGAGAGCGAGAAGATAACAAAATACCAAGGCAACTTATGAATGATATGAACAGAAGCTGAAATCTGAAAAAGATCTCCATCATTCCAGTAATTATAGGAGCCACAGGACTTATAAAAAAGAAGTTCAAAAGCTACTTGTCGAATATACCCAGTGACCCAAGTGCAAGAGAAATACAAACAATGACACTCAAAGGAACGGTTAGAATTTTAAAAAGATCTCTTGGTTGGAGTGACTGAAATAGTGGCTAAATGTCTGGTATTCGGGTGAATGCCCTATCCCCATGAAAATAAAACGATTAGACAATCAAAACATGAGAGAAACCAAAAGAACAAATATTATCACAGACTATAAGCCAAACTATCCTAGGATCTATCCTACTGGTCCAGTTACAATTGGCCTTAACAGATACAACAGCTTCTCTAATATGATACGAGGGAAAATTCCTTAACCTCTCTCACTTGCCCTGTTAACTTGACTTTGTCAAAGTTCAACTCAACTTTCTTCTTCAGCCAATCTGCTCTCATTTAACTCACTGCACAAATCTGTTGAGTCACATAAAACTTACAAGTGCTCCTGATTCCGGCCCTCGCATTGGAAACCAGGAAATTTCCCCAATCTTCATTTCTGTACCACCCACCTGACTGCTCAGTTGGAAGCTGTATGTAAATCTCTGACAGGATGAGGAATGCTGATGTTCTGATATCGATCAAGGCTTTGGCTTGTGTGTTTTTCAGCAACACCTCGCATATAAATTCATTCTTTGCCGATAAAAACACCCATGTTTTTTTCTATATTCTACTTTTTCTTCCGCTTCTTGAGAATGCTTTACTAGTTTTATTCCATAATCGGTTACTAAAAATATGGATGCAGGGAAAGACAGCTTGCTTTGAAACTTGTCATCTTGTCTCTTCCTACTTTGATCTCCATCAGGTGTCCTTGGAACAAACTTACTGCCCTGGCAGCACCTCCTTACATGACTTACCATCTTGCAGTAGCAATGTATCTGTGATTCACAGTCCACAGAAATATTGTCCCTTTGGCCACATGTTCAACATGTGTCGAGTCTTCAATGAGGCCTTCCAGCTTTCTATTTCATGTCGGATGGCCTGTTTCCCCAAGCTAGGATGTCCGCTTGTGATCATCATACTTATCATGAAGCTCCGATCTCTCCTCATACCCCTTGGCTTGCTCACAGAACCTTTCATTATCCACAGTGGAGTTACGGCTTTGATCAGGGTATGTAGTCAACCCTTTAATGTCTCTTGTGCAGTGCATCGACGAATGTGGCAATCAGAATGGTCTAGGTATGTCCATTCTATCAGCTTCTTAGTTCAGGAAGCCCAAAACTGCCAATTCTTCTATTCCTTTCTCAAACACCTTGGATTTCCTTTTTCAAAAACCCTAACCTTTTGAGCATTTGGACAGCTTCGATTGCCATTTTCTCACTGATGAACTGTTTTATAACCTCGGGTGCTCCCCACAGAAGTCAGCAGTGAACTTAGACCAAATTCTCTAGCCCTTTCATACGTTAACAGGACCACTTCTCAATCATCCAGATCACAAATCACCTTTTTGTTCTGAATGGCATCCAGCCATTCACAGAGTCTCTCGGGCTCTCCATTATAAGCGCAAATCTTGATTCCTCCTATTTAAATTCTTTATCTCCTTCTGGACCTCTTCTACACCTATTGCCGTGTAATCTCCAGCTTACAATCACTGTAGATTTTGCTCTTCTAATTCAAAAACCAAAAATACAGTAATTCAACAGCAATTCGACAGCAAATTTATAGGAATTTGACCTAAAATAATTTTCAATTCATGCATTTTGACAGATGTTTCCTTATTCTTCTTTTTAGCAACTAAATAAATGGTAAACTACTTCCACTCATTTTCTTGATTTTTAGCTTCAGACGTCTTTATTTCTTCAAATGTTTCAAACATATTAGCCGATCAACTGAAAGTTCTTATTGGTTTTATTTGGTTCTGGTGAAATGAAAGTTCTTTTCTCTCCCCATCTTCTTTGTTTTTTTTCTTTCTTCAATTCAATAAAAAATACTTCAAATAAGTATTTTTCCTTTCTTCTCTTCACTTCTATGTTTTAAATACTTCCACACAGATGTAAGGTTGTTGTATGTGCTTTATTATGCGTTTTCTCTTTCATTTAAACAGTCTTTTTTATTTGCTAATTTTTCTTAGCTTTTCTATTACCTCAAATTTTAGTTAAACAATGCTTCTCTCTTTGCTGTGATTTTGTCTAGTTAAGAAGCATAAGTCACCACTGCCTGGTGTGTGTGTTTATGTGAGGAGGGTATCAACCTGGAGAAGACAGTCACATGAAAAACAAAAACAACAAAATGGTGAAATCGAATAGAGAGTTTAAACAACTCAAAATCATAACAAAACTCTTTGTTTTGAAGATAATAATATTTATTCTCCTTAATTACATGAAGTTAAATCTTTTTGTAGGTTGAGGGGAGTACTCTCTTATTCTGGATGATATTTTGGAGAATTTTTCTTCAATTTGTCGACTTCTAAACTTAATGGGCGATCAACACACAACTCTCTAGGTTTACTTCTATAATCTGCTAAATTACAGGAGGAAAAAGGTTTGCGATGCCTAACACAGTTCCTAGATGACTGCTGCTGATTATTTCTGTCTTTCTTACTGATACTCTTACTAACTGATAAATTCGCTTTGTGCAACACTTTATATAGTTATGTAACATTGTCCTGGAACCAACACGTTGTGGCCTCAGTCACAAAGTAGGCAATGAAAAATGAAGAATGGAAAAGAACTTTAACTCGCCTTTTCTTTGTAACAACAACATTTATTTCCTTATTGCCATGGCCGTGATGTAACCCACGTGATCGTTTTCTTAAACGTCAATCACGCCTCTAACGTGATCTTTTTTCCCTACCACTGACGTCATTTCGCATACATTTGCATGCATGCACCCGCACTATGTTACAGTTAGACTGGTCAAACATCATTCAGATCCAATCTTTTCAGCATGTCCAGTCCGCTTTTTGATTTGCCCCTAGCTACCTTAGCTCAGCCTTTGGCGAGTAGCTCATCTCAGTTTCATTTAACTAGAATTTTCATGTGTACTTAATTCTTCTGAGTCAATATTTTCATCACTCATAACCGTAACTGATTCCATTCAAACTTTTTCTTGTGTTACAACTGAGATTTCCATTAACAGCGTTTCTACCTGGTTCATAGTCAAAATGATTATTTTCTCCTTAGGCTTAATTTTCATAACGCATGTGGAAAATAAATAGCAATTCTCTCGGTACACTCTTCCAAATGTATTTTAACACCTCTAATTACCCTCAGAGGACCTCGGTAGATTGATATAAATATATATTTTCAGAGGTAAATGAAAGAAAATGTTCTTAAAAATTAAATTAATTGGATGTATAGTTACAAATGCTATTAAAGTAAAAATGTGCAGAATTGGTAAATATATACATTCGATCCGTTAAAAGTAACCCGAGGAATATGTTAACAAGTAACTCGAGGAATATTTTAACAAATAATGGAGGAATATTTTAACAAATAATGGAGGAATATTTTAACACGTAACCTGAGGAATATTTTAAGAAATAATGGACGCCACGTTGAGTGACTTGGATTTAGCTACAGCAAATTTTGCTGATATTTTTTATAAAAAGTAAACATAGAGGAAAATAAAACACGTGAAAATTATATCTAATAAAATTAATACAGCTTTAAGCTAAAAGCATCGATAACAATTGTATACATAAAATGCAAACATTCCTCTAAATAAGTTACTTAAGAAAGATACGAAATGAAGCTAGTTTTTACTGTCAAAGGGCATTTAAAATAATTGTAAAGGCTTATATTGATATATCTATGTCTCTCATATATTATGATTCTAATAACATTGGGAACTTGGGCTTAGGTGCCGTTCTACTACAGAACGACAATAACTAAAAATTTAAAACAAAGACGCACTATTTGCAGGAAAAAAATCATAACTTTTATATTGAAGAATCACCATAAATTAGTATTAATCTCAGAAAGTCATCCCTGCTCATATAACAAATCGTCTGAAAATTATCCATATACAAAAACACACACATGTAAACGGATAGTCAAGGCTTATTCCAAAGTTGAGATGATATCCAAAATAAACAGCAATTGCTTCATTAAGTACCGAAATGGGGATATAAATCTATATTGCAATATAAATCTATATTGCAATATGGTAAAAGAATTGTCGGTTCTCCTCGAGGAGATATGTGATACATGTATTACAGAAAAAAAGAAAGAAATTAGGAGTTGGCCAAATAAAAAATATCAAATCATATGCCATTCTTATAATGATATTTTATTTATACAGTGAATGTGTGGTGGTATTGGAATCACTAAAGAAAAATATTCAAAGGTTTCCATGATAGCTGGAAATCAATAAGATAAAAGTTCTTGTGAAGAGTATGATATGCCACCTTTTTTTTTTTTAGTCATAATTAAACATTGAGGATGTTGTGAAGCTTTGTAGCAGCAAAATTACCACCACTAAAAATGAACCCCTGGCCGAAAACGGACATATTGATTGTGCAGGAGCAATGAACGGGATTTGTTGCATTAGGTTGCTTTACGAAGTAGGCAAAAGTTGTTAAATATGATGCAAATAACTTTTTGCACAAAATGTTTACAAAATTTTGTATTACTCATACAATAATGTAATTCAGTTCACAGTTAAAAAATTTAAAGATTTCTGTAAAGGATTCTCACTTAGTTATGTGACAACCACTCTATATCATTCAAGACCTGATCACCAAACAGAACACTTCATAAATCCAAATGGATGGAAATAAGTGCTAAGAAAATCAAATGAAAGTGAGACAAACGATGAATTGAAGAGTGTGTCTATGTTAGAATGCCAGTAATCTCTCTCTCTCTCTCCCTCTCCCTCTTTCTCTCTCTCTCCCTCTCTCTCTCTTTATATCTATATATCTATAAAAGTGAACGTGTGTGTGTGTGTGTGTGTGTGTGTGCATTTCCCTACGCAATTAATCTGTCAATTTTTAGTCTACGGACTCAAAATTTGATATTCAGGGTACTAAGATTTGGGATAATCTTTGTGATCGGTTTTCGGCCAGAAATTTGGCTGTTACGGGGTCAAAGTTCAACGATTTGGCATTTGAGAACTCTACCAAACTCCTCCGACAATTTTGGGTCCAAACACTTGAAATTTTAGATATAGGTTCCTTGGACTGAATAACTTTAGTTACCAATATATAAATGTATGTATGTATGCTTGCATGTCTACCTAAAACTTTCGACAGAGGCGACGGATTTTACCAAGATCAGTATCCTTTTAAAGTCCGACCTTTCATACGACAAATATCGAAAAATTGGCTAAAAACATTAATATCTTCACTTTCAACTGGGAACTTTTCTACAGGGGGAGGGTCGCTTTTTTCGCCGATATTTTTAAAAGTCATTCTCTCCTTTCGATTGTCTAGTCTTAATTTTTAAAAATGTTACTTCCAGTTTAACGGTGGTCGTAACAGCATAGACGTCAGGTTTTTTTCCGTTCTTTTCCTCCTTGACGGTACGGGTTCGAGCCTGCCTTTCTACTAGCACTTTTTTTTTTTTTTGCTCAACAGACATCCAAACACCCGGGAAACGCCGGGCTGAAATGCTAGTATATCTATAAAAGTGAACGTGTCTGTGTATCTATGTGTCTGTGTGTCTGTCTGTGTGTGTACATTCCCCTACGCATTAACTTTGTCAAATTTAAGTCTACAGACTTGAAATTTGATATACAGAGTACTGAGATTTGGGAAAAATTTTTGATCCATTTCGGCCAGAAATTTGTCTGTTAAGGGGTCAAAGTTCAACGATTTGACTTTTGAGAACTCTACCAAACCCATCCGACAATTTTGGGTCTAAACACTTGAAATTTTAGATATAGGTTTCTTGGACATGGATCTAACTAAATAACTTGATTTGAGTCCAAAACAATAGATGTTAAGGGGTCATAAAAGGGGTCAAAGTTTAAAAAAATTGACCTCTGCGGTCTCTAACAAATTACTCAAACAATTTCTGTCTAAACATTTGACATTTTACATAAAGGGTATTCAGAGATAGGGCAAGCTTTTTAATCGGTTTGGGTCGAAACTTTTTAGTTACTAATATATAAATGTATGTATGCATGTATGTATGTATGTATGTATGTATGTATGTATGTATGTATGTATGTTTGCATGTCTGCCTAAAACTTTCGACAGAGGCGACGGATTTTACCAAGATTAGTATTCTTTTGAAGTTGGACCTTTCATACGATAAATATAGAAAAATTGGCTAAAAACATTAATATCTCCACCTTCAACTAGGCACTTTTCTACAGGGGGGGGTACGCTTTTGTCGCCGATATTTTTGAAAGATATCTTCTCCTTTCGATTGACTAGCCTTAATTTAAACGTAAGTCACTTCAGGTTTGGCGGTAGTCGTAACCGCAAAGACATCAGGTTTTTTACCCGTTCTTTTCCTCCTTCGCGGTACGGGTTCGAGCCTGCCTTCCTACTACCACTTTTTTTTTTTTTTTGCTCAACATACACATCCAAACACCCGGGCAACGCCAGGCTGAAATGCTAGTATATATATATATATATATATATATATATATATATATATATATATATATATATATATATATATATATATATATATATATATATATAATGGGTTAAGAAATTCCACCGAAAGAAAGATGTATATTTAAATAAGTGGGTAGTCACCAACAATGTGTATTTTTTTAACATTATTTTATTATTCCGTGTTTTGGTTTTTCATTGAGAATTATGTTTAGATCATTGTAATAATGTTTTTAAATCATTGAAATCGTTTTTAACGCGTTTCAGACGTTCTGTGAAGCGTCCTGTTCAGAAATTATTTTCAAAATGTGTTGGAGATGTAATATGTTTCAAATGTTGGACCGTGTTTACGATCTAACAGCCTCGTTAGACCTTACAGATTTTCTCCTTTCAGTTGACTAGCCTTAATTAAAACGTACACATCCAAACACCCGGGCAACGCCGAGCTCAAATGCTAGTATATATATATATATATATATATATATATATATATATATATATATATATATATATATATATATATATATAATGGGTTAAGAAACATATATATATATATGTTTTATTTTTTTTATTACCGTCTTATCTGTTTGGTTACATATGTTTCGGATGTTGGACCGTGTTTACGATCTAACAGCCTCGTCAGACCTTACAGATTTTCTGTAAGGTCTGACGAGGCTGTTAGATCGTAAACACGGTCCAACATCCGAAACACATGTAACCAAACAGATAAAACGGTAATAAAAAAATAAAGCACATATTTGCTCTGCAATAGTATTGAACACTCTTTTCAGGTTTTTACTAATTACCAGTTTTACCATATATATATATATATATATATATATATATATATATATATATATATATATATATATATATATATATATATATATATATATATATAAGGAATATGTAAATAAAACAAAAATTTATTATTAAATAAATCTCGTAAAAATTGTTTGTTGAAAAAGGAATGGAAACCAATTTTTAAATCGTTTTTAATAACAAATAGAGAAAACGAATAACAGCAACGAATGGCCAAAAATATAAAGTATATATAAATTATATATAAAGTATGTACAAACTATATATAAAGTGTGTCTGTTCACATATCAGTGATAAATCGTGGGTGTATGAGTCAAAAGCAACCACAGAGGAAATCAGTCTGATTGAAAGTGTTTTGCTATTATAATTATATTATAATAGCAAAACACTTTTATTAATACAGAGGCTATTATAATTATATTATAATAGCCTCTGTATTAATAAAACTATTAGTTATGTGTGTTTTTCTGTGTGTATTTCTCGCGTGTATGTTATTCTAATAAATATGCATAGAATTACTGTTTTATTTACTTTTTATTATTTATTGAAATAAAAAATATGTAAACGTGACTAAATTTAAAATATTTTCTCTAAGTCATCCATTTGGTAATATGTCTCGACCAGGACAACATCGAGTAAATAATTCTCGTATTATTTTCTGAGCAGCATAAGTTGATATAATATTGGGAACCAGTTTTCTACTGAAATGCTTTAGTTTCTTAAAACCATTGCTACAAGGGCAGTTGTACTGAATTCATAAATAGGAGAGGTGGGAGGTTCATATCTTGCCCAAAATGTTATTAATTATATTTATTTATTATTATTTGATAGCCGGGTAACGTCGAGTAAATCTATTAGTTCAAAATAAAAGAAATAAAAGCGTGAGAAAGAAAGAAAACGAAGCAGCCTCGGTTAGAGTGAAAAGGCCTGTATGTTTCAGAATTGTTGGAGTATTAAGTGTCTTGAGGTCAAAGTATGGGGAGGAGGAAAGCCTGCCATCATGGGAACAGCACCCTTTACGAAAGAAATAAGAGGACGAGATGATGGGGAGATTAGTATGCAGTGGTAAGATATTGCTTCCTAACAAGTTGTAGAATTGTTGACACGTATATGATCACTGCATGATGTCATGGAATGACGAATTGAAACAGTGTTATGTGTGTATGCATACCCGATGGAGTTGATGATAAGCCGCCCGGCAAAACACAAAAAGGCTGACGATCATGTTAAAGTTTGTTGAAGGAATTGTTTTGTATTAGGATAAACATTCTTTCAAAAACAAATAAGAATCAGTTAAGAATAAGGAAGATTTAAGTGTCATGTAGCAGATGAAATGAACAAAAAACGGTGAGACCATTTCATGATAGGGTAAAAAATGCTCAGAGGAGAAGGTCTTTCAGTAGAAGTACCTCATTATTTTAATTATTTTTTTTACTAAAAATATCGGGAGAAATGATATAATCCAGGTCAATTTCAATAGTAATAACATATTTTGAAACTATTTATTCGTATGTTAATTAAAACTTAAATTTCGTCAAATCTGTCAATTTTTTTTAATGAAAGGTACTATGATTTGAAAGAAAGAGGGGGAGAGAGCAAAGTTGGTTGTATGTGTGCCGCAGCATCACAGTTACGTGGTAAGAGCCAAACTAACAGTAGATTTGAAATAATTAGCTTCGATCCGATGTCCAATGTTCCTGAGCCTTTTTTTAAACTCATTATTCAAAATTAAAAATACGTAAAAATAACACCGGAAACAAATATTCCAGCAGTTTTAGCGTACCCTTTTCAAGCGGACTGAATAACGTACTACTAATAATGTGGACCTTTTCACTATAAGTAATAAAAAAACAAATAATCATGTAAAAGTCAAGACTTTTTTTTAATCAAATCATCGTACATCCTTTATCTAAAATTGAAATTTTCTTCATGTTTATTTTAATCAAACTATTTTCAATCTATGCTTAGATGTCAAACAGATTTGTAATTTTGTATCCGTATACCAAACTCATTAAAACAGATTATGCAGAGGAACAGGATAAAATATTTTTGTTTAATAGGTGTCCATGTGGATAAAACATTCGCCTTCAATTCTAATATTTTATGACATCTTTCCAGGTTGGAAGATCCGAATCTTACATCAGACAGTTGTTTTTTTCTATAGCATTCCAGTTATTTTATAGCCGATATCTATCATCGTCATAAATCTGAATAATGCACTTGTTTATTATAAAACCTTCGTTTGAACTGTGAAAAATAAAAGGGGGGGGGGATTAATGATTGCTCAAGAGAGGGAGAGCGATGTGCACTTACCTTGCTTACTAACAAAAAAGAGATTGTCTTGCCTTCTCTGCCTTTTTAAAGCTTTTTTTCCACAGGTCAGGCGACAGTTAATCACATGACCTTTTGGTTATTTAAAGGGAGATTCTTCCCAGTGGATTTTTTCCCCCAGATGCATTTGTGGCTGGTGCCAGAAGCTATTCTTTGATTACCTAAGCTTTGCTGGCTAGCAATTGTTAACTGACTGTCACGTCGCGGAAGGGGGCAATTCTTTCGCAACTTAAGGTAGGTGCACATTGCTTCCTTTCCTCGACTGAGCAGTCATTGGATTTTAAGGGAAAATTAATTTTTTTTTCACAGAACTAACGTGCAGAAGAAAAACTTTGACGTAAAATCTTTACTTTATTGAATGAATGCAGAAAATGTGATTAAAATTCAACAAATCTGGAAATTTTCTTTATTTAAAAAAAATGAACATTTAAGAATGGTCTTCAATGGTAGGTACAAAATTCATCGCACATTACAATGATAAATTACACAGAATAAATAATATTTTAGAAGCAACCAGAAGTTATACATTGTTACAAATGATAAAGATAAGTAGAAAAAATATTATAGGTCAAATTGCAGTACCAAATTCCTTCCCATATTTATGATATTTTGGGGAATGTCTGACAAAGAAGCATAACTTGAAAAAGAATTTGCTACAAAAAAAAAAAAAGAAAAAAGAAAAAAACAAACAAACAAACAAACAAACAAACAAACAAACAACAACAACAACAACAACAACAACAACAACAAAAAAAAAAACAAAAAAAAAACAAAAAAAACTTAACAATTATGGGTGAATATAAATTTGCAAAGCAACAATGGGCAAAAGTTAATTTGCAATACGGCGATTAGTGAATGTAAATTTACAATGAAACGATGGTTGAAAGTAAATTTGCAATTCAACGATGGAGTGAATATAAATTTGCAATGCATCGATTTGTGAAAATTAATTTAGAGTGCAACGATGGGCGATAGTTTGCAATATAAAAGTAATAAAATAAATGTGCAATACAAGGATAAATTTACAGTGTAACGCGGGGTGCATTGCCAATTCATTTTAAACTTTAATTCAATTTATATATAAAAAATAATTTCATAAAATCAACAGTATGTTCTCTACAGTGCAATGTAGACTACAATATACTATGGACTAAGTCACTGCAGAGAGGCATCTGAAGCTTCCTTCAGGTGTACTGCGATGGATCCCCAACTAGAGTATGCAATCAATCGATTTGATTGAAAAATGATCGATTTCACCGATTTTTGATGACAATAAAAATATGGGAGTGTGAAACATTCATTAATCATCATTCAATCCCGGGCAACGTCGGATCTCTCTGCTAGTAATTGTATAAATTCCGTGCATGCATCTTCATTTTTTTGTTTTCATGACATTTTTCAAACTAAACAAACATAGAAAACTTAAAAACTTCCTACAATTCGTATTTTTCTAGATTTGAATGTATGTTCCAACGAACATAAAGTTGTACATAATATGACTTTCTTTATCTTGTTAACGTGTCGTGTCGTCTATTTAATGTGTGTGATGTCTTCCAATATGTTATTATCTGGTGTATAAATGTCTTTCTTGTTGATGTGCGCGTGTAATTTGTATCAGTGTATAGACAGAAAGACGGATAAACATTTTTTTACATCTGTGCTGGAGTGCTGGACTGCTGGACATTAAACGCCATACCTTGAATCACAACAATTTTTGTCCGCCCGACTGCTCCTGAAATGTATCTATATCTGTTGAAAATGAGTGGAAGTCATTTAATAAAAATGTGTGGACGCATACCTCATCACCGGAGCCTGCGACATCCAGAAAGGTTTTAAAAATTACTATGAACACATTTTGTTTGACGAAATACTAAGACGCACACAATGTGTGTGTATTTTATTTACAACATGGAGAACTGAAGAGTTACAATAAAAGGGGAGAGAATCCCCACAGTAAAAGGGTTTTGGAAAGGGGCAGATAACCCTATAGCAATTGAATATATATCAACACTCCTCCTCAATTGCTGACAGTCTGCATTATAGTTTATGGAGTCCCAAAATTTCCCTGAGCCTTACAAACTGTGTGCTTCCAAGTCCTTTAGTTAGCAGGTCGGCTACCATCTCTTTACTTGGACAGTATTCGAGCTTAACAGTTTCCCGCTCGACCAGTTCTCGAACATAGTGGAACTTTATGTCCACATGTTTGGCCCTTCCATGATACTGTGGACTCCTTGCCATACATATGGTTGACTGGTTGTCCTCATATATAAGGGTTGGTGTTACTGGAGATCCTAGCAAGGCACTTTGAAGATTCTGCATCCAAACAGCCTCCTGTGCTGTACTTGCCAATGCCATGTACTCGGCTTCGGCTGTTGATAGAGCAACACAGGTTTGCCTTTTGCTTCTCCAGCTGACTGCCGCACCACTCAGCTTAAAAACATATCCAGATGTTGATCTGCGATCATCCAAATTACCAGCCCAGTCAGCATCGGAGTACCCCAGGAGATTGGTGGCTTTCTTCTTGTCATAAAGTAAACCATATCCTTGTGTACCGTTTAAGTACCGGAGGATATGTTTCACAGCCTTCCAGTGTTCCATTGTAGGTTGAGAGCAGAATCTCAAAACATTTCCAACGGCATGAACAATACCCGGTCGTGTCCTTGTCGACAGATACAATAGGCTCCCAACTGCAGACTGATACAACTCTTTGTTGACCAGTTTACTTGTTTCCGTTGCCTTCGTCAATTTTGTTCCGGGATCAATTGGAGTAGACACAGGTTTGGAATTCTCCATCTGGAACTTTCTCAAGACATCTGCTGTGTATGTAGGCTGTCCGATCCATATTTTTCCTGCTTTGGGATAAATAATCTTCACACCCAAAAATGGTGTAGTTTTCCCAAATCTTTTATTTTGAAAATCTTTGATATCGCTTTCATGAAATCTTCAATAAGACTTGTGGATTTACATGCCACAATGATGTCATCAACATAAACAGCTGTTATGAAAATGTCTCCTCCTGAAGATTTTATGTAGATGCAAGGATCACTTTCCAACTGTTTGAAGTCCATCTTCTTCAGCTGACCATGCAGTGCATCATTCCAACATCTTGGGGACTGCTTCAAGCCATAAATACTTCGCTTCAATTTACAGACAAGATGTTCCTTGCCTTTAACTTTGAAACCCTCTGGCTGCCTCATGTAGATTTCCTCCTTCAGCTCTCCATTCAGGAAAGCAGTGGCTATGTCCAATTGATGCAGCTTCAGATCATGCTGTGCTGCTAGGGCAATAACTGTTCACACCGATTCAAATCTCACAACTGGGCAGAAAGTCTCGTCATAATCGATTCCTTGCTTCTGAAGAAAACCTTGAGCTACAAGTCGGCTTTATAGTGCACCATATTACCATCAGCATCGTATTTTCGCTTGAACACCCACTTGCTACCAATAGTTTTTCATCCACTGGGCAATTCCGTCAGGTCCCATACTGTATTAGAATGTAAGGAAGAAATTTCGTTATTCATTGCCTTCAACCATTCATTCTTTTCAGGACCAGAAAGTGCTTCCTTCATGGTCAATGGGTCATTTAAGTTATGAGCCATGTAAACCCATTCGCCATACGGATCTGGGGTTTTCTTTAGCCTTGATGATCTTCGGGGTCCTGTTAGCTCTTGTGGGTTGTCTTCATCATCGGAGCTATCTTGGTGTCCAATTTCTACCAGAGATGGATTTACAATTTCTTCTTTCTCCTGTTCAGCTATTGAACCTGATTGATTGAAGATGACATCTCTGCTATGGAACACTCTGGATTTTCTGGTATCAAAGAGTCGATACCCTTTTATACCAATCCCGCAACCAAGGAATTTGCACTTCTTTGCTTTTGAGTCCATTTTGAATCTTTCATCCTTCGGTACATGGACAAAAGCATCACATCCAAAAATGTGTAGGTGTTTCACATTAGGCTTACGTCCCTTCAGCACTTCATATGGTGTCATACCTTCTACTGCATTTGTTGGGCTCCGATTTCTAATATACGAAGCCGTTGATAATGCCTCAACCCAAAATTTCTTAGGCAGCTTAGAATCCGATAGCATTGATCGAACCATCTCCACCAATGTTCGGTTCATCCTCTCTGCAACACCATTTTGTTCTGGCGTTTTTGTAACAGTATACTCATGCTTAATCCCCTCCTTCTTCAGGTAGTTTTCAAATTCTTTTGAAGTATACTCTCCTACATTGTCGGTTCGTAAAACCTTTATATTTTTACCAGTGAACTTTTCCACCATAGTTTTCCATTCACTGAATTTTTGGGGGACATCTCGTTTGTTTTTGAGCACATATATCCACACAAATCTGGATTTGTCATCAATGAACGTGACAAAATATTCGGCACCACCAAGCGATTTTGCCTCTATCCTTCCACAAACATCACTATGCACAATTTCAAGAAGCTGAGTTGCTCGCTTTCCTCCAGATTTTGGAAACGATGAACGATGATGTTTTCCATCCAAGCAAGGCTCACAAAACTTAATTTTCTTGTTTATATTATAGTCAAGGCCAGTAACTAGTTGGTCCTTTACTAGTTTTTGCAAGTTCTTTTCTCCAAGGTGGCCAAATCGTCTATGCCAAATCTCCTCCTTTGTGTTACCATCTAAACAGGATTTTGCTGCATGGGTTGATTCATTTATATCAGAACAGTTTAAATAATAAAGGTTCCCAATTTTGGAGCCCATAGCCACCACCTTTTGCTTGTTATCTAAAAATTGACAATTTGAGTCACTGAAGATACAGGTTTTTCCAGATTTAGTGGCTCTTGACACACTCAAAAGATTGTAGGACAATTTAGGAACATATAAGGTCTCATACAACCTGCATTTCTGGTGTTTCCCGTCCGGTACACCCACTTTTAGCTCTATGTTCCTGTTCCTATTGCCTCAACTGAGAATCCATCACAAAGGGTTATTTCCTCAGCTACATCCAATTTTCGAAAGTTAGAAAATTTTTCAATATCACTACACATATGACATGTGGCTCTAGAGTCCACAATCCAGTAACTCCTTTTTCCATTAGACAATAATGCCTGATGTGTAAAAAGTCCAATACACTCACCCTCATCGGAGTCGCTGGAGTTGTCCTGTATTTTCTTAGTAAAGAAAACTTTCTTTCTTGGAGGGTTCGACTTAACATTCTTTGTTTCAAGTAAACGGCAGTCACGTTTAATATGTCCATTTTTTCCACAGTGAAAACATTTAGGTCCCCGTTTGTTGACATGATGTTTTAATGTCATGGCTTTCAATTCCGTACTGTTAATTTCCCTCTCTTTAATTTTGCTTTCTTCATGCAATAAGCATTCAGTCACTAACACCCATTTAGGAACGTCCTGACTTGCTTCAAGTGCTGTTACCAACATATTATAATCGTCTGGGAGAGTAGCCAGAAGGTGAACAACTCTATCCTCCTCGTCAATGGAATCGCCAATGACAGCCAATTCGTCAAATAATTCCATCATAGTCTTTATGTGTTCATGGACAATGGACAGAGTCGGCGTCTTTTAATCTAAGGAGTATAATTTTCTTCTCAGCGCTAGTTTATTTGCCCATGTTTTCTTTTGAAATTGGTCTGCCAATTTCTTCCACACAACTGCAGAGTCGTCAGGGTCTCCAATTAAATACAGTAGTAAGGTTTCTACTGAGAGCACAATAGTCGCTAAAGCCCGGTCTCTTCTCGATAAATATTTCACGTGGGATGCTGGCTCATTTCGTTTGTCCGGAACAATTTCTGTTTCATTAACTATATTCCATAGTCCATCCTTAATTAATGCTATTGTGCATTGGACCTTCCAGGTATTATAGTTTGAACCATTTAGTGGAACCAAGTTGCTTAGTTTTGTTTCCATTGTTATTTAACTTAAAAGAAAAAAACAATACAAAACTTCGACGACAAGAAAAAAAAAATCCAAGATGGCGAAAAAAATTACCACACGTGTTTGCTTCACTATTATTTTCAAGACGTTATCACGTAGACTGGGCCCATAACCAATGTTAAAAATGAGTGGAAGTCATTTAATAAAAATGTGTGGACACATCACCGGAGCCTGCGACATCCAGAAAGGTTTTAAAAATTACTATGAACACATTTTGTTTGACGAAATACTAAGACGCACACAATGTGTGTGTATTTTATTTACAACATGGAGAACTGAAGAGTTACAATAAAAGGGGAGAGAATCCCCACAGTAAAAGGGTTTTGGAAAGGGGCAGATAACCATATAGCAATTGAATATATATCAACAATATCTCCCACAAAAAACAACCAAGTTGTTTCATATTTATATTTATTGTGGTTGTGAGTTGTTGGTTTCGAGGTGACACCCCGTTTTCTTCTCCGCAACTACATATGTTTAATTTTCAAATCCAGTGCTTCCATGACTGACATTCGTCTGTCTCTACTTCACAACTTTCAGTTACAAACTCTTCTACGTTCTACATGTCATCTAAACTCACGTCCTTTTCTGACGTCACTCTCTACTAACCTCAAAAGACATCACCTGTTTTCCAAAATGTATTTTATTTATCCATTTTGTTTGTCCTAAATTCCTAAAACTGCCCGATACATTTTTAGTAACTATCAGAATGGCATTTCATCCCTCGAGTTCCAAAAAGTTTTTACAGAAAAATGTTAATAAAGAGGAGATATTATGAGAGCTAAATATTTCTACAAAAAAAAAAAAGAAAAAAGAAATATAGTCAGTAATATATAAAATTATGCACATCTTTGAGGAAAAGTAATCCGTCTACTCTATTATTCATGATTAGGATGTGGACGGAAGTTTATTTTATGTTGAGTTATTGCATAGTTTTCTTCAAGAACACTCTTGAAGAACACTCTGTCAATAGAAATTGTATCTACCGAGTTATTTTTATGTATAGTAAATTGCTGCACGGTCTATGTCTTCAAAAAGTCCGTGATATTTTAGGGGATAATAATGAATCTGTCAGTGTCATCTTTGTTAAATACAAATATACAAGTAGTTAGTTTTAATGAAAGTTTAACGTTCTGCTGGTATTGGTGCCGGGTACTTGACATTCCATAGATTAAAAGTCAACTGCATTGATGGGTTAGCATAGTCGTTACTAACCCGCCAGTACTTTACTGGTGATGCCAAACTGACAACATCGACTAGATCAACAGGTGTAAACGACGTCTTCTTTTATAAAGCGACTTAAGACAAAACAATTATTGAAGGATTATCAGTCCGGGTTCAATTTGAGAAACTTTCAATTATAATCCTTCCTGTACAATAATGTCTTATTTATGATAAACGACTGTTTAGATACGTTTAATTCTAATCAAATTCGTTAATTCTTTATTTATAATTGATATAAATAACAAATATATATGTATTTTGGCGACAGTAATGTCTTTGAAAAGTGCCAAGAAAAATGCTAAAAATTGTAGTTAAATTGACAAAAGCAAAAGATGGAGAAAAACATGTTATGAATGCGTCACCATAACTGCGCTAGTTATTCAAGTGTTCTTTAAAGCTGCCTGGATTTTGGGAATGAAATGAGAAAACATGAATTAACAAACAAAATATATTTATATATCAACAATTTCATAGAAATGTAAAATGTACTTTGAAACACCAACGTTTGTTGAGAAGGTTTAAACTTCTAGAATAAGAAGTAGACAAAAGCGGCAGAAAGTTTGTTTCAAAGTTCCGCTGTGTCTCTGGAGATATAGCAGGAGGCTTAAAAGAATTTCATTATGAGACATTCCAGTTTCCTATTATGGGTGTTGTTGATGTTCAGAATCGAGGCAGATCGCAGGTGTGACCATGGAAGAACTGTTGAGTTTGAAACGATGTTTATTGGTTGGAAAATACTTTGAGTTCACATGTTCCTGTGAAAACCGACTTTCTTTGGAAGTGATGATAAAAGCGAATCCCAATGAAGCCTAGAAAAAAGAGTATCTATTAAAGCCATTTGTTGTTTATCATTCGTGGGAACGACATCTTAATGTAAAAATCCAATGCCAAGCAACTAAGAAAGAAAGGAAAGAAAAAAAAAATAAAGAAAAGGATTAACTTTTCTACGCTCGTTCGTCTCGCACATCAATTTCTTACCTACCACAAAATAACGCTAGTTATTCAAGTGTTCTTTAAAGCTGCCTGTATAAGAATAATGAAGTAGGAAAAACTTCATAAATATAGCAATTTTATCCAGGTACCACCATTAAGATTCACACCTTATTTTCAGTTGGGAGATGAATTTATTTCCTGTTGCCTGAAATTCTGTCATTTCTGAGAAAGCACCGATGTTATTATACACGTATTTGTGTTTCCAACCATAGAGCCCCTTTTTGTGGAGTTGGATTCCTCACTTTAAAAATGAATCATGCATCTAACTTTGTATTCGTTTGGAGACAAGTAAATGCAGACTATATTCGCCACGTTTTTCAGTTATTGCATGTCGTCTGAAATTCCTTCATTCATGACGAAATGCCGTGGGTCTACAAAGATATTTCTGTTCTTATCAAAAGTGTCCCTTTTCGAGGAGCTGATATTTTCCACATTAAAAACCTTGCATCTAATGTTGCTATCATAAGGAGGTAAATAATGACAATATCCAACAGTGCCTTTTCTTTTTCAAAAGGAAGTTGAGTCATTGTCTGCAGCCTGGTTCATGCATAAAAAGAGTGCTGACGTGGCTATAAAGGTATTTGAAGGAAAACAGATACTACACAATCATTTATTTGCAGAAAATATAAAAAATTACATTTTAAACAAATTAGACACAAGCCCGTTCGAAAATGTGGGAAAATGGGTGTCTGATCATCCTTTGTTATGACGCCCAGAAAATGTCTATCCAAGAATCATCAATCACCATAATACCACATTTATTCCAGAGATCGTCCGACTTAAAATTTCTCAAATTTTTCAAAAATTCTATGCCACAATGGCTTTCTTCCACTCTTTCTGACGCTTTGTGTGTGGTTTTATACATACCACATTTCCGGGATGCAATGATTGAAGTGGTTTTACTTTGTGATTGAAGAACTGTTGTTGCTCCTACTCCCCCACTTAATTATCTTGTTTAAATTTTGGGGTAATTTTGGTTTGAGTAGATCCTCTCTGATTGGAAGAGGTTGTTTTGTTCTAGACATCAGTTCCTGTGCTGGTAATAAGAGCGTATTCTGGCATATTCTTGTGGTCCAGCATCGCTAGGTATGGATCAGCTTTATCATTTATCACTTTCCAGAAGAGGTTCTTTGCCATCTTTACCACAGATTCAACTTCTCCATATTGTAAAGAGTAACAGGTGTGTGTGTGTGTGTGTAAAATACCACTTTATTGCAAAGGTGGAAAATTCCTAGCTACTGAACAGGAAGTGTCATGCAAAATGGTGTTTAACTTTAGTAATTACTGTCTTTCGCTGTGTAGTTGGAAGGTAATCAATTTCGCAGAAATAGCTTATGTAAAAAACTGTGCAGAGATAGTACCTATCTGCAAACTTGAAAAGATTCACACCTACTTTTGCCTAAGGTCCCTTAGGAATTTCATGGACTATTAAGGGCTCTGCCAGATTGGCTACCTCATATTTTTTACATGTAGTGTATTTTGAAACATAGTCTCTTATGTCATTCTTCATATTTGAACAGTACAAGCATCCTCCTGTTCTTCTGCAACATTCTTCGACTCCCATGTGTGTGGAATGCAACCTTTCTTTCAACACAGCCTGCTGGGTGATTGGTACCACTACTCGGTTTTCTCTGAAAATTAATCCATCTTGTACCGGGATTTCATTCCGCATGTTAAAATATGGTCTCACCGCTAGTCAAGATGTACTTTGTTTTCTGGCCATCCTTCTACAATTACAACAGTTGCATGCTTCTGTATTCCTTTGTGGCTGAGCGCAATTCATTCAGAGGAAATATATTCAGTTTCCCTGACACCATCATATATATATTCACTATCCATTCCATGGATGTATGTCCTTGATAGTGTGTATGCGAGGAACATCTTCTTGCCAGCATTGTACAGAATTATAACATTGTAAACTTGCAACCGCATCAACATATTTTGCAGTCGCTTTGGACTTTTCCCACTTCTTTTTTCAGCACTGTGATCTGTTGATCAAACATATACTGGTGAAACTGTTCTTTTTGAATCTGCGCAAATCTGGTCTCTGTGTCTGATATAGGCTAACGTGATATAAGCTAACGTGGTTGGCCTTGTAGCAATGCACCTCCACAGCCCTGAATGACCAACGGTTTTTGTGATCTCAATACTGGTGCTTCACTCACCGGTTTAAAAAATTTTTTTTTCAAAAGTCTCTTCATGAATCTGTGACCATAATCATGACGCACTAGTCAAAATTCGGATTGGAGCCATCATGTCAGAAATTTGAGGTAGAAACTGTGCAAGATAATTCACAAATCCTCACAATCGTTGCACTCCCTTTATGTCTGCTGGGCAGGGCATGTTTTTATGGCCTTTACTTTAAACCCTTGCTAGTTATCATGTGTCCCAGGAATGATGTAGATGTTTGTCACAGATTCATTTTTTCTGTCTTCAGCTATATTCCACGTTCACAACATCTCTGCAACAGCTTCCTGAACTTTATGCCATAATCCACCAGTGCTTCTTCCATGATTTTACCCTTTCCCACGACCAGAAGATCATCTGCTTTATTGACAACCTCCTCCAAGTTAGTCACATTGTTATGTTGCACACTGTGAAATGTTGTCAAGCTACTGCTGGCTTCATCTAATTTTAAATGCCAAAATCCATTTCACAGATCCAGATTTGAGAAGATTTTATTGTCAGTTCTGAGGGCAAATCATCCTGTACAGCTAACTGGAAGTGTTCCCGTTTAAGAGCCTTATTTAATGGTCTTGTATTTATTACATATACGTAAATGTTCATATATCTTGACTACTATCACTAATGCGCTTACCTATGGTGTTGGCTCATTTACCGGTTCAATTACTTTCTTTTTTTACTAGTTTTTCCAATTAAGTTTTCAATTTATCTTTAAGTGCTACTGGTATTCTGCTGCAACATTAGGTGTTACACCTAATGTTACATCCAGATCTCCCTTCAAATGTACATCCCCTAGTAATTCACCAAATCTCTTCTTGAATATATCTTTAAATTCTCTTATAATGCGTCCCAGGTGCTGGTTGCTGACGTCATCCAGTTGAAATACTTTGGCAATCCTCTTGGACTTCACCTTTTGATGTACAGAATTTATTTTTTTGTTGCAACCATAACTACATGTCCATAGTCTGAACCACTACCACTGTTATCTTATGTTTTGACTGTACGAATATTCTTTTTCCTCACGAATCTGCATTTAATAGCAAAGTGGTTCTTCCCATTTCATTGGAAACATGTTTTCTCAAATGCAGGAAATAACTTTCTACTCAGCTCATGTCACAATGCACATGCCCTACACTCTGTCACGTTTTATCGATGGTTGAAAATCGACTCTGTTCACTTCTTCGGATCTCAGGATTTGGACTGTAGCATAATGTTTTCTGACAGCTTACAAGTTTTTATCATCATACGAAGGAACATAATGAATGCTTCAACAGTTTCATATTCTCCCTGTTTCCTTGTATTGAAGACGTAACGTGCATATGTTTCATTTGTTTTCCCTATAGTGTATTTAATGAACGTCTAAATTATTTCCTAGGGCGTTCTCTCATTTACAGGAGTTAAAAATTGAAATCCTTAATAGACTTTTAATGTCTCGTCTCCCTGCATTTAAAGCAAAAGCGCCGTTTGGTATTGTACTGGCTGTCTCACCAGATATGTAATAATGGCATGATTATATCATTTCAGCTTAAAAAGTTTCCAATTTGCTGATAAATTATTTTCCATACACAGGAGTGTCTTATGTCAGCCACAAGTCCGTTTGTTTCTTCCATGCCGGTTTCAACCATTTTTTTTTACTCCACATGCACACAAATTAAACAAAACAATAAAACGTTACTTATTTGTGTTCATCATCCGAAAATACATTCCCATTTTCTCCTTCATACTTAAAAATCCTTTGATCCCACCGCTGCCAACATGTTTCATTATCGTTTATATGTGGATGGCAATAGATAAAATACAGCACATGTGTAGGGCGTTCGATAGCATGGCTTCTTTATTTAGGGGTGAAACTCCAGTTACACCGCTCTAAGCAGTGTACACCCTAATAAGTTCCTCATGCAAAAATACCGACATTGTGCACTATGCTCAATGTGGCCAACTCTCTGATATTCTGGCCTCTGCATGCAATACTGCCGACGTCCAGCAAAAAAGGCTAGTTTTAAGGCCCTATAGGGTGACGGATATACCAAAATTAAAATCCTTTCCATGGTAATCTAGGAAAGAGTCTTTGCTCTTAATGAGTTTTTCCTGTATGACCTCCTCTGTGGTTTCCAGCATTCGCTAGACAAATTCTTGCAACCAGCTGGAAGCTTTACAAAAGATGTCATGCCCCTCTATTTAACCGAGTTCAGAGACAGCTTTCAAATTCTTCCTCTGCCAAAAAGTCAAGTCAGTGAAAGAGAGAGGGGGTAAATTTTACAAAATTTTCTTTTCCATTTTAAATGTGATGGTTTTTTTCTTTTTCTTCATGTAAGAAGGAGAGGCTGATTACCTCCTATTCTTTGTCGGTTCATCTCTTTCTCAGATTCAGAGCAGAGTAGTCTATGCAAGTGTGTGTTTTGGTATGTGCAGTGTGGGGGCAGGTTTGTTTCAAGTATTGGTATGGGGAGGCAGTATTTACGGAGTGGAGGTCAGTATTTGCAGACCGGAGATTAGTATTTGCAGAGTGGTGGAGGAGTAGGTGCTTTGTGTAAAGTTGTTGTCCAAAGGTGGGAGTTATTTGGTTGTGTGTGAGTAGATTTTAGGCGATGTTGCGGATTGTGTATGCTTAATGGGGGAACTTAATAACCTTGTTCTCTTCTTTACTCTTAGTTCTTTCTTTTGCATTTTTTGTTGTTTGATGTACCAAGGAGGAGCGAGTTTATGTGTGCTGCCTTCCACTACCATCGTCATATTCCAGTTTTTATGCATCAGCACTGTTATGATTGGAATACGCTTCAGCCTCATAGTGACCATGTAGTCGGTCAGGTGAAGTTCGCTTCTGAACCTTATTGGTTTCACTTGCTTCATAGCCCCAAACTGGCTAAAGTATGCGCATAGCTCAATTGGAGCATTGTAGACATGCACTCGAGTTCTCTTCCTGCTTTGACATTCAGACTGTAGCTTTATTCTCTCGTTCATTTTGTTTTTTCAGGAAGAGCTATTCTGTTTTGTTTTTGGAGAGCAGTAAAATGTTCCACATGGTAAAATGTTCCACATGGTAAAATGTCCCACATGGTAAAATGTTCCACATGGTAAAATGTTCCACATGGTAAAATGTCCCACATGGTAAAATGTCCCACATGGTAAAATGTTCCACATGGTAAAATGTTCCACATGGTAAAATGTTCCACATGGTAAAATGTTCCACATGGTAAAATGTTCCACATGGTAAAATGTCCCACATGGTAAAATGTTCCACATGGTAAAATGTCCCACATGGTAAAATGTCCCACATGGTAAAATGTTCCACATGGTAAAATGTTCCACATGGTAAAATGTCCCACATGGTAAAATGTCCCACATGGTAAAATGTCCCACATGGTAAAATGTTCCACATGGTAAAATGTTCCACATGGTAAAATGTTCCACATGGTAAAGCTTGTCTGAAAGATGTAGATTGATGGATTATTCAATTTTGTTAAGTAGTTCTGTCATGTCTTCCTCCAGTTCATTTGCTTTTATATTTCATCTTTACCAAAACTCATTTTGTTTAGTTCTGTAAGTGTGAAAAATTCCTAACAAAAATTTAAATTGGTGAGAATTCTACTTCTAGTTCTACTTCGATTTATACCAGCTTATTTAACTTTTAAGAAAGCCTGCTCCATTCACTTGACAGAATAGTTCGATAAAGAAAAGTAGTTTCAAGTATACCTTAACACATAGATATCACTTTTTTTTTTTATAAATATGCTATACTATGCCTAAAATTAAGTTGGAAATACAGTTCAGAAGACTGAAAATTATCGATTTTAATTTTAGTTTTCATATGAAGTGTTTTGCACTTAATGTAAACAAATACATGAAGAGCACAATAGAATTGACTTGTAACTAAATGTTAAAAAAAGTTAGGAACAAACATAGGAAATAGTTTCGCCCTCCTCTAGAAGAGAGGGATTTCTTGGCTGTAATGGCCATAGAGAAAGAAGAAGAAGGAAACAGAAAAAAGGCAGACGAAAACTCGCTTCTTGCAGATTCATGGTTCGTCACAAAGAACAATTCAACCACCAGAACCACCTACACACAATCTGCAGGACACTGCCTGACTGCTTCCCAGCATCCTAGCTTTATAGTAGCCGAGAATTATATATTTGCGTAATCGCACGAGAGCACACGCGATTCTGCAAGAATTGCATGGGGTCAACGCCAATAAAAACCATGGACGCCATCTTGGAACTCTCTTCCACTCTCTTCCCCTCGGCCTGCGATACAACAGATGTATCCGAGGTAAGTTCTTTTTTTCCCCCCATTTTGGTTATTGCCAATTCCACTACATGACTAAATTGCGTACTTGTTCTAATGGATAGCAGAACCTCACTTTAAGATTTGACAACTTTTGTAACTTGAAAAAGAATTTCCCAATTTTGAACAAGGTTATCAAGTTCACAAAAAATATCATTCAAATGAGAACTAATTCCTGAAAATAATTAAATCTGGTGATATGACCATAATTGGGAAACAGACAGAACTCCACCCCCATGTCGTCACAATAAAAAAATACATAAAAAATATTTGAATAACTCATAGTCTTGAATAATGAAAGAATCTAATAAAAAATTTAAATCAATAAAATTGAATTAACCATAATTTAAATCATTTAAATAAATGTTATTTTCTTTTTTTTCTTCTTCTAACATATATTAGGATTACCAATGGCAAATAGCTCTTTCCTTCTTACGAGTCAGTCATTTATGTACAAACACAGTCCACATAATGCAAATAAAATAAAATACATTCAAACGTGGTCTACTATAATAATACGGCCATAATGTCACATTGAGAGGCAATTTTCTAAAAGGCCATTGAAACTAAGACAAAGGGAGGTAACTCAGAAATTGTTTTCTATTTCAGATGTTAATGCTTAGATAATTAAATAATCATTTCAGGTTTTAATATTTGAAATAATGCTTAAATGAATTCTACTTACATATTTTACTGTTATCCTGTCCAAAGTAAAATGTTTCCATTAATTAGATGTATTTTTTCCTTTTATTTCTTTATAATACACAACAAAACAAAAACAAATTCATTTTGAGTTGTCTCCTCTGACCTTTCCAATAATTTTGTTGTTTATAAATATGAAAAAAAAAATTTGCTTTGACTGCAACAGGTTATTTGTTTTTTAAAGATTTTATTAGAATATCTTTTTTTTAAGAATATCAAAATATTTACAAAGCACATGAATATAAAGATTGGAAAGGAAGTAAATTGTTTTTCACTTTGTTACAAAATCATCAAATCATTAACTGCTATCTTTCTTACAAGAGGAATTTTAAAGTATCTTTACAAAGCACAAGAAATTCAATAAAAATTGTAAATAAAGGTAAATGTTCAACAGTAAATTTCACTTTTATTTTGATTGTTGCCGCTTTTTAAAAAATTTTAATGAATCTTTTCTAATTTCATCTGAAGAAAGTTTTTGCTTGTTGTTATAGAATATATTTATAACAATTTTTGTTGCAAATTTATGTACTTTTTCAATGTGTTTCTCACATATTTTGGCGAATAAGTTTTTAAAATTATTTCTGTAGATTTCCTAGTTGTAGACTGACCATGATTTTCAATGCATTGAGAAGAAAAATGCAAAATTGCAAAGCAAGAACAAATAAATTCAGCAATCTGAGTGGATGTAATTGTTAAACCTCCTCGAGATAATAAATTAAGATAATGATTCTCAGTGATCTCCGTATCATTGCCAACCATAAAAGTAGAACAAATATCACAGTTAAAGCGCTTCAAAAGTTTTTTTGCAACATAACCAGCAATTGAATATGCTACTTCTTTGCTGTCAGGTGATAAACATAGTTCATTTATTTCTGACTCATATTTGGACAAAATATCCAGAAGATTATAATTTTCATTCTTTGACAATAGATTGAGGTTTTCCTGCCAAATGTTAATATTTTCTTTTAAAAGGAATCTACAGATTAAAATCTTTTCACTGCTATAAATCTCATGAAGATCCACTAAAAATCTCCCTCCGCTCATTTGACGATACTGTGAAAATCGCTTTTCAAGGGGATCACTTTGAAATCTACGAATGAGAATATATTCATACCATCATTCAGCAGTTCTTTCATAAGCATTGCTTGTGCTCTCAAAGTTGTGACAAATGCTTTGCTAGTCTGTGCAGTGAGGCAAAAGTCAGAAATTTTTGGCCAAGACTTGATCCAGTTAGAAAATGTTTGGTAAAAGTTGATTTTATCATCACTTGCAGTAACAGCATTATTAAAAAAAATTAGGGGTAAATCTTTGATTAGAATTGGCTATAATCCACCAGTACCATATCAATTTAAGAAAATTTGCAATGTCGGTCCGTTCTGGAAAGTAGCTTTTACAAGCAGCAATTGTTGTCTCGTTGAATACAGCAATAGCCAAATCGACACTTTGCTTATTGTCACCAAGATGTAATGCCTTGAAAGTTAGTTTTGGTGCTTTTCGTAACGTAGCATACAAAACCCTGTCCTTGTCATATATTTTATGTATATCAGACCAAGATAAAACTCCTGACTAGGAACACAAATGAAGGTCCAAAATATTGAAATCGAAAAATGGAAACACAAACTTGCTTTTGTTTAGTAAACTGTTTCGAATATTCTTCAACAAATGAACAGCGTCAAAAAAGACAAAAATTTGTTTGGAGAATCTGGATAAGTAATAAAATGTTTTTTTTTATCTCCTTCAAATTTGTTTAATAAAATTTTAAAGGCATTTACATTTGCAGAATGGTTGTCAGCAACCACAGCCCCTATATTAAATCCTGCATTTAAAAGCTGTACAATGCATGCAATTATCTCCTGAGAGAGCCAGTCACCAGTAACAGTCACATCAAGACAGACTTTAACTACAGTTGGCACTGTCTCCTTCAGCCCTGAAAGCATAAATATCATGATACCTTTATCTAAGTTGCCAGTTTCATCAGCACCAACATACTTCCCACCATGAAACTGAGTTCCCTTTTGAAGGTACATTTCATCCAACATCAAGATACAATCTTGAGAAAGTTTATCTTTTCCCAAGAGAGATTTTGCAGTAGTTATAGATTCTACATCACCTTTTTGTATTTTTTCTAATGAAGAAAATGAAGGAAATGGTAATTGCTCAACCAGTAGTTTATATGCTTGACGAGAATTATAGCGTAATAATAAGGAGAATCTGATTAGTTCAACAGAAAATGAAGGGCAACCCTTAGGTTTAAAATGTTGAAATTTGTATAGTTCTTTTAGAATGGAATTTGGAGGTTCTGCTACAATGTTTTGAATATAAGAGGGGAAATTTTCCAACATGCTATACCTTGTAAGTTTTGCATCATGACCCTTCACAAACCAATGTGGTAATGGTATTGGATTTCCATAAAATACTGAAGTTGAACGTGTAAATTGTTGTCAATCCGAATGCACTCTTTCAATAATGGAAAATTTGTCTCAAAATCTATTCGGAAAATCCATACACATTTTTCATTTTTTAAAAAAACTGAAACCAGTGGGGCAACACTTTGTTTCTTCCAAATCTTCGAAACTCATAATAATATCTGCTGAAAGAAAATTTGGTAGTTCATCATCTTGGTAATTTCGATCCTTTGGGGCTTTTCTCACTGTGTTTGATGTCGGTAGAAGAGATGGCTTAATATTTACTAACGGTGAATGAATTGTTGGTATTGGATGTAGGGACCAATTTAACTTATTTCTTTTCCCTTTTAAAATAAAATTTTCCTCAAAATGTTTTATAAATAAAACTGAATTTTTTGTTTCAATCCAATCAGCACAATTTACAAATTTTGTCCATTTTTCAAACAGGTCAAGTTTGCCATGTGGAAAATGAAAAGTTGATAGATTTTTGTGGTTTTTATAACCAGTTTTGCAGCCAAATGCAACGCATTTGTTCACCATTTTGTTAAGCAAATTATAACAAAACTTAAACAATATTTTAAAAAAGATAATATATATTTTTTACAATATTTAAAACGGGTAGGAAAAATTCAACAAGTAGAGATCGCAAAAATGGTTGTAAGCATAAAGATCGCTTACGTCTTTGAAAAAAAATCAAGGGAGGTTACTCTATTGTACTTTTGTTCTGTAAATTAACATGAATAAAAGCGGTGAAAAAAATTTTATATGGATAAAAACATGTATTTTAAGAATGAAATAATATAAAAATATTTAAATAAAAGTTTATTATTCATTATTTCAAGAGTTAATATAAACTACTTTTGAGTTACTTCTCTTTGAAATTTTCAACGTTGTATGCGGATCGAGCTTACACAGATTTCCATAATAAAAACTATGGCCTCTTAGAAACGTGGCCTCTCATGTAACATACGGGGCCATATGTATAGTAGGCCATGATTCAAATCATTTTCATCAATTACATATTTATTCCAGTAAGACACACTTCTTGATTTACACAGATCAGCACTAGGACTTCATTGTTTTACAATGATTTATAATCCTTTCCCTTGACTTACCTTGTGCTGCAAAAATGCTAATTTTCAATATTAATCAAACAATCTATAATTGTTTGCAAGTGATTCCAATATTGAATAAGAGACAAAACGGAATGAAATATTCAAATGCAACTTTATTTGTTATCTTCGTTAGTAGCATGTACAAGAGAGAAACGGGTTAGTAAGTGGAGGTGTTCTTGTGTAAAGATATATTTAATTTATTGCTGGCTTGTTGAAGGAGAGAATAGTTCAGTTTCCATGTGCTTGAAGCCAGCAGTCATCGGGATGAAGGAGGCTGGTTAAATGGAGAAAGAAAGAGCAAAATCTTCATTGTGTTTACGTGTTGTGTGAGTGTGTGTGAGTTGGTGTATCGACGAGAGTAGTTCTGTAGCATGATAAACAAAGTTTGTTTGGGTACCGCATATGAAAACAAATGTGAGTTTGAAGAGAGCCATGCTAGCCTGTTATACAGTCAAAGCCCCAGGCTAATGTCTGCTGCCAGCTGAAGCCAGAGAGGAAGAGGGGTAGAAGTTTCAGATTTCGCCTTTTTATGTACTCGGTCACTCTATTAGAGTAGATAAAGTTAGGACTTTATTTAAGTAATATACTTAATATATACTATTACTGCAAGCTTGCCTATATTGAAAATGCTTGCTTCCTGGCTAACCAACCAAACCATCTAATGTAGTAAGTTTTATTTTCTATTATATTCGAAATATAATGCAGTGACATTAGCAAAGAAAAAGTCACCTATGAAAACGAACCTCCTAAATAAAAACCTTGGATAATTATCTAAACTCGAATGTAAATTAATATTAAGCCGACTTTACAAATTGATAAAAGTTAATTATTGGATTTTAATTATAAGGTGAAGCTCCAATGATTCAAACTCGAGATAGATAACGACAAACTTCCACCCATTAATATGGGAGAGGAGATTATCATCAAAAGTGTCCTGAATTGATAACTTAGCACCGGACTTACTACTTAGATATAAATAAGTCACTTGTATCCATTCCCCTCCTCCTCTTTTTTTTTTAAATGGAGAATAGATAATACAGTGGATGTGTTATCGGCGGCTCCAGTAACTCTTGTTTCTCCTTTTTTGTCCCTAAGTCTTCATTCAATGAGTGATTTTTCTGACAAAGGGTGAAGAAAAAGCTGCTTAAAGGTCGGTAGTACTTGTTGAACAGTAGTCTGAGATGTCGGAAATTTTTCTGTCTCTATGTCTGTCCTTGTGGCCATGTCACTAGTAAGGGTGCGGGAGGTAAACGTTTTGTCTGGGCTGACGTTATCCGCCTGATAGTCAGGGACCCGAACCTTGGATTAACCACTAAGGAGGCTGTCCTATCAGCAGGTGCAAAGTACTGGGGCTGCTGTATTACCATTTGGTGAATGGATTCTGGACCATGCATAGTCTCTGGTGGGGCCTCTCGATGCCATACTAGTGGGTAATTGTTACGGCTTTACCTTTTCGTGTGCTATATAAAAAAAAAAAAATTTCCTGTCTTTTTCTCTCTTACTTTCCCTCTCTGTACTGCTCTAACCAAGTATGCCGATCTGTTATACAAATCCCAAAACCTCAACATGAAATATCTCCAGAAAAAAAAACTCGAATAAACCTAGAACCCCATCTTCCAACGTAGACCCCTACTACCAGGTCTCCTTTTCCAACATCAAGGGTCTACGTTCCAACCTTCCAGAGGTTGAAACCCAATTACAGGAGACAAAACCGAACATATTATTTCTAAGCGAAACTGGAATAGGGCCGACCACTTCCCTAGATGAGTTCATAATTAACGGATACTCTAACTAAAACGCTAAATCTGACCCCCAAGATCGCCATGGGCATGGAATATGTACCTACATTAAAGATGGCTTCCCGTGTGGCAGGGATATCTCTAGAGAAGATCCTAATTTACCCTATATGTGCTTCCAGGTTGCACTTGCTAACACCACTGCATTTATATTTGCCCTCTATCGCCCCCACAACAGTGGAGTTACTATCTTTAAGAGCATATCTGAGAAAATAAACCACATCCTGTCTGCACATCTACATCTGTGGTGACTTCAACGTCCATAACGTGGAATGGCTGACCCATTCAAATAAGACAGACGATGAGGGGAGGTTCTGTCATGATTTTGCCATTGCTTATGACCTCACTCAGATTGTTCATAAACCCACCCGTGTGCGCAATACACCCAGTCAATATGCAAGTCTCCTAGACCTTTTTCTCTCAACGTCCCCTGAGCTATGTTCATGTTCCATTCATTCTCCTCTAGGATCCTCCGACCACTCCGTCGTATCAGTTAAGATAAAAACGAAATGTAATAAGTCCCCAGACGTACCCCTCCACCGTACTGTATACCGATACTCTATGGCTGACTGGGATAGCTTCCGTACATTCATATCTGATTTACATCTGCACTCCATGTTTAAAAAGGAAGTGTCCTCTATAGTATAAGACCTGACTGAATGGTTAATTGTAGGCATAGACCAATTCATACCATCTAAAAAATTCCAACAAAAACCTAATAGCCAGCCATGGTTCTCCCCAGAATGTGCTGCTGCTATCACACACAGAAATCACTTTTTCCATAGCTACCAACGTAATAGATGCACTGAGACTAAAGCTGCTTTCAGGACTGCCAGCAACCACTGTAAAAGAGTAATACAAAATGCAAGAGGGCTATATGCCCAGTCTGTTAAATTCAAGGTAGCTGATCAGCGGCTTGGTTCCCAAATAACAAATAGGATCCTGAACACAAGTGTGCGTTCTATCCCAACCATTATTAATGGACCAGAGGTAATCTCATCAACATCAGACAAGGCCAAACTATTTGCAAAGAACTTTGCAGCTAATTCTACCCTATGCGACGAAGGCCATCAACTCCCCATATTTCCTCCTATAACACAGAACACGCTAGGTAACATACAAATATCCGTGCATGAGGTCGCCAAGCTAATCAAGAACCTTGATTCCAGTAAAGTAACTGGCCCTGACGGCATCCCAATTATAGTGTTAAAAAAGCTTCAACCAGAATTTGCTCCCATACTTACGAAACTGTGTAAGCGCTGCCTTAAGGAGAAGTGCTTTCCGACTCCCTGGAAGACCTCATCAGTTTGCCCTGTATTTAAGAATTCAGGTGATAAGTCATCTCCCTCTCAGTACAGACCAGTAAGTCTCCTGTGTGTTATGAGTAAGTTGCTGGAATCCATATTAAATAGAGAAATAGTCAACCACCTCAGCAGAAACAACCTTCTTAGTGATGTACAATATGGTTTCCACTCTGCAAGATCTACCGCAGATGTGCTGACGGTTATATCTCACAGGATTAGTGAATCTCTTGATAAAGGCTTCCTTTCTAGGGCAATTGCTCTTGACATATCAAAGGCCTTTGACAAGGTATGGTATAAGGGTCTACTTCACAAGATTTCCAGCTATGGTATAATTGGAAATGTTTTCTCAATCATTAAATCATTTCTCTCCAATAGGCTCATAAGAGTAGTGGTCGATGGACAAAAATCAAAGGCCTGCAGTATTAATGCTGGAGTCCCTCAGGGGTCAATCCTGGGCCCAAATCTCTTCCTGATCTACATCAATGACCTCCCTAAACAAATATTAAATCATTCGTTGACATCTATGCTGATGACACGACCATCTACGGCAACACGTCAAAGGCTGTAAATGACAAAGTTCTCTCTGATTCTCTCTCCTCTAACCTCGAGCGCATGGTTCAATGGGGGAAGACGTGGCTGGTTACCTTTAATGCATCTAAAACCAAACTCCTATCCTTATATCATCAACGCTCTGATCCCCATCTGGCATCAATTGAAATGGATGGCTCTCGTCTGGGAGAGGCCCCGTGTTTTGACAAGCTTCTGGATTTGACCTTTACTCCTGATCTGAAATGGAACATGTACATCAAGTCTGTTGCCAAGGTTGCTGGAAAGATGGTGGGATTCTTCTACTGCTCCAGAAGATATCTCACTACTGATGCAATTCTCTATCTATATAAAAGCCAAGTACGTCCAAGGATGGAATACTGCTGCCATATCTGGGCAGGAGCTGCTAAAACAGCCTATCCTGCCTTGACAGAGTACAAAATAGACTTCGTGGCTTAGTGGGGGATGCCCTTTTCTCTACCCTGCAACCTCTCTCCCACAGAAGAGACGTTGCGAGCCTATCCTTGTTTTATCGTTATTTTCATGGCAGATGCTTGTCTGAACTCCAATCCCTGGTCCCCCCCCTAGCCAATCTTTCATGAAAAACACCCGTCTAGCTGAATCCACTATGAAAAATTTCCCCCACTCTATATCTGTGCCTAAATCAAAACGTGGATACCATGAACAAAGCTTCTTTCTTAAAACTGCATGCCTGTGGAACTCTGTTCCGTCTGCCTGCTTCCCACCTGACTACAACTTGGATGTGTTCAAGTCCAACGTTAACAAATTCCTAATGAACCGCCCCCTTAAGTAAACACTTCATCAAATCTCCACACTAACGTAATGTACTTGCAATAACCCTTATCCCTGAGTGGCTTCCAGGCCTTGATAAGTGGTGACCACTGTGTAAAAAAAAAAAAAAGAAAAAAGTGATTGCGAGCTGGCTTGTGATTGGACAAGCCAGGGAGAAAATGGATTTCAAATCTCGAGTCTCAAGAATAAGCTCCTGCCTGTGATTGTAGCAAGTTTCGGCTGCTACATCAACAAATGTCTTTTATCCTTTTTCTTTCTCCACTTTTTGAAATTCATTCTTTTCATCAAGTCAGTTTTCACAGAAACATGTGAACTCAAAGTATTTTTCAGCTAACAAAAATCATTCCAAACTCCCAAAAGTAACACGTGCATGTGAAAGCAGAAAGCCAGTGCTAATTTAGAACTTCTTATAGAATGTCAACAGAATCAGGTTTCTACAGAAGACTTCCCCAGCCGCACCTACATGCACTCAAGAACGTTTCTTAACAACATTGTTAGTGCCCTTTTTGACCAAAGGAGACGATTTGCTATAGAAAAGGAATCAATGACCCACCTCTCCATCTTGTGCACATAAGCTTACACAGTAACTAGCCAGGTGACCTGAAAAACTATACTACTGACAGCTGTACATGAACAAAGGTAAACCAGGTAAACCAATGCACTCGCATAATAATGTAACACAGCCTAATACTCACATAGGTATATTAGTTATATATGGATATTCACACATTAATTATATATGTATATTCACACATTACTTATATATGTATATTCACACACTACTTATATATGCATATTCACACATTACTTATATATGTATATTCACACATTACTTATATATGCATATTCACATATTACTTATATATGTATATTCACACATTACTTATATATGCATATTCACACATTACTTATATATGTACATTAACACATTACTTATATAAGTATATTCACACATTACTTATATATATATATTCACACACTACTAATATATGTATATTCACACACTACTAATATATGTATATTCACACATTACTAATATATGTATATTCACACATTACTTATATATGTATATTCACACATTACTTATATATGTATATTCACACATTACTTATATATGCATATTCACACATTACTTATATATGTATATTCACACATTACTTATACATGCATATTCACACATTACTTATATATATGTACATTAACACATTACTTATATATGTATATTAACACATTACTTATATATGTATATTCACACACTACTAATATATGTATATTCACACACTACTAATATATGTATATTCACACATTACTAATATATGTATATTCACACATTACTTATATATGTATATTCACACATTACTTATATATGACTATTCACACATTATTATATATGTATATTCACACATTACTAATATATGTATATTCACACATTACTAATATATGTATATTCACACATTACTAATATATGTATATTCACACATTACTTATATATGCATATTGACACATTACTTATATATGCATATTGACACATTACTTATATATGCATATTGACACATTACTTATATATGCATATTCACACATTACTAATATATGTATATTAACACATTACTAATATATGTATATTCACACATTACTTATATATGTATATTCACACATTACTTATATATGCATATTGACACATTACTTATATATGCATATTCACACATTACTTATATATGTATATTCACACATTACTTATACATGCATATTCACACATTACTTATATATGTATATTCACACATTACTTACATATCTATATTAACACATTACTTATATATGCATATTCACACATTACTAATATATGTATATTCACACTATGCTTATATATGTATATTCACTCACTACTAATATATGTATATTCACACATTACTTATATATGTATATTCACACATTACTTATATATGCATATTCACACATTACATATATATGTATATTCACACATAACTAATATACGTATATTCACACATTACTTATATATGTATATTCACACACTACTAATATATGTATATTCACACATTATTTATATATGTATATTCACACATTACTTATATATGTATCTTCACACATTACTTATATATGTATATTCACACATTACTTATATATCTATATTAACACATTACTTATATATGCATATTCACACATTACTAATATATGTATATTCACACATTACTTATATATGTATACTCACACACTACTAATATATGTATATTCACACATTACTTATATATGTATATTCACACATTACTTATATATGTATATTCACACATTACTAATATATGTATATTCACACATTACTAATATACGTATATTCACACATTACTAATATATGCATATTCACACATAACTAATATATGTATATTCACACATAACTAATATATGTATATTCACACATTACTTATATATGCATATTCACACATTCTTATATATGCATATTCACACATTACTTATATATGTATATTCACACATTACTTATATATGCATATTCACACATTACTTATATATGTATATTCACACATTACTTATATATGCATATTCACACATTACTTATATATGTATATTCACACATTACTAATATATGTATATTCACACATTACTTATATATGTATATTCACACATTACTTATATATGTATATTTACACCTTACTTATATATGGTTACTCACACATTACTTATATATGTATATTCACACATTACTTATATATGTATATTCACACACTACTAATATATGTATATCCACACATTACTTATATATGTATATTCACACATTACTAATATATGTATATCCACACATTACTTATATATGTATATTTACACATTACCAATATATGTATATCCACACATTACTTATATATGTATATTCACACATTACTAATATATGTATATTCACACATTACTTATATATGTATATTCACACACTACTAATATATGTATATTCACAAATTACTTATATATGTATATTCACACATTACTTATATATGTATATTCACACATTACTGATATATGTATATTCACACACTACTAATATATGTATATCCACACATTACTTATATATATATATTCACACATTACTAATATATGTATATCCACACATTACTTATATATGAATATTCACACATTACTAATATATGTATATTCACACATTACTTATATATGTATATTCACACACTACTAATATATGTATATTCACACATTACTTATATATGTATATTCACACACCACTAATATATGTATATTCACACATTACTTATATATGTATAGTCACACACTACTAATATATGTATATTCACACATTACTTAAATATGTATATTCACACATTACTTATATATGTATATTCACACACTACTAATATATGTATATTCACACATTACTTATATATGTATATTCACACATTACTTATATATGTATATTCACACATTACTAATATATGTATATTCACACATTACTAATATACGTATATTCACACATTACTAATATATGCATATTCACACATAACTAATATATGTATATTCACACATAACTAATATATGTATATTCACACATTACTTATATATGCATATTCACACATTCTTATATATGCATATTCACACATTACTTATATATGTATATTCACACATTACTTATATATGCATATTCACACATTACTTATATATGTATATTCACACATTACTTATATATGCATATTCACACATTACTTATATATGTATATTCACACATTACTAATATATGTATATTCACACATTACTTATATATGTATATTCACACATTACTTATATATGTATATTTACACCTTACTTATATATGGTTACTCACACATTACTTATATATGTATATTCACACATTACTTATATATGTATATTCACACACTACTAATATATGTATATCCACACATTACTTATATATGTATATTCACACATTACTAATATATGTATATCCACACATTACTTATATATGTATATTTACACATTACCAATATATGTATATCCACACATTACTTATATATGTATATTCACACATTACTAATATATGTATATTCACACATTACTTATATATGTATATTCACACACTACTAATATATGTATATTCACAAATTACTTATATATGTATATTCACACATTACTTATATATGTATATTCACACATTACTGATATATGTATATTCACACACTACTAATATATGTATATCCACACATTACTTATATATATATATTCACACATTACTAATATATGTATATCCACACATTACTTATATATGAATATTCACACATTACTAATATATGTATATTCACACATTACTTATATATGTATATTCACACACTACTAATATATGTATATTCACACATTACTTATATATGTATATTCAAACACCACTAATATATGTATATTCACACATTACTTATATATGTATAGTCACACACTACTAATATATGTATATTCACACATTACTTAAATATGTATATTCACACATTACTTATATATGTATATTCACACACTACTAATATATGTATATTCACACATTACTTATATATGTATATTCACACATTACTTATATATGTATATTCACACACTACTAATATATGTATATTCACACATTACTTATATATGTATATTCACACACTAATCATATATGTATATTCACACCTTACTTATATATTTATATTCACACACTACTAATATATGTATATTCACACATTACTTATATATTTATATTCACACACTACTAATATATGTATATTCACACATTACTTATATATTTATATTCACACACTACTAATATATGTATATTCACACACTAGTAATATATGTATATTCACACATTACTTATATATGTATATTCACACACTAATCATATATGTATATTCACACATTACTTATATATGTATATTCACACATTACTTATATATGTATATTCACACATTACTTATATATGTATATTCACACATTACTTATATATGTATATTCACACACCACTAATATATGTATATTCACACATTACTTATATATGTATAGTCACACACTACTAATATAGCTATATACACACATTACTTATATATGTATATTCACACATTACTTATATATGTATATTTACACATTACTTACATTACTTATATATGTATATTTATACATTACTTGTATATTAACACATTACTAATATATGTATATTAACACATAACTTATATATGTATATTCACACATTACTTCTATATGCATATTAACACATTACTTATATATGCATATTCCCACATTACTTATATATGTATATTCACACATTACTTATATATGTATATTCACACATTACTTCTATATGCATATTCACACATTACTAATATAGGTATATTCACACATTACTAATATATGTATATTTACACATTACTTATATATGTATATTCACACATTACTTATATATGTATATTCACACATAACTAATCTATTTATATTCACACACTACTAATATATGGTATTTACACATTACTTATATATGTATATTCACACATTACTTATATATGTATATTCACACATTACTTATATATGTATATTCACACATTACTTATATATGTATATTCACACATTACTAATATATGTATATTCACACATTACTTATATATGTATATTCAAACATTACTTATATATGTATACTCACACATTACTTATATATGTATAATCACACATTACTTATATATGTATATTCACACATTACTAATATATATATATTCACACATTACTTATATATCTATATTCACACATTACTAATATATGTATATTCACACATAACTAATATATGTATATCCACACATTACTTATATATCTATATTAACACAGTACTTATATATGTATATTCACACATTACTAATATATCTATATTCACACACTACTAATATATGTATATTCACACATTACTTATATATGCATATTAACACATTACTTATATATGTATATTCACACATTACTTATATATGTATATTCACACATTACTAATATATGTATATTCACACATTACTAATATATGTGTATTCACACATTAATAATATATGTATATTCACACATTACTAATATATGTGTATTCTCACATTACTAATATATGTGTATTCACACATTACTAATATATGTATATTCACACATTACTAATATATGTATATTCAGACATTACTACTATATTTATATCCACACATTACTAATATATGTATATTCACACATTACATATATGCATATTCACACATTACTTATATATGTATATTCACACATTACTACTATATTTATATCCACACATTACTAATATATGTATATTTACACATTACTAATATATGTGTATTCACACATTACTTATATATCTATATTCACACATTACTTATATATGTATATTCACACATTACTAATATATGTGTATTCAAACATTACTTATATACATATATTCAAACATTACTTATATATGTATATTCACAGATTACTTATATATGTATATTCACACATTACTAATATATCTATATTTACACATTACTAATATATGTATATTCAAACATTACTTATATATGTATATTCAAACATTACTAATATATGTATATTCACACATTACTTATATATGTATATTCACACATTACTAATATATCTATATTCACACATTACAAATATATGTATATTAACACATTACTTATATATGTATATTCAAACATTACTAATATATCTATATTCACACATTACTTATATATGTATATTCACACATTACTAATATATCTATATTCACACATTACAAATATATGTATATTAACACATTACTTATATATGTATATTCAAACATTACTTATATATGTATATTCACACATTACTTATATATGTATATTCACACATTACTTATATATGTATATTAACACATTACTAATATATGTATATTCACACATTACAAATATATTTATATTCACACATTACTTATATATGTATAATCACACATTACCTATATAGTTATATTCACACATTACTAATATGTGTATATTCACACATTACTTATATATCTATATTCACACATTACGTATATATGTATATTAAAACATTATTATATATGTATATTCACACATTGCTTATATATGTATATTCACACATTACTTATATATGTATATTCACACATTACTAATATATGTATATTCACACATTACTTATATATGTATATTCACACATAACTAATCTATTTATATTCACACACTACTAATATATGGTATTTACACATTACTTATATATGTATATTCACACATTACTTATATATGTATATTCACACATTACTTACATATGTATATTAACACATTACTTATATATGTATATTCAAACATTACTTATATATGTATATTCACACATTACTAATATATCTATATTCACACATTACTTATATATGTATATTCACACATTACTTATATATGCATATTAACACATTACTTAATATGTATATTCACACATTACTTATATATGTATATTCACAAATTACTAATATATGTATATTCACACATTACTAATATATGTGTATTCACACATTACTAATATATGTATATTCACACATTACTAATATATGTATATTCACACATTACTAATATATGTGTATTCACACATTACTAATATATGTATATTCAGACATTGCATATATGCATATTCACACATTACTTATATATGTTTATTTACACATTACTTATATATGTATATTCACACATTACTACTATATTTATTTCCACACATTACTAATATATGTATATTCACACATTACTTTTATATGCATATTCACACATTACTTATATATGTAAATTCACACATTACTAATATATGTATATTCACACATTACTTATATATGTATATTCACACATTACAAATATATGTATATTCACACATTACTTATATATGTATATTCACACATTACTAATATATCTATATTCACACATTACAAATATATGTATATTAACACATTACTTATATATGTATATTCAAACATTACTAATATATCTATATTCACACATTACTTATATATGTATATTCACACATATATAAGTAATGTGTGAATATACATATATTAGTAATGTTTGAATATACAGATATAAGTAATGTTTGAATATACATATATTAGTAATCTATATTTACACATTACTAATATATGTATATTCAAACATTACTTATATATCTATATTCACACTTACTTATATATGCATATTCACACATTACTTATATATTCATATTCACACATTACTAATATATGTATATTCACACATTACTAATATATGTATATTCACACGTGACTTATATATGTATATTCACATATTACTAATATATGTATATTCACACATTACTTATCCATATTTTTATAAAGTAATAGGGTTCGTGTGTTTCTGTCTGTGTGTACAGCTCCCCATCATCAACGAAATATAAAGGAGGTAAGAGGGTAGATCTCTCCTGGTAGAGAAACATTAGAACCCATTTTAGGATGTTTCTGTTATAGGAGACATAAGAATCTTTGCCTAATTTCTTTATATACTAGTCTACAAACCACCCCCATATCGAATGACTTATGCTCATTTGCATATCACATTATATTAAATCTCTTTAACTAATTACCTCGACCTTATTACATATTGGAAATATTCTAATCATTTCAACTGTACTATTTACAAAATCTATTTAACATTTAATTATTTAATATATTTTCATTTAATTTTATATTCGATTTATTTCACTTTACGTATATTATCAAAACAATTCATTGGCGAGGAAAGCTTTATGTTTTGGGATTGTATTGAAAATGTAATGGAAATTTCAATTTCGTTCCGTTTTAATCTTTTATATTTTACTTGCCAATATAATTGAAAGAATACAATTCAACTATCGTAATTTTATATAAATAAACAAAAACAAATATTTTAAAATAAAACTTTATTAAAAAAGAAATAATTTTATTTTTAAATGAAAAAAATCAATTTAGTAAAATAATTGTATTAAACACCCCCAGCCTTGTCAGCAAACCTGTAAACCTATAAAAGTTAACATTTCGAATGTAAACAGTGATTTTTCGATTTTGTTAGCGCTTGCCGCAATTAAAGACAATTAAAACGGAACTAACTTTATTTCCATTCTATTTTTTAAACAACCCCCAAAACATAACGCTCTCTTCCAGTTATAGCCAATTTTTTTTAATTAAATAAAACAGGTCAAAATAAACAGATAAGCGCATTTTCTTTTACATTTTTCTTACAACCATTGTCATTTAACCAACTGCAGGATATCGTTACTTTTGTGGAGTTGTTTTGAAAATGGCACGGAGATTATAATTTCGTTCCAATTTAATCTTTCTGGTCGAGCCTATTTCGAAAGCCTGTCTTATCATAGATTTGAACTACAAATAATTTATTACATTTTGATTATTACTATCTTAAGACTTAAAGCTTATATTTATTTCATTTTTCTATTTATATATTGAATTAGTTATTTCCAGTCTTATTTAAACTTAGTGCTTTCTTTAAACCGGATGAACCTTTTATAAAAATATGAGTTTAACGTAAAGAACACGAACAAGGTTTTATTCAACTGAATTTCTTCCAGTTTACTAACAAAATATATAAATTTAAAATAATAAAATAAAAAGGTTATGTAATTTAAAAGAAATACACGTACTCACAAAAGCAGAACTTTTTTTACACATTTTTTTCTTTAAAACCATAACAATGAGACTAACAATTACCTAGATCTTAGTAATTATTTGTTTTAATAGAACTGTTTTAATTGTACTGTTTACTTAGTTAACCTAAGTTGGTATTACATTTATTTTACATTTACTTTTTTTTTTAATTATTACTTTTAGACTGTGACGTTTACACCCGGAAGTAATGAGTCACACGTAGGTCGCTTTTATTCATTCCTTTTGGTCAAGATCAAAGTGTAGTATCTGTCTTCAGATGCTGCACTTCATTTTCTTGTTCTCTTTCGGTGGAGGAGAAATCCTTCACGACTGAGACAATTTTTATTTTTGTACCTTTTCTCCACGTTAAAAAACGACCCTGGTGTCTAACTCTGTCCCGTGGGGAGGCATAGTAAATAGGTACAATATAATTGTTTATAATTGTACTATTCAGAAATATTATTTATAGTTCGTCCATTTCAGTTAGTATACATTTCCTTTACGCTTAATTAATTTACAATCATTAATATCGTTAAACAATTCCGTTTAAAACCGAAATTATGCCACCCAAACGAAGTAGAAACGAAAGTGAGGAAGAAAGAATGGAAAGATTGGAAGCTAATAGACTAAGAGTTGCTGCAATTCGCTCCAATGAAAACAATTCAGATAGAGAAAGACGTCTAGAACTTAACAGGATACGTCAAAGAGAAAGGAGAGCAAGACTGTCAGATTTGGAAAGAGAAACCCAACGTGAAGCTGACAGAACTAGACATGCTGTAAGGCGGTTAAATTCATCACAAGATGAAATTCAAGAAAGGCAAAGATATGCACTGGAAAGAGAAGCAATATTACGATCGAATGAATTATATGAGGTAAGTAGACGTACACAAGGTCAGTTGAGAGTGGCTCAACGACATCAGAATGAATCGGAAACCCAACGAAGCTTTCGCCTATACCAAGGGCAACGAGAGGCTGCATGGAGAGAGAGTATGACTTTGCCCCAGCAATTGACAGAAAACAAGGCAGCTAGACAACGAATGACTGCTTTGAGACACCATGAAATAGAACACTGCAATAGAAAAGGATTGCTCTACAACAAAAATGACTCTCTCACTACAGCTGATATAGGAAAAATGGACAAAGTATGTCAACATTGCTCAGCTGTAAAATTTAAAGGAGAAACCCCTGGTTGTTGTTGTTCTTCTGGCAAAGTTGTGCTTGATAGCTTTCCACCACTGCCTCAGTTGCTTCAAGATTTGCTCTCCGGCAATGGTCCCATCTCTAAAGATTTTCTGCAAAATCTACGCAGTTATAACAATTGTTTTGCAATGACATCATTTGGTCACAAAATTGCGGCAGTACATGGGTGGAATCCTTCTTTTAGAATTCGAGGCCAGGTTTGCCACCAGATTGGGAGTCTTTTACCACCTGAAGATGAAACAGCAAAGTTTATTCAAGTCTACTTCTTGGATAGTCTGGAAGAGGAACTACATAATCGGGGACGTGACAGTAGACTCAATAGAGACATTCTCCAAAGTCTGACTGAATTTTTACATGAGAACAACAGCTTCATTTGTCAGCTGAAAACAACAAAGGAGAGGATTGAAGAAGAACACTTGGTAGAACATAAAGTTGTCATAAGGGAAGACCGAAGGCCGCAAGAAGAGCATCCACGGCGATTCAATGCTCCAACAACAACGTATGAGATTGGAATATTAATGGAGAATGAACCAACAGCTAACCGGGATATTGTCTTGCGTTTTAGAAATGATACATTAAAATGGATCTCCGAACTACATCCCCTCTACGATACTTTAATGTACCCGTTAATGTACCCCTATGGTTCTCCATCTTACAACATCTACATGAAGGCATCCAATGGGCGAAAAGTTACCCAACAGCAATTTTATTCGTACCATTTAATGACTCGGCCTGGAAACTATTTTCTCTGGTACCGAAGGCTATTTCAACAATGGCTGGTGGATGTGTACTGCAAGATTGAAACAGAACGTTTACAGTTCCTGAGGCGTGAGCAACAGACCCTGAGAGCTGACAATTATAGCAACTTGAGAGATTCAATTCTTAGGGAGGATGGGAATCCAGAACAGTTTGGTCAACGAGTTGTACTTCCGGCAACTTATACAGGAGGCCCTCGATACATGTTTGAGCGTCAAAGTGATGCCATGGCATATGTTCGGCGAATGGGCCGAGCCGACCTCTTCATCACGTTCACAACAAATCCAAAGTGGACAGAAATTACAGAAAATTGTCTTCAAGGGCAAGACCCTCAGGATCGTCCAGATATTGTTGCCAGGGTTTTCAGGCAGAAGCTAAAAAAGTTACTTGAATTTATTAAAAAGGGAGGATTTGGCAGGTTGAGGGCTTTCCTGTACAGTATTGAATATCAAAAAAGAGGACTGCCGCATGCACACATCCTCACCTGGCAGGCCCCAAAGGACAAACTTCTACCAGGAAAAATGGATCTCTGCATATCTGCAGAGATCCCTGACAAAGAGGAAGATCCTGATCTTCATGCTAAAGTGATGGCACATATGGTGCATGGACCTTGTGGACCATTTAATCCAAATTGTCCATGTATGATTGACAACAAATGTTCCAAAAAATACCCAAAAGAATTTCTTCAGTGTACCGAGCAAGGCCAAGACTCTTACCCCAAGTACAGGCGAAGAAAACCAGTAGATGGAGGCCCGACTGGTACAATAAGGATGAAGAGAAATGGTCGGTATGTTAATCAAGAAATAACAAACCAATGGATTGTTCCGTACAACAAGGTCCTCCTTCAGCAGTTCAACGCTCACATTAACGTAGAAATTTGCAGCTCGATCCAAAGCATCAAATATGTCCTCAAATACGTGAATAAAGGATGTGATCAAGCAGTGTTTGAACTACAAAGAACTGATGGAGCAGCTAACCAACAAGGCCAAGTACAAAGTCACATTGTGGATGAGATCCAGCAGTTCCAGAATGCAAGGTATGTCGGCAGTTCAGAGGCGGCCTGGAGGATATTGGAACATCCCATCCATGAACATTTCCCCCCAATTGTACAACTTTCTGTTCATCTTGAAAATGGGCAGCATGTCATGTTCTCAGCTGATACTGCTCTTGAACGAGCCCAAGGTCCACCGCCTGCCACAACTTTGACAGCATTTTTTCAACTCTGCCATGAGGATGACTTTGCAAGGGGTCTCAAATACGTAGAAGTCCCTGAGTTTTACACTTGGAACAAATCGACAAAGAAATGGATGAGAAGAATGCGTGGGGTACAAGTTGAAGGTACTGAAAATGATGATGTATGGAAGGCACCATGCATTGGGAGAATCTACACGATTAGTCCAAAAGCAGGGGAGTGTTATTTCTTACGCCTGTTGCTCAATGAGGTTGCTGGTCCAACTTCATTTCAAGATTTGCGAGCATACAATGGTCAGGTGTTTGAAACATACAGAGCAGCGTGCCTTGCTCGAGGCCTTCTAGAAAATGACCATCACTTGCATCAAGCAGTAGGAGAGGCAAGTGCCACTCAATCACCTTCAAATTTGCGAAGCCTATTTGTGATAATTTTAACAGCCTGTGAGCCAAGCAATCCTCTTGAGATCTGGATGGCTTTTCGTGATGTAATATCTGAAGACATTCTTCACAGATACAGGCAAGAAGTTAACAATCCAGAAGCAGATTTTAATGAGGACATCTACAATAAAACTCTTTGTCTAATTGAAGAAAAAGTTCTCCTTATGTGCGGTCAACCATTGGCAAGCTATGGATTACCTGCACCAACGCAAGGGAGAGATGAAAGACTCGCGAGAGAGTATCAACGTGAAGTTACTTGAAGAACTTTCCCTACAAGCAGAAAATATGCAAGAAAAACTGACCGATTCTCAAAGAGAAGTTTACAATTCATTCATGGCAATGTTGGAAGCACAAGGTGAAATGAACAAAAACATGATGTTTCTTGATGCTCCAGGTGGTACGGGCAAGACTTTTGTAATCAATTTGATCCTTGCAAAGATTAGATCCATGAGAAAGATTGTGCTTGCAACAGCATCCAGTGGCATTGCTGCTATTCTACTACAAGGTGGCCGCACTCTTCACAGCACTTTTAAAGTACCCTTGGATACTCATCGAATGGATCAGCCAGTTTGCAAAATTACTGGTAACTCAGCCTTGGCAAATGTAATTAGAGACACCTCTGCAATCATTGTAGACGAAGCCCCAATGACGCACAAGAGTGCTTATGAAGCAATTGACCGAACACTGCAAGACATCACAGGAAACAAGAATCCCATGGGTGGCATTCCAACCTTATTTTGCGGTGATTTCCGTCAAATCCTCCCAGTGGTTAAAAATGGCACAAGGGCTAACATTGTCAATGCAAGTTTGAAACAATCCTATCTCTGGAGGCACGTTATAGTGAAGAGACTGACTACTAATATGAGAGCCTATATCTCTGATAACACAGCTGCAGCAGACTTCTCAAAATTGCTTCTCCAAATCGGTAATGGTCAGTTTCCTATCACTTCTTCACCTGACACAATTAAGATTCCAACTGCGCTTGGTAAATGTGTCGGTAATCAGAAGCAACTGAAAGACAAAGTGTACCCAGACCTGCAAAACAATGGAAAATCACCGGATTGGCTTGCTGAGAGGGCTATTATTTCGCCATTAAACAGCAATGTGAATCATTTGAACAATTCAATAATGGATGAATTTCCAGGAGACACAAAGCAATACAAGTCAGTTGATTCGGCTACTAATGAATATGAAGCTGTTCACTACCCTGTGGAGTTTTTAAACTCTTTGGAGATATCTGGAATGCCTCCACACATTTTAAATCTCAAAATTGGATCGCCAATCATGATTCTTCGATCCTTGGAATCGCCAAAAACAACAAACGGAACCAGATGTGTTATCACCAGATTGCACACCAATGTACTTGAGGCCACCATTTCCTGTGGTCCCTACAAAGGCGAAACCGTTCTACTGCCAAGGATCCCCTTAGTTCCATCGGACTCAGAACTTCCATTTAAATTCCGGAGACTCCAATTTTCTGTGAAGGTGTGTTTTGCAATGAGCATAAACAAAAGTCAAGGTCAAACATTTAACACCATTGGCGTAGACTTGACATCAGACTGCTTCAGTCACGGTATGTTCTACGTCTTCATCAGCCGGACAGGAAGTTCAGAAAAACTCTACATTCTGGCTCCAAATCAAAGCAGCAGAAATGTAGTTTACCCTGAGGCTCTTCAGTGAAAAGTTCGAGAAATGGATATGAGGAAAAACTGACATGATCTGATTGTGGTAAGTTTTTAGTATTGAATGTGCAAGATAAAATTTAAGCAAGAGTTGAAAATTACTTCAATGAAAAATTTACTATGTAACATCAAGTAACCTTCTTTTTTGATGAAAATGTTTTGTGAAGTTCCTGATTGAATTTCAGTCACTACAAGAGGTAGTTAAAATGTTAATCACCTTATGCAATCGTTGCTCTTACAACATCAACTTACTGGAAAGGTGCCCACAGATTTTGGTACCCGAGTGCGCAACAAAGCTCCGTGCGAAGCACGGGTATCTTTGCTAGTATATGTATATTCACACATTACTAAAATATGTAGATTCAAACATTACTTATATATGTATATTCACACATTACTAATATATGTATATTCACACGTTACTTATATATGTATAATCACACATTACTTATATATGTTTATTCACAGATTACTTATATATGTATATTCACACATTACTAATATATGTATATTCACACATTACTTATATATGTATATTCACACATTACTAATATATTCACACATTACTTAAATATGTACATTTACACATTATTATATATGTATATTCACACGTTATATATGTATATTAACACATTACTAATATATGTATATTCACACATTACTTATATATGTATATTCAAACATTACTTATATAAGTATATTCACACATTACTAATATATGTATAGTCACACATTACTAATATATCTATATTCACACATTACAAATATATTTATATTTACACATTAGTAATGTATGTATATTCACACATGACTTATATATGTATATTCACACAGTACTTATATATGTGTATTCACACATTACTTATATATGTATATTCACACATTACTAATATATGTATATTCACACATAAGTTATATATGTATATTCGCACATTACTTATATATGTATATTCACACATTACTAATATATGTATATTCACACATAACTAATATATGTATATTCACACAGTACTTATATATGTATATTCACACATTACTTATATATGTATATTAACACATTACTTATGTATGTATATTCACACATTACTTATATATGTATATTCACACATTACTAATATATGTATATTCACACATAACTTATATATGTATATTCACACGTTACTTATATATGTATAATCACACATTACTAATATATGTATATTCACACATTGCTTATATATGTATATTCACACATTGCTTATATATGTATATTCACACATTACTAATATATGTATAGTCACACATTACTTAATATGTATATTAAAACATTACGTATATGTATATTCACAAATTACTTCTATATGTATATCACACATTACTAATATATGTATATTCATACATTACTTATATATGTATATTCACACGTAACTTATATATGTATATTCACACATTACTTATATATGTATATTCACACGTTACTTATATATGTATATTCACTCATTACATATATATGTATATTAACACATTACTTATATATGTATATTCACACATTACTAATATATTCACACATTACTTAAATATGTATATTCACACATTACTTATATATGTATATTCACACGTTACTTATATATGTATATTCACACATTACTAATATATGTATATTTACACATTACTTATGTATGTATATTCACACATTACTTCTATATGTATATCACACATTACTAATATATGTATATTCATACATTACTTATATATGTATATTCACACGTAACTTATATATGTATATTCACACATTACTTATATATGTATATTCACACATTACTTATATATGTATATTCACACATTACTTATATATGTATATTCAAACATTACTTATATATGTATAATCAAATATTACTAATATATGTATATTCACACATTACTTATATATGTATATTTGCACATTACTTATATATGTATATTCACACATTACTTATATATGGGTATTAACACATTACTTATATATCTATATTCACACATTGCTTATATATGTATAATCAGACATTACTTATATATCTATATTCACACATTACTTATATATGTATATTCACACACTACTAATATATGCATATTAAAACATTATTATATATGTATATTCACACATTACTTATATATGTATATTCAAACATTACTTATATATGTATATTCACACATTACTTATATATGTATATTCAAACATTACTTATATTTGTATTATTCACATATTACTTATATATGTATATTCAAACATTACTTATATATGTATAATCAAATATTACTAATATATGTATATTCACACATTACTTATATATGTATATTTGCACATTACTTATATATGTATATTCACACATTACTTATATATGGGTATTAACACATTACTTATATATCTATATTCACACATTGCTTATATATGTATAATCAGACATTACTTATATATCTATATTCACACATTACTTATATATGTATATTCACACACTACTAATATATGCATATTAAAACATTATTATATATGTATATTCACACATTACTAATATATGTATATTCACACATTACTTATATATGTATATTCACACATAACTAATATATGTGTATCCACACATTACTAATATATGTATATTCACACATTACTAATATATGTATATTCGCACATTACAAATATATCTATATTCACACAAGACTTATATATGTATATTCACACATTACTAATATATCTATATTCACACCTTACTAATATATATATATCCACACATTACTAATATATGTATATTCACACATTACAAATATATGTATATTCACACATTACTTATATATGTATAATCACACATTACTTATATATCTATATTCACACATTACTTATATATGTATATTCACACATTACTAATATATGTATATTCACACATTACTTATATATGTATATTCACACATTACTAACTATGTATATTCGCACATTACTTATATATGTATATTCACACATTACTTATATATGTATATTCACACATTACTAATATATCTATATTCACACCTTACTAATATATCTATATTCACACATTGCTAATATATGTATAATCACACATTACTTATATATCTATATTCACACATTACTTATATATGTATATTCACACATTACTTATATATGTATATTCACACATTACTTATATATGTATATTCACACATTACTTATTTATGTATATTCACACATTACTTATATATGTATATTCACACATTACTAATATATGTATATTCACACATTACTTATATATGTATATTCACACATTACTAATATATGTATATTCACACATTACTTATATATCTATATTCACACATTACTTATATATGTATATTCACACAGTACTAATAGTTGTATATCCACACATTACTAATATATGTATATTCACACATTACTTATATATGTATATCACACATTACTAATATATCATTATTCAGACATTACAAATATATCTATATTTACACATTACTAATATATCTATAAACACACATTACTAATATATGTATATTCACACATTACTAATATATCTATATTCACACATTTTTTATATATCTATATTCACACATTACTAATATATGTATATTCACACATTACGTATATATGTATATTCACACAGTACTACTATATGTATATTCACACATTACTTATATATGTATATTCACACATTAGTAATATATCTATATTTACACATTACTTATATATGTATATTCACACATTACTAATATATCTATATTCACACACTACTTATATATGTATATTCACACATTACTTATATATCTGTATTCACACATTACTAATATATGTATATTAAAACATTACTTATATATGTATATTCAAACATTACTTATATATGTATATTCACACATTACTTATATATGTATATTCAAACATTACTATTATATCTATATTCACACATTACAAATATATGTATATTACCGCATTACTTATATATCTATATTCACACATTACTTATATATGTATTATCACACATTACTTATATATCTATATTCACACATTTCTTATATATGTATATTCACACATTACTAATATATGTATGATCATACATTACTTATATATGTATATTCACACATTATTATATATGTATAATCACACATTACTAATATATGTATATTCACACATTACTAATATATCTATATTCACACATTTTTTATATATCTATATTCACACATTACTAATATATGTATATTCACACATTACTTATATATGTATATTCACACAGTACTACTATATGTATATTCACACATTACTTATATATGTATATTCACACATTACTAATATATGTATATTCACTCATTACTTATATATGTATATTCACACAGTACTAATATATGTATATTCACACATTACTTATATATGTATATTCACACATTACTTATATATGTATATTCACACATTACGTATATATGTATATTCACACATTACTTATATATGTATATTCACACATTACTTATATATGTATATTCACACATTACTAATATATGTATATTCACACATTACTAATATATCTATATTCACACATTTTTTATATATCTATATTCACACATTACTAATATATGTATATTCACACATTACTTATATATGTATATTCACACAGTACTACTATATGTATATTCACACATTGCTTATATATGTATATTCACACATTACTAATATATGTATATTCACACATTACTAATATATCTATATTCACACATTACTTATATATCTATATTCACACAGTACTAATATATGTATATCCACACATTACTAATATATGTGTATTCACACATTACTTATATATGTATATTCACACATTACTTATATATGTATATTCAAACATTACTTATATATTTATATTCACACATTACAAATATATCTATATTCACACATTACTAATATATCTATATTCACACATTACTAATATATGTGTATTCACATATTACTAATATATGTATATTCACACATTACTTATATATGTATATTCACACATTACTAATATATGTATATTTACACATTACTAATATATGTATATTCACACATTACTTATATATGTATATTCACACATTACTAATATATCTATATTCACACATTACTTATATATGTATATTCACACAGTACTTATATATGTATATCCACACATTACTTATATGTTCATATTCACACATTACTTATATATGTATATTCACACATTACTTATATATGTATATTCACACATTACTTATATATGTATATTCACACATTACTAATATATGCATATTCACACACTACTAATATATGTATATTCACACATCACTAATATGTGTATATTCACACATTACTTATATATGTTTATTCACACACTACTTATATATGTATATTCACACACTACTTATATATGTATATGACTTTAGATAATGTTCTGTTTTGCAAACTTTTCAGTATGTTATATGTGAGAGGTGGTTTTTATAATAGAGTGCTATAATAAAGAAGAACCTTATTTCTTATATAAATGTCATACTACTCGAATATATTATATAATTTTCGGTTTGGATTACTTTTATGTACACCACAGTTAAGCTTGTTTGTATTTCATATGGGTACTATACTGTACAAGTACCTTATTTTTCGGTTATGATACTGTACAAATACCTTTTTTCTAATGTAAAAATGAAAAAACTCTATACGTTTATGTAATTTTCTGTTGTGTTATATTTTCTGTACGCCAGGGGTAAGAATTTATTTGTTTTGTTATCTAGGTGCTATAGTGAAGAAGCACCTTATTTCTCATATGTAAGTCATACTACTCGAATATTAAACGGGATTTTCAATTTAAATAACTTTCATGTATGTCGCATGTAAGATTTTCTTTGTTGTTTCATGAGTACTATACTACACAAGTACCTTATTACTTTGATAGAATTTCTTGTACACATTAAAAAGTGATCATTGTATGTGATTTTTGGAATATGACTATAAAAATATACAAAGATATATAACACATTAAATTCATAATGATTAGGTAATTAGTATAGGAGTGAATCCAATACATACAAATATATAAGTATACAGGGTGACCAAAAAACAAAACAAAAGCTAAATGGAGGCCATCTAGAACATATGCTGTAGAACGAAGGAAAAAGGCACAATACCCTAGTGTTTTGATGTGATGTTGTGAATATAATAAACGAGTTATGATCAAAGTTTCATTTCATCCGGACAAAACACTAAGAAACGGGGCCTAATTAGAGTTGGGGCCCGTTTTTTTGGGGCCACCCTGTATTCGTATACTAATCATTCATAATGATCGGTTAATTAGTCTAGGAGTGAATCCATAGAAATATAGAAACATATAAACATAATTATAATGCACAATGATCGGTTAATTAGTTTAGGAGTGGATCCAATACATACAAATATATAAACATATGCCTATAATTAAAATTAATAATGATCGGTTAATTAGTTTAAGGGGTGATTCCAATACATAAAAATAAATAAACATATACACATAATTGAAATTCATAATGATCGGTTAATTAGTTTAGGAGTGGATCCAATACATACAAATATATAATCATATAAACATATTTAAAATTCATAATGATCGGTTAATTAGTTCAGGAGTGAATCCCAGACATACACATAATTAATATTCTTAATGATCGGTTAATTAGTTTAGGAGTAAATCCAATACAAATTCCATTACTTGATCTATTTACGTGATTTTTGGACTGTAACAAATAAGCCGATATATCATATATATATTTGAATTTGACATTTTCGTTACGTAAATCAAAAACATTCCTCTGTTTTTGTTTTTTTTTAAATAAAAGTGTTATTGTGTATTCATTATATAACATTTAAAAATCAAGAATATCGGAATGTAAAAAAAAAGAAAAGAAAAGAAATGGGGGGGGGGTCGAAACCGCAAGACTTGTGCAAGTAATCGGTCACGTTAGCCGTTGCAACAAAGAGACAATCGCTTTCAAAATGTTGTGAAATATCTTAATAAATACATTTCTCTTTTACTCGATGTAACGCATGCGCATAATGACGCAATTGTACTACGCTCGTCAAGGTGTTATTGCTTTCAAGTCTGAACCCTTTCTTTTTTTTTTTTAAGTCCTTAGCGATTATTTTCATCGATTAAATGCCCCTAATAAAATTCTGCACCGAAAATGCAATCTTTTGAGCTATTGCACATCGTCTAACGATTGTCTAGGAGGAGATACAAATTGAAAAACGGACACACACACACACACACACACACACACACACACACACACACACACACACACACACACACACACACACACACACACACAGGAATAGTGAGATTTATATATTAGATTTATTTCTATTTGTATATTCATCTATATATATCATTCATTTTTCTTTTCTTTTTTTGCAAAATCAATGACATTTATACCTTAATTTATATTTATTGTTGAGGTGGTTGTTGACACTATTCAAAGACGCTATGGTCGTCCGAAATGGCCTCTACCAAGGGACTAGAACATAATACAAACATAATACAAACATAATACAAACATAGTACAAACATAATACAAACATAATACAAACATAGTACAAACATAATACAAACATAGTACAAACATAATACAAACATAATACAAACATAATACAAACATAGTACAAACATAATACAAACATAATACAAACATAATACAAACATAATACAAACATAATACAAACATAGTACAAACCAATAAATAATGAAATTACTTTTAGAATTTGATTTCACTTCTTATTTGTATCAATGTAACGACTATTTAGATTATATTTTTTAAAATTTATGAAACAATTGTTGGACATTTAAGAAAACTTACATCCATCTCGGCTGATTAGTTGTCCTGATCTTAATCTGACTTGTAGTTCTGGAGTTTGATGTTCCTGGATTTGGTTGTTGAGACACCTTCTTATTAGTATTATGTCAGGGTAAGGTTGTGCTGTGGTATCTTTCAAGAAGATATTGACAGTAAGTGTTGGCGGTTTTGACATATTCCATTCCATGGATAATGATCCATTAGTACCAAGTATAACATTTTTTACGATCATTTTTTTTCATGATTGCTATGTTCTTAGTTCACAGTTAATCAGTTTAGCTGTTGGGGAAGGAGAGTTGTATTTACCGGGTGTTGCATGCAAGGTTAGCTATGCGAAATGTGGATAATCTTTGTTCTGGACGCATTTTTGCAATGGTTTTTCACTATTTGAATCATCCTTTCCATTAGACCATTAGATTGTGGATATTGTGGGTTGCTTGTTACATGGGAAAAGTCCCATTTTCTTGTGTGTGTGTGTGTGTGTGTTTTTTTTTAAAAATTTTTTTTATTTTTTTGGCGGGGGAATCATGGGACTTGAATTTGGGGCCGTTATCGGAGATTACTAGTTTATGTATTCCATGCTTGGAGAAAATGTGTTTTGTCCGGTTTATCACTATTTGTGTAGTTGTGCCGGTAAGTTGGATGAATTCAAAATATTTTGCATAGCATTATCATTTGATAATCTTTCCCTTGTAGTCTGAAAATGGCTGTGTCAACCTTATGCCAAAGTTAGCCCGGTATATCATGCGACATTAATGGCTCTGAATTTTGTTGATTGCTACAGCATTAACATTAATCATTATTTTTTTAATAATATTTCTTTGTTCATGTTCAGCCAAAAAAGAGCCTGCCTGGCATTGGCATTAGTTTTCTTAAGTCCCAGATGAGCTTCATCCAAGATCCTATGTATTTCTACTAGCACATTGGTTGGTACAACAATTTGATGGCCTTTTAATATTAACCCCTCCTGGTATGACAGGTCATTCGATAATTAAAGTAAGGATGATGTTTAGATTATGTCGGTGGTCCAGCCATCTGACCATAATTTGTTGTTGCAGTTATTGCAATGTTTTACCATTATTTGTTGTTGCAGTTATTGCAATGTTTTACCATTAGAAGTTTCAGTTGTCAGCTGCTGTTAACATTTATCACTGATTGGTATTGAAGATATTACGGAATGTACAAAGTAGTTAATTGTAGGACGCGTTTGTTTCATTCAAATACGAGCACTTCAAAGGCGACACAAACATAGTTTATGAACGGGCCAGGTTGAATCCGAAACGTCAAAAGGATGACGAGTCCATTGATTCTTTATCACAGATCTCCATACACTGGCTAAAAAGTGCAATTTTACGTATCTGCATGAAGAATTAATTTGTGACAGAATTGTAGTCGGGTATACGGATCCTAAACTATCACCGAGTCTGCAAATGATTCCAGACCTCACCTTGGATGGGGCCATCAAACGTGCACGACAATATCTATCTATATTTTTATAAAGTAATAGGGTTCGTGTGTTTCTGTCTGTGTGTACAGCTCTCCATCATCAACGAAATATAAAGGAGGTAAGAGGGTAGATCTCTCCTGGTAGAGAAACATTAGAACCCATTTTAGGATGTTTCTGTTATAGGAGACATAAGAATCTTTGCCTAATTTCTTTATATACTATTCTACAAACCACCCCCATATCGAATGACTTATGCTCATTTGCATATCACATTATATTAAATCTCTTTAACTAATTACCTCGACCTTATTACATATTGGAAATATTCTAATCATTTCAACTGTACTATTTACAAAATCTATTTAACATTTAATCTATCTATCTATATATCACATTATATTAAATCTCTTTAACTAATTACCTCGACCTATATATATATATATATATATATATATATATATATATATTATATATATATATATATATATATATTATATTATATATATATATATATATCTATAAAAACAGAGATGTGTGTGCCACAGACGATTTCTGATTGGTTAATCCAATAATCACATCTCCTAAAAAACAATCATTTCTACGCTCTTACCTTTACCATAAAATATTATGGCTTTATTTATTGTCCATCTTGGAAGGGTTTAATTTTTTAATAACTTGTTATTTACAAATTAAAAAAATACGAAACTATTATACGAAACTAAACTACACGAAACGCGCACACACGCACACACACACGTTCACTACCGTCACGTTGTTATGGCAACCAAATAAACAGTAAACACACACAGTAAATGTGATTTTCTTCATTTTCTCATTTCACTCGTGGTCTTAAATTCATTTCGGGTTTGTATTACTGTACACATAGATTCGAATAAGTTGCCAAAAAACAAATATATAACAAATAAATGTTATCAAAGGCAAGATAAATTACTTTTCTACCAAACTGGATATATTTTTCGTGTTTTTATTCAATTTAACATGTTTATTCAGCTCGAAAAGCATACAGTGTTTACCGATGTATTGGAAAATTCAAGATGGCGGCCGATTCTCTCTTTAACACGGTAAGTTTGGAAAAAGGTGTAATAAATAAAAAACCGGTTAAGATACTGTTAAAAACTCGCTCAATATATGTTACCGTGACATAGGTTGACATATATTCGGCGGGTTTTTAATAGTATTTTGTATAGTTTTTTATTTATAACACCTTTTCCCAAACTTACGGTGTTAAAGAATGTGTGAGACGCCATCTTGAATTTTCCAACACATCGGTAAACACTGTATTTTTTTAGAGCTGAATAAACATGTTAAATTGAATAAAAACACGAAAAATATATCCAGTTTTTATCGGTTTTTTACCTTCTCTGCAGAAGTACAAAAAAAAAAAAAACAAAAAAAAAACGGAAGGTACTTTTACAGAATGTTAAACTAACCCTAACCGATGTTTTATGTTTAGTTTAGGAAAAGTCAGAAGAAACAAAAGTCATTATTGCATGAAATATACGTATTTAGTTGAAGTATTGTTTATGTCAATTCTTTCGAAGAAATTTAGCAAGAATACCTGTAAACCAGGAAATCGGTAAAATGTCATCATGGATGAATACTTGTCTATTATAATTTCTACCCTTGACAAAAACTTAGCCATAACAAAAGAGATTTATTGTTCAGATTGTTTTTGAGATTGATTTCTAAAAAGATATTTTATAAATAAAATCGACTTTAAAATTAAAGACTTAAATTACAATAATTGAATTTAAACATTCTTATTTCAATATTTGGCACATAACACCTGCAAAAATGATCACAATGTCAGGATTTCATTTTATTTCAGAATCGATGGCAAATTGTGTAGATTGATATCTCATTATATTAAATACTAATATTTAACATTAGTTTATCATTTAAGCCGATAAAAAGCCCTTTTTTTTGAGTCATAAAAGGATTTGGAGTTTCCTAATCAACATTTCGGGTGCAGTTGCACGCTCTCAAAATAATTAAAGTGTTGGCTTTAAAAAAATTGGTTCATTAAAACTAAACAGGTTTAGTTTTAATAAAAAAAAAAATTAAAAAAAAATCGCTTTGGTAATTAGATATGTCGTATGGTTATCCCTAATCGCTGAATAAAACCGCTAACGAGTTGAATGATTACGACATAAAATTAAACTCGGGTTCCTGAAACGGAAACTTCGTTTGTTTTTGTTTTTTTTCTTATCAATATATTTACATTGTTATTTTGTTTTCATTTTCAATCATTCGAACAGTTTTCTTTTTCAAGTAATCCAAGTTACAAAATTCCCACTGTTTACTATGCTAAAATCACAATGACTAATGTATACCTATTAACCCTTATCCTTGAGTGGCCTCTGGGCCTTGATAAGTGGTGACACCCATGTAAAAAAAAAAAAAAATCACTCGAACAGTTTTCTTTTTATAATGTACAGTTTTAAAAGTTTAAAAACTATATAGTTTTTACTTCAGGAAAATTAATGGGTCAGTTTTTACGATGTGCCCTGTTAAAATACTGTTAAAAACTCGCTCAATATATGTTACCGTGACATAGGTTGACATATATTCGGCGGGGTTTTAATAGTATTTTGTATAGTTTTTTATTTATAACACCTTTTCCCAAACTTACGGTGTTAAAGAGGGTGTGAGACGCCATCTTGAATTTTCCAATACATCGGTAAACACTGTATGTTTTTCGAGCTGAATAAATATATTACATTGAATAAAAACACAAAAAATATATCCAGTTAGGTAGAAAAGTAACTTATCTTGCCTTTGATAACATTTATTTATATATTTGTTTTTGACTATTTTTTCGAATCTATGTGTACAGTAATACAAACCCACGATATGAATACTCACGTTGTTATATATATATATATATAAATGAGATTATAGCAGTTAAAAAACATTTTTAAAACACACACACATATTTTTCAAAGTGATCAGAAATCGTATAAAAGTAAAAAGGGTAAATTTTTACTTACTTTCCAACTTAATCACCTTTAACGTGACTTTTACAGTTTTTTTTTAAATGGAATTCATTTACCGATACAAAAGAAATGATAAGTAAATAAATCCAGGAATAAATATTATAAATGGTTTATTTTAATACTTGCCAGGATGCGGAGGAAAATGAATGAAGGGGGAGGGGAATAAAATAAAAACATTTTGGAAACAGAGTAAGTTTGAAAGAATTGCTTTGCACAGAAAGAAATTAATGAAAAAATAAAATAAAATTTCTTTTCTTTCTTGATTTTTTTTTAGTTTTTTATGAAAAAGGAAGTCAAAATTAAGACTATAAAAAACAATTTTTATTAAGAGCGAACCTCAGTCGTCAGGTCTGTAAAAAAAGACGTGGAATAATAAATGTTTTCTAATACAAATTGTTTTTACTTATGTGTTCATTTGTCTCTTTGAAGTTCGTTTGTTTAATATATCGGTTTGCACTATAATTTTGTCATTCTGTCAGACTCAAATTTTAAATCTATATATCTATAAAAGTGAAAGTGTGTGTGTGTGTCTGTGTACATTTCCCTACAAAATAACTCTGTCAATTTTTAGTCTACAGACTCGAAATTTGATATACAGGGTACTGAGATTTGGAAAAATCTATGTGATCGGTTTTTAGCCAGAAATTTGGCGATTAAGGGGTCAAAGTTCAACGATTTGAGCTTTGAGAACTCTACCAAACTTCTCCGACAATTTTGGGTCTACATACTTGAAATTTTAGATATAGCTTCCGTGGACATGGATCTAACTTAATAACTTGATTTGAGCCCAAAACAATAAATTTTCAGGGGTCAAAGTTTAAAAAATTACCCCTTTTTTTTTGCTCAGCATACACCTCCAAACACCCGGGCAACGCCGGGCACCCATGCTAGTGAGACAATAAAGTCACAGCAATGTCATCACGAGAACACATCAATGATGAAGAATCAGCCGATAGTAATATGGCTGTCCATCGCTGTCTAACATAGTCACAACAAATAAATAATAAATGAAATGACAATCCATTTATTTATTATTCTTTTTTGTATTTGAATTGAGAAAATGGTTCCTACAATTCTGATACCATGTTGTGTTATCGGTTACATGTGGTTATTATATTGTTTGTGACATATTGATAAAAATAATATGGTCTTAACGTGTAAGAAGGGAGTATTCAGACATTTGAAACGAGATGATGTCCTTTAAGAATACAGAACTGGAGAGATAACGATAGCAGTATAACAACATTATAGGAAACCCTGGGTAACCGGAAATTACTGATAGTATGTCTTTTACATATCAATTGCCAGATGCCATGCACGGTTTTTATCGCTTTTAAATGTAAGATCTGTTGTTATTTTTTGTTTTAGCGATATACTAGCAGTTGAACCCGACTTTGCTCGGGCTCTATGTACTTTTCATAAATTTATGCGCATATATATATATATATATATATATATATATATATATATATATATATATATTAAAACGTTTGACTCATGTCCAGGTTACCTACACTAAATTTCAAGTGTTTAGACCCAAAATTGGCGGAGGAGTTTGGTAGAGTCTGCAAAAGTCAACTCTTTCAACTTTGCTTGCTGTCTTTCTGAATACCCTTTTATGTAAAATTTGAAATGTTTAGAGCCAAAATTGGCAGAATAATTTGCTAGAGACCGCAAAAGTCATATCTTTTGAAATTTGAACCCTTGGCAGCCATATTTTCGGCTAAAAAACGATTAAAAAGCTCTATGTTTGAATGCACTTTTGTTTTGACAGACACACAGACAATTTCACTTTTATATATGAATAAACAGTTTTGAATCGTTGATTTTTTTGTTTCTTAATTTTTGCTTCCTAACACTGACTTTTTAAATCCAATATTTTTTTTTATTTAATCCCATTTAGAAAAAATAATAATTGCAAACAAGTCAGTACGCAGTTAACATCACAAGCTGAAAACTTTCGCATGCTAAGTTCGAATCCAGTTCGTTCTACATAAATATTTTCATCAAAACCACCACTTGACTTTGTATCTACTTCATGAAGAGGGTGTAAATAAAATAACAGTTGTAGGAAGTACTACATTTTTATTTATTTTTGCTATCCGGACAACGTCGGGTAAATGCAGTTACTTATGAAACAAGCAAGTTCTACAAGTGGAATGCTTAAAGAATATCCAATCCAATTCGGAGGGCGTCGGGTTACAAAGCTTGAAAAGCGCATTGTTTTAACATGGGGGTTCACGAACAAAATCAAGGATTGGTTTCGTTCTGGGAAAAATGATTTTGTCTCATAATTTTAAATGCTCCTTTGTTGGATAAGAATAGTCTGTGGCGTAGCACAACTACTACTACTACTACTACTACTACTACTACTACTACTACTACTACAACGACGACGACGACCTAATCCCTTTCATTTCTTTATCTTCTCACTTTCCTTTCCTTTTCTTTCTTCTAGATTTCATCAGAGACTTTTCGGCCAATCAGAATCGGGGACGTTTTTTTTGTATAAATGAATCACCACTTATCAAGCCCTAGAGACCACTCGAGGATAAGGGTTAAAGAGTGTACAGTGATCAAAAGGACAATATAGTCATCGTTAGAAGTGTAAATTTGGTAAATTGGATTACTTAAGGAGAGCAGCTCATCAAGAACTTGTTTATGTTGAACTCAAAGACGACCATATTGTATCAGCTGGAAAGCAGGTAGATGGAAGAGAGTTCCACAGGTGTGCAGTTCTAAGAAAGAAGCTTTGTTCATGGAATCTACATTTAGGTTTAGGCACAGATAAAAAGTGGGGGAAATTATTGAAGTGTTTTAGCCATGAATGTTTGGCATTGGGGGACCATAGATTGGAGTCCAGACGAGCACTTGCCATGAAAATAACGATAAAACAGAGACAGGTTCGCAACGTCTCTTCTGTGAGAAAGAAGATGCAGGGAAGAGAAAAGGGCATCCCCCATTAGGCTACAAAGTCTATTTTGAACTCTGTCAAGGCAGGATAAGTCTTCCTAGCAGCTTGGGCCCAGATGTGATGTACTTAGCTCTTATATAAGTAGAGAATTGCATCAGCGGTAGATATCTACTGGATCCATAGAAGGATCCAACCATTTTTACAGCGACCTTGGCAACGGATTTGATGTACGTGTCTCATTGTAAATCAGGAGAAAAGGTCCAGCTTAGAAGATTGTCAAAACATGGAGACTCTCCTAGACGAGAGCCATTCATTTCAATTGATGCCAGATGGGAATCAGAACGTTGATGATGTAAAGGTAGAAGCTTGGTTTTATATGCATTAAAAGTAGCTAGTCACTTTTCCTCCATTGTACCACATGCTCAAGATCAGAGGAGAGAGAATCAGAGAGAACTTAGTCGTTTACAGCCTTTGATGTGCTGCCATAAATGGTAGTGTCGCCAGCAAAAATGTCTACGAATGATCCAAGGATGTGATTTGTAAGATCATTAATGTAGATCAGAAAGAGAGTTGGAACCAGGAACTTCAGCATTAATACTATGAGTTTCAGATTTCTGCTCATCAACCACTACTCTTATGAATCTATCAGAGAGAAATGATTTAATAATTGAAAAGACATCTCCAGCTATACCATAGCTGGAGATCTTGTGAAGTAGACTTTTATATCATACCCTATCAAAGGCCTTAGATATGTTAAGAACAATTGCCCTAGAAAGGAAGCCTCCATCAAGAGTTTCGCTAATCCTATGAGAAATCACCGTAAGCACATCTGCTGTAGATCTAGCAGAACAGAAACTGTATTGCATGTCATTAAGAACGTTATTTTTGCTGAGGTGGTTTTCTACTTTTCGCGAAAAAGTTTTTTAAAAAAAGCGTAGGTGGGGCAGTTGGAAAAAAAAAGACACATAGAATGAAGATGTAGTACGTTCTCCAAGTTTCTTCCACTTACGAAGGACTCAAAATGCTTCCCCGTTTTATACATCAAACCAAACATTAAGTTTGCTTTAAATGGAGTCAACAAACATTCATGAACAATTTATTTCAATACTGATTTTATACGATATATTGATACCATATTGATTTTTGTTGCAGATATAAAAACAATTACAGTGAATTCATATCTTGGAATTCATATTTTGTTTGTTTTCACAATATATCTTATCACAGGTGAAAGGTCCCAATAAAAAAAATGGAGATTTTACAAGTGATGACCCTCCTAATACGACTTCTATATGTATTTTGAATAAAGCTTCATAAACCATTTTGAAGAAAGAAATTATCATATTTTTAGCAAAATGTGGAATTATTCATTGATTATTTCTTTTTTGGTATCAATTCTTCAGAGCATTTCCTATTTAATGGTTTATTAGCAATATTGGACTCACTAAAAGAAAATTATTATCATATATTTTTTTTAAATTTAAAAGTAGTGTTTTTCGTAAAAATAATAGAAAAATATATTTTTCGGTAATCTGAAAAAATCATTATTATTAACATATTTAATGAATTGGAAACTTCAAAACACAAAAGATGAAAAATTAAGCACATTAATAATTCGGATTTTCAATCTGAAAATCTGATACGTGCACAATTGCTTCTTTTTTTTATCTACAATTCTCATCCTCCCTACAATACAATATATTTTATTCAGTTTCGGCTGATTATTTTAAGCATATTTGTAACCACAAATAAATAAGGCGGTTGAGCGCAATATATATATATATATATATATATATATATATATATATATATATATATATATATATATATATATATAATATTTATTTGAGGGTAAACAGTTACATTTGGTGACTGCAAACAGCCATCTATTTCAGTCAATGAGACTTCGTCAGGCTACTCTCAACCATTCGACGCCATAGAAAAAATTGTTAAAAATTACTACAGCTGGATTTATTGACAATATAAATTTGAAATGATTAAAGCGTGTCATATTTTACTAGAACAGTGGATTGTGTTAGTGAGTGTGTGTGGGGGGGGGAGTTAACCCAGTCTGTTTATAAGTTAATTGTTGCTTGTCGATAAAAGGGGTTTGCAAATGTGTTCGTTGACACAAGTCGCGTGTCAGAAAAAGTTGGAAGTTAAGGAGGGAGAGAGAGTTTAATAAGAAAGAAATATAGAACCCCCCCCCCCAAAAAAAAAAAAACAAAAACAACCATCTCTATGGAAGAATAAAACGTTAAGCGTTTATAGAGTCATAAATACATATTCACAACGAGATATATATCTATATACATACGTGCATGCATATACATATGCTTACGTTTTACATGTTAGCCAAGATGAGGCATTCTACCCGCGCTAAATACTTTTGTCATTAAAAAAAAAACAAAGCATAATCTGCAATCTGAAAGCGCTGGTGTGAATTACAATTCAGCACAGAAATATTGATAGAGCAACCAGTTGGGATGCACGGGATAATCATATCATAGCACCCATTTGGTGCGGAAGAAACAGGATTTAATAATAATAATAATAATAATAATAATAATAATAATAATAATAATAATAATAATAATAATAATAAAAAAGGATTTAATAATAATAAAAAGGATTTAATCATAATAAAAAAGGATTTAATAATAATAAAAAAGGATTTAATAATAATAATAATAAAAAAGGATTTAATAATAAAAAAGGGTTAAATAATAATAATAAAAAAGGATTTAATAATAATAAAAAAGGATTTAATAATAATAAAAAGGATTTAATAATAATAAAAAAGGATTTAATAATAATAATAAAAGGGATTTAATAATAATAAAAAAGGATTTAATAATAATAATAAAAAAGGATTTAATAATAATAATAAAAGGGATTTAATAATAATAAAAAAGGATTTAATAATAATAATAATAATAAAAAAGGATTTAATAATAATAAAAAAGGATTTAATAATAATAAAAAGGATTTAATAATAATAAAAAAGGATTTAATAATAATAATAAAAGGGATTTAATAATAATAAAAAAGGATTTAATAATAATAATAAAAAAGGATTAAATAATAATAATAATAATAAAAAAGGATTAAATAATAATAATAATAATAAAAAAGGATTAAATAATAATAATAATAATAATAAAAAAGGATTTAATAATAATAATAATAATAAAAAAGGATTTAATAATAATAATAAAAAAGGATTAAATAATAATAATAATAATAAAAAAGGATTAAATAATAATAATAATAATAAAAAAGGATTAAATAATAATAATAATAATAAAAAGGATTTAATAATAATAAAAAAGGATTTAATAATAATAAAAAAGGATTTAATAATAATAATAAAAAAGGATTTAATAATAAAAAAGGGTTAAATAATAATAATAAAAAAGGATTTAATAATAATAAAAAAAGGATTTAATAATAATAAAAAAGGATTAAATAATAATGATAAAAAAGGATTTAATAATACTAAAAAGGATTTAATAATAATAATAAAAAGGATTTAATAATAATAAAAAAGGATTTAATAATAATAAAAGGATTTAATAATAATAAAAAAGGATTAAATAATAATAATAAAAAAGGATTTAATAATAATAAAAAAGGATTTAATAATAAAAAAAAGGATTAAATAATAAAAATTAAAAAGGATTTAATAATAATAAAAAAGGATTTAATTTAATAATAATAAAAAGGATTTAATAATAATAAAAAGGATTAAATAATAATAATAAAAAGGATTTAATAATAATGAAAAAGGATTAAATAATAATAATAAAAAGGATTAAATAATAATACAAAATGATTTAATTATAATAATAAAAAAGGATTTAATAATAATAGTAATAAAAAAGGATAATATAATAATAATAAAACGAGTTAATAACATTAATAAAAAAGGATTTAATAATAAAAACAAAGGATTTAATAATAATAAGAAAAAGGATTTAATAATAATAAAAATGATTAAATAATAATAATAAAAAGGATTTAATCATAATAAAAAAGGATTTAATAATAATAAAAAAGGATTTAATAATAATAATAATAAAAAAGGATTTAATAATAAAAAAGGGTTAAATAATAATAATAAAAAAGGATTTAATAATAATAAAAAAGGATTTAATAATAATAAAAAAGGATTTAATAATAAAAATGGGTTAAATAATAATAATAAAAAAGGATTTAATAATAATAAAAAAGGATTTAATAATAATAAAAAGGATTTAATAATAATAAAAAAGGATTTAATAATAATAATAAAAGGGATTTAATAATAATAAAAAAGGATTTAATAATAAAAATGGGTTAAATAATAATAATAAAAAAGGATTTAATAATAATAATAAAAAAGGATTTAATAATAATAAAAAGGATTTAATAATAATAAAAAAGGATTTAATAATAATAATAAAAGGGATTTAATAATAATAAAAAAGGATTTAATAATAATAATAAAAAAGGATTTAATAATAATAATAAAAGGGATTTAATAATAATAAAAAAGGATTTAATAATAATAATAAAAAAGGATTTAATAATAATAAAAAAGGATTTAATAATAATAAAAAGGATTTAATAATAATAAAAAAGGATTTAATAATAATAATAAAAGGGATTTAATAATAATAAAAAAGGATTTAATAATAATAATAAAAAAGGATTAAATAATAATAATAATAAAAAAAAAGGATAAAATAATAATAATAATAATAAAAAAGGATTAAATAATAATTATAATAATAAAAAAGGATTTAATAATAATAATAAAAAAGGATTTAATAATAATAAAAAAGGATTTAATAATAATAATAAAAAAGGATTTAATAATAAAAAAGGGTTAAATAATAATAATAAAAAAGGATTTAATAATAATAAAAAAAGGATTTAATAATAATAAAAAAGGATTAAATAATAATGATAAAAAAGGATTTAATAATACTAAAAAGGATTTAATAATAATAATAAAAAGGATTTAATAATAATAAAAAAGGATTTAATAATAATAAAAGGATTTAATAATAATAAAAAAGGATTAAATAATAATAATAATAAAGGATTTAATAATAATAAAAAAGGATTTAATAATAAAAAAAAGGATTAAATAATAAAAATTAAAAAGGATTTAATAATAATAAAAAAGGATTTAATTTAATAATAATAAAAACGATTTAATAATAATAAAAAGGATTAAATAATAATAATAAAAAGGATTTAATAATAATACAAAATGATTTAATTATAATAATAAAAAGGGATTTAAAAATAATAAAAAAGGATTTAATAATCATAATAATAAAAAAGGATAATATAATAATAATAAAACGAGTTAATAACATTAATAAAAAAGGATTTAATAATAAAAACAAAGGATTTAATAATAATAAGAAAAAGGATTTAATAATAATAAAAATGATTAAATAATAATAATAAAAAGGATTTAATCATAATAAAATAGGATTTAATAATAATAAAAAAGGATTTAATAATAATAATAATGAAAAAGGATTAAATAATAATAATAAAAAAGGATTTAATAAAATTAAAAAAGGATTTAATAATAATAATAATAATAATAAAAATGATTAAATAATAATAATAAAAAGGATTTAATAATAATAAAAAATGATTAAATAATAATAATAATAAAAAGGATTAAATAATAATAAAAAAGGATTTAATAATAATAAAATAGGATTTAATAATAATACAAAAGGATTTAATAATAATAAAATAGGATTTTATAATAATAAAAAAGGATTTAATAATAATAAAAAAGGATTAAATAATATTAATAAAAAGGATTTAATAATTAAAAAAAGGATTTAATAATAATAAAAAAAGATTAAATAATCATAATAAACAAGGATTTAATAATAATAAAAAAGTATTTAATAATAATAAAAAAGGATTTAATAATAATAATAAAAAACGATTTATTAATAATAAAAAAGGATTTAATAATAAAAAAAAGGATTTAATAATAAGAAGAAAAAAGGATTAAATAATAATAATGAAAAAGGATTTAATAATAATAAAGGATTTAATAATAATAATAATAATAATAATAATAATAATAATAATAAAATAGGATTTAATAATAATAATTATAATAATAAAAAAGGATCTAATAATAATAAAAAGAATTTAATTATAATCATAAAAAAGGATTTAATAATAATAATAAAAAAGGATTAAATAATAATAAAAAAGGATTTAATAAAAATAATAAAAAAGGATTTAATAATAATAATAAAAAAGGATTAAATAATAATAAAAAAGGATTTAATAATAATAAAAAAGGATTTAATAAAAAAGGATTAAATAATAATAATAAAGGATTAAATAATAATAAAAAGAATTTAATAATAATAATAAAAAATGATTAAATAATAATAATAATAAAAAGGATTAAATAATAATAAAAAAGGATTTAATAATAATAAAAAAGGATTTAATAAAAAAAGGATTTAATAAGAATAAAAAAGGATTTAATAAAAAAAGGATTTAATAAGAATAAAAAAGGATTTATTAATAATAATAAGAAAGGATTTAATAAAAATAAAAAACGGATTTAATAATAATAAAACAGGATGTAATAATAATAATAATAATAAAAAGGAGTTTAATAAACATAATAAAAAAGGATTTAATAAAAATAATGAAAAAGTATTTAATAATAATAAAAAAGTATTTAATAATAATAAAAAAGATTTAATAATAATAAAAATCGATTTAATAATAATAAAAAAAGGATTTAATAATAATAAGAAAGGATTCAATAATAATAAAAAAGGATTTAATAATACTAAAAAGGGATTTAATAATAATAAAATTGGATTTAATAATCATAAAAATAATAAAGGATTTAATAATAATAATAAAAAAGGATTTAATGATAATAAAGGATTTAATAATAATAAAAAAAGGATTTAATAATAATAATAATAATAATAAAAAGGGATCTAATAATAATAAAAAAGGATTTAATAATAATAATAAAAAAGCATCTAATAATAATAAAAAAGGATTTAATAATAAAAAAGAAGGAGTTAATACTACTAAAAAATGATTTTATAATAATACAAAGGATTTAATAATAATAATAATAATGGATTTAATAATAATAATAATAATGGATTTAATAATAATAATAATAATGGATTTAATAATAATAATAAAATAGGATCTAATAATAATAAAAAAGGATTTAATAATAATAAAAAAGGATTTAATAATAATAATAATAATAAAGGATTTAATAATAATATTAAAAAAGGATTTAATAATAATAAAAAAAAGGATTTAATAATAATAAAAAAGGATTTAATAATAATAATTAAAAAGTATTTAGTAATAATAAAAAAGGATTTAATAATAATAAAAAGGATTTAATAATAATAAAATAGGATTTAATAATAATAAAAAAGGATTTAATAATAATAATAATGAAAAAGGATTGAATAATAATAAAATAGGATTTAATAATAATAAAAAAGGATTTAATAATAATAATAATGAAAAAGGATTGAATAATAATAAAATAGGATTTAATAATAATAAAAAAGGATTTAATAATAATAATAATAATGAAAAAGGATTGAATAATAATAAAATAGGATCTAATAATAATAAAAAAGGATTTAATAATAATAAAAAAGGATGTAATAATAATAAAAAAGGATTTAATAATAACAATAAAAATGGATTTAATAATAATAAAAAAGGATTTAATAATAATAATAATAAAAAGGGATTTAATAATAATAAAAAAGGATTTAATAATTATAATAAAAAGGATTTAATAATAATAAAAAAGGATATAATAATAATAATAAAAAGGATTTAATAATAATAAAAATGGATTTAATAATAGTAATGAAAAAGTATGTAATAATAATAATAAAAAAGGATTTAATAATAATAATAAAGGATTTAATAATAGTAAAAAAGGCATTAATAATTATAAAAAAGGACGCATTTAAATAGGAAAATCACGTGCGCAAGAATTATAACTTTTTTTTTTATGAAAGTATAACAGAATCAAACTTCCTCAAATCCATAAATAACATAGATAATTCCTTTGGCGCCTATGCCCACTGTTTGATATAGGCAATGTCATTTGACATGGTCAGTTTCCTATGAATGTGACGATCCATCATCTGAATAAGCACTTTGATCTATTAATACTTTGTTGTACCTACAACATGTTTTTTTATCCATATAATTTGTTAACACTTTTCTTGTTTCTTTAAATATTTGAAGTGGGTTTGAATAGTTTTAAGAGAATCACACTATAGAAATACACTAATGTTTATAGGATTTACTGGTGAAGCTGCAATGAGATGTTGTTATTAGTTCTTTTAATTATTATTATTATTGTTGTTGTTGTTGTTGTTGTTGTTGTATATATGCTAGTTTATCATAAGATTTAGTAAACAAATGAAGAAAATAAAAAGGAGACATATGCTAGTTTAATCTATGTGAGTAGGTAGATATTACCGGGAGCTGATTACCCCTCCCCTCCTATAGTGTACAGTTTATGTTCACTTTTGACGCTGAAACTCTTAAAATGTCTGGTTGGTGTCTTATTTCTTGCTTTTGTTGAAGAGTGATCGTGGGTTTCTGGCTAGCTAAACAACCAGTTAACGGGCAGACTTTTTGTTGGCCAGCCTAGTAACTCCTTCCCTCCCTATTTTAGTCTTGAAGGGTTTTTTTTATTCAGTTCGTTTTAAATCCAGGAGATCGAATGCTGGTGGTGAGGTCTCTTTCAAGCTTGGTTTATCTTGAAGTGATCCTCCCTTTCTCCCTTTTCATGTTCATACCTTTTACTAATCCTCACAACAATCATCTTACTATTTCCTATACTAACACTAGAGGTATCAGGACGAATTTTCCTGACGTCCAGCAAATCTCATATCCTTTGTCTAATTTCAATTCTTCTATTATATATGTGCATGCTTATTTGCCTATTGCCCCCTCAAACCATGTATGGAATATTGTTGTCATATTTGGGCTCGTGAATCTCTGTTCCATTTATCATAAGTGTTCTTGATAAGATACAAAAACGTATCTGGCATTTTAATTGGCCCCACCCTATCTTCTTCTCTGCAACCTCTCTCTCACGTGATGTTGCTAGTCTAAGTTTTTTCTATAAATTATAACATGTGTTCTTCTTCTAATCAATTCCTAGCTTCTTTTGTTCCAGCTCGTTCTACTTGTTGGTCTAGTGGTCTCCATCAATTCGATGTTTTAATACCTCATTTTAATACAGAACGTTATTATTTCAGTAACTTCTTTCCAAGAACCGTAGGATTGTGGAACTATTTTCCTACTCACTGTTTTCCCCTACTTTTAACCTGGGTTTTTTTCAAGACTAAGGTCGATAGGCATCTCTTATCTTTGCGATAATCATTTTTCGTTCTTATTAGCTCCTTACATTAAGCGGCTTCACGCCTTGTCTGGAGCGATTTCCATAAAAAAATGGTGAGACTTGCGTTATGTCATTGAGATTGTTGGGAACAATCAAAAGACGGAATGTCTTATTTCTTTTTGGTCTATTTTCGATAAGATCATTTATTGTTCAACTTTTTCCATTCAAACTTTTTAACTGTCATAATCAAGGAATCTTCTTAAATCGGTTGCTAAAATCATGTTTTTTAGCTCTGCTTATTCGTCTAACTACTCTGACCTATTTTAATCTTCTTTTTATTCCCCATCTCAGTAGATTCATTCTCCACAGGAACATCCGATACAAGCAAAGTTGTTCGCTCATTGCTTCAAAAGATGTTACTTTCTCTTTCCTTTGTTAGCAACAGCTCTGTTCAAAATCTTGAATCAAGTTACATATGTGACAGCGTTACACAGGAAAAAGGCAATCCTGGACAGAAGGTGAAAGTCAGTACTTCAGTGTCTGAAGAAAAAATGCCATATTTTATGATCTGTAAGAACCAATAGCCCATGATGAATAACAATGCAATCTAACGTTTTCTATTACAAGAAAATAATATGTTAAATATAGAAATGTGTAGGTTAGCCACATTAATCTCATAAAACGTGTATGACATGAGAATGTATGGTGCTAAAAACAAGTGAATAAGTAAAGAATAAAGAAGATAAAATGCTTTTACTACAGATTAATTCGAACTCCTCCCCCCCCCTCTCTAAACGTAATTCTACTCTTTTAGTTCATTACATGCTGAAAAACGTTGTGTGAAAAAGAAAAAACAAACATTATTTTAAAATTTTGAGTAGAGAATCAGTTTTGCATATAAATTTAACATGAAATTATACCCCATACCGAGTCATTCGAGTGTTTGTACATTTTATGTTTATCTTTTGTTTTTTGTTTTTTTTTGTGAAGGGGCACGCTTTCTTAAGCGATTACATATGGTTTTACAAAGATATATGTTTGAAGGGGGATGCCTTGCCATTCGAACTTAATATCAATTATATGATTAAGGGATATTTGGGGGAAGGGGGGGGGGCTTGCCACTAGGATTTAGGTTCAATGGTAAAGTTATGTGAGGGTTTGCCTTGCTACTTGAACCTAAAGGTAGAGTTATAGAAGTTTTCTTTTTTTTGGTGAGAGGTTTGCTACTCGGATTTAGGGTTATATTACAGAGACTTACCCATTCACTCATAATGGATTCTTCTAACCATTATAAACCCCTGAGAGTAATGTTCTTATGAGAAAGCATTGCGACCTAATGCAAGACTACAGACTTCCTAAATTAACAGCTGGTAAATACCGACAATCATTCTTTGTATCATTTTCTTGTACAATATATTTTTCTACCTAAATCACATCTTTTTTTATGACTCTTTCCTAGAGCCACAACAACTGGCGGCGATGTTTCGAGAATTCATGAAGGAAAAGTGAATTTTAAATACAACAGTTGTAGAAATTTTCGGGGAGGATATATTTCTTCTTTTTTTCCTCTTATTCCTGCTTCTTGCATTTGCTTCACTGCTGTTTATATTGTTAGTCATGTGACTAATTTCTGCCTGTTGATTGAGCTTGCACATTTCTGTGTTTTGTAATAAAATTCAAGTTTAAGTTGGCAGTTGGGACTTGGCACTTGAAATGTGTTGACGTGCTATCTTCTCTCCATCTAAACAGGACATTAAAATGTTGAAGTGAACTCGTCTAAGTTACCTGGCAAAGTTTATAATGCTGAAGTGATTGCATCTAAGTTACCTGACAAATTCGTATCTCGCTGAATGAAATCTACTTCAAGTAAATCCAAGAAATCCGTCTGATCGGACTCAAAGAAGGAATGAGGAAGTTTTTTTATCAGACTTCTTGCCTCTTCAGAAAACGTTATTATACGAAGAATTATGTGCATATTTTTTTTCAGGTTATTCCTTCATAAAAAGAAGGAAATAAATTTCTTGCTATAAAAGAACACTCTCAGAACATTATATTAGAGGATAAATTATCGTTGCCTGCAGATATTTCAACTAATCTACAGGAGATGACTTTTATTTTTAAAAAAGACGACATTAGAAAATGTAAGCTTAAATTCCAAACAAAGGGAGCAAAGTAAAGTATTTCGACCTTTCTAAAAAAAAAAACCTACATTAGTTGAAATCTCATATCACAGCAGTAAGAAAAAAAGGCCTTCTCAAACTGTCTTTCTATCTTTCGTAATTGTTATCAAACAAAATTTTAGCAGCAGACAGGTTATTTTCGGTTCTAAGTTTCTTTTTTTTCTTTTCTTAATAAAATTGTCTGTTTCTATTTACCAAGTTTTTTTATTTTTTAAAGCGCCCGCTTTTTTTCAAAAAATTATGAATATGTTGGGCAGCCTTGATTTCACAATAGCATACCAGGATGATATTATCATAAGTGCAACCAGAGAACAAGATTGAGAACATGCCCACATGGTATTCTCTCAAATATAGGATTTTGGTTTTAAAAGCAAAGAATTGTGATTTCTTCATGGAAGAAATAAAATGCACGATTTACGCTTACTAGTGATAAGCTACTCAAAAAAAAAAAAAAAAAAAAGGCAGTGTGGAAATGGTCAGCTGAATGCCAGGTGGCATTCGATAACATAAAAACACTGATGTCAGATCTATTCCTCGTGCACTATGACCCAAAACTAGATATAATAATCGCTAGTGATGTGAGCTCATACAGAATAAGAGGCTAGTATCTTAGATAAAATGCCGAACGACAGTAAAAACTGATCGCACCAGGGTTCAAGGATTTCTGTGAAATATTCTAAATTAATCATGTCCCAACTCCTCAGTACCACCTGCAATCAAACGGGCAGATGCAACGCTTCATCAACACTTTGAAACAAGCACTCAAAAAAACATGCAGCACACTTACAGAAACGGCATTGCAACAGTTTCTACAGGCCACTCACACCTAATCCTAACACAACATCAGCGGCATCCCAAGCGGAGACTGTTCCAGCAAAAGATAAGACCCGTATTTGAAAAACTGTTATCAAAGCAAACAAAACTGAGAAGGATCTCTAACGTGCCTAAAAACGCTATAACCCAGGAGAAAAACTATATGTAAAACTTACACATCTTTCTGGGAACTGGGCACAATAGACAAAAAAATTATAAATTTTGTCCTAAAATCACATATAAAAGACACCTTAATCAAATAAGAAAGGGTTTGTTGAATGATTCAAACTATGTGCCTGACAGAAAAGAAGAGGTTATTAAGACGATATATATATGACACTTTCAACATTGCACCACCCCAAGCAGCTTTAGATTGCCGCCGATCAGGAAGGGAAAGGAATATCGATACAAAAAGTAAAGAAGGGGTTATAATGGACTCTTCTAATAATTTAAAAAACCCCGAGTCAGTACTCTTGTGGAGAAATATCGCGACCTAATGCAAGACTATCTATCTTGTAATGCAAGACTATCTATCTTGTAATGCAAGACTACAGTGTCTAACTTAATAGTCGGAAATACCTACAACCTTCTTTGTATTCACTTTCTTTGTACAATATATTCTTTCTACCTAAACCTGTTATTTGCATCTTTATCATCTTTTCCTAGGACCAGAACAGGTTAGTGGTAACGTAAGTAATTATTATATTTTGCTAAATTTTCAGAATGCCCCCCCCCCTGCCGAAAAAAAAAACACACACGGAGAATTCATCTCTTATAGCAAAAACGAATTATCTGTTCTTAAAAGCTAAAATAGCCAGGAAATGAGGAATCGTTGTGCATTAAATTTATATGCGAATCTGATCGCCATTCTAAATTCTAAAATATTGTTTGTTTTTTTCTGTGGCTTCTGTCAGGTTTTTCGGCGGTGGGTAATGTTCACAAAAAAAGTAAAATCGAATTTTTGGTGGAGCCGGCATTCAGCGGAGAGTGTTTATTTAAAAATTTACCAATAATAATATTTTCAACTTTCCATCATATTAATTGCTATAAAATTGCATTTATACCTGTGCCTCTGAATTGATGGGAATCATATTTCTTATGTGTAAATAATATATTTTCTTCCGTTTTCTCTTTCTTTTCCTCATTTCATTACCCCTTGTCTCCCCCCCCCCCCCTTACACACATTCCTTATTTCTGTCTGGGTACATCTTATCAAACTATCGCTGCCTTGTTCTCTCGTTTTTTTTTTTTATCACAAATTCACAGATTCTTTTCAAAGTTTCCATATTTTCCCTTAGTGCTGCTTTACTTTTTCTTTAAGTCCCCACCCACATCACCCGTCTCATCCTGAACAGATCCCAACTCACCCAACCCATAATTCAACCAACTTTTGTCCCCAATGGGCGTTTCATAGACCGTGGGAGCCAGTGACAAATATTTGAGAATTTCGTGGGAAGGAAAATAAGGCTTCTTGAATTCAGTATGCACGAGTAGACCCCACGTGAGGAAGAAAACAAGGAGATGCCAAGTAGAAGTTTTTCTAACATCATTATCTCTCTCCCTCTCTCTCCCTCTCTCTTTTTCTCTCTCTCAGGCACACACATTCACACTAAAAGAGAAAGAGAGAGGAGGAGAGAGAAAGAGAGAGGGGGGAGAAGGAGAGGGGGGAGAGAAAGAGAGAGGATCGAGTATAGCTTATTTTTTAAGTTTGCTGCAGTTTCATGTGATACCCAATATTCGAAAGTGAAATATATTTCTGAAAGATTTATTTTTAGATTTTAATATGTGTGTGTGTGTGTGTGTGTGTGTGTGTGTGTGTGTGTGTGTGTGTGTGTGTGTGTGAAAAACAGAAAAAGGAAATAGTTAAACACAGGAAGAAATAAAAAATAAACAAATGAGATATTGCTCGGTTTCGTTTGGATCAATGAAACCAGTAAATCTCTTATATGATTTTTATTTCTTTCTCTGATTATGGCCAGTTCTGAGCTCCACTTCTCTGTCTCCTTAATCTTCACTATGTAGTCTGCTGGAATGGTAAGATCATAAATTTGGCTATTCCAGCAGACTGCAGACTGAATATTAAGGAGGTGGAGAAGTGGAGCAAATATATGGAACTGGTCAGAGAGCTCAAAGGGATATGGAAGCTGAAGAAAGTCATGCTAACAATAATAATAGTAGGAACATAAGGAAAAATCCTGGAAAACTTGAAAAAAGAATGAGAGATATTGAAATCAGAGGGATGACTGAGGAAATACAATGGATAACAACATAAACAACACATGGAATTAATAAAACTGAAACTATATAATTGTCAGTTAGCATCTTCCCTTTTCAAAAAAACTGTCGACATCAACTGGCACCACACTAAATAGTTGAGGAAGGTCAAGGAGTATGGAAAGGCTGATGAGAGAAAGCATTACATAAACCTCTGCTGGATGAGTGCAAACAAGACTGGAACCTTGGGAAGATTTATTGCTATCCAAATTCCAGTGAATACCAATGGTCGCTGTCACCGAGAAATCAATGGTAAACAGCTGTTGCAATAACACAAATTAATTTGCAAAGATTATCAAAAGAGAAGAAGAGTATTGGAAACCTGAAGAGATTTGTTGTCATTCAGACTCCAGGGAACACAGGTTATTCTCAAAGATAAATCTTTAATGGCTTGTGTGAAAACTCCTTGTGAGTACATAATAATAATAATAATAATAATAATAATAATAATAATAATAATAATAATGATAATAATAATAATAATGATGATAATAATGATAATAATAATAATTTCCAAGAAAATATGAAATTACAAAAATATTGAAAATAATACAATAATACATAATTCATTCTAAGTTTGTTTTTATGATTTTTCAGTAAATAAAAATGCATGAACACATTATTTTATTATTGTCTTAAATGAAAATATTAGGTTGGTGCAAAAATAATGTCGTTTTTTGACATGAGGCTGACCGTCAAAAACATTATTTTTGCCCCAACCTAATATTTTGGATAATTTTCATTTGCAAAAACCCAAGATAAAAAGTGTTTGCTATGTTGAAAATATCCACACCATTCGTTATGTCACTCAGAAGGTCGATGATATTTTGGCCTTTTCAGCTGTAATCATTTTGCTCAACTTTTTAGTTTTGATTTTGGTTTTCCAAAGTTTTCAGATCATTCCTTTTGAAGATTTACTGAATGAATACACAAATTATGTTATTTGATCAATCATTGTTCTTTGAAGATAATGAAAACCATTATTTAAAAAGTGAACAACAAAACAAACAATAACAAAAAAGATCTAGAAGGTTTCAATTTCAATTTCTTTTTCAAACATTTCCTGTAGCATCACGTGCATTGTCTTTTGATCTGAAAAAAAAAAAAGAAAAAAGATTAGTACTCAAGAATTGAAAACACGACTTTTAATAAACTGTTGGTGACAATATATATTTAGTATTTCATACAGAAAAAACATTTTAAAATAGAAAGAAAATTTTAAACAATTAATTGCTTACATTTAAGTACTGAGAATATGCAGTTGAAAAAGAGGTTTATGCAACTGTTGTTTATTACCTAAGTATGCAGATGTTGATTAGAATTTTTTATATCGTAAAAGAATATAATACAGGAAAATTTTTAAAATCACCAGAAATATATTGTTATTATTATTATTATTATTATTATTATTATTATTAATTAATTGATTAATTATTATTATTATTATTATTATTATTATTATTATTATCATTATTATTATTATTATTATTATCATTATTATTATTATTATTATTATTATTAATTAATTATTATTATTATTATTATTATTATTATTATTATCATTATTATTATTATTATTATTATCATTATCATTATCATTATTATTATTATTATTATTAATTAATTAATTAATTAATTAATTATTATTATTATTATTATTGTCATTGTTCTTCTACTTATTATTATTATTTTTATTTTTATTATTATCATTATCATTATTATTATCATTATTATCATTATCATCATTATTATTATTATTATTATTTAAAAAACACAAAATTTACTTTATTGGTTATTACTATTATCACTAATATTATTACTAGTAGTAGTAGTAGTAGTGGTGGTGGTAGTGGTAGTAGTGGTGGTATGTTTTTATTATTTTTTATTATTACTGTAGCTGTAATGGTAGGTGGTGTTCATTGCTGTCGTTGCTATTGTTGTTTTTGCTGTTAATATTATTGCTACCAATATTAGTGTTGCTATTACCATTGTAGATTTTATTTCTATTGTTGTTGGTGGTGGTAATGGGAATAGTGGTGGTGATGGAGGAAAAAGGTCGGGAGGGGATCTTTGACCTTGGTGGGGAACCCTCCTAGAGATAATGTCTCGATAAAACTAACCCCATTTATGGGAGAATGTCAAATCAAAATATTGAAAATAACGACGTGAATGAGGCTAGAACATCTTGTGATGGTCTCACGTTAGGTAGGTGTCCCACTGGTCAACAGGGTGGGTCCTGTCGTCATCATACAACTGTTCGAAATTCTGAGGATGTGGCTGGATATAGGGGGAGTGAGAATTGCCAGAGAGGGTCCCAAGACACGAAGGAAGTTGGAACAGGAAATGTAAAAAAAAACGTGGACAGATGAGGAAAGAAGAGTACTGTGGGAATGCTTTGTAAGAAGTGGAAGTACCAAATCTGGTGGATATATCCGAAAAGTGAAGGAAGAATGGGAATCGAGAGGAGGAGGAGCTAGAGTGTCGCGAGTTTGGTATCCCAGTTAAAACAAATTAAAAATAACAACCTACTTTCAGTGATTGCAAGAGGAGAGATTGAATGGATGGTTAGGAATGAAATGAATAACGAAAGTAAAATTGATGAAACTAGCTCTGATGAAAGAACTGAGAGAGTGGAAGTGCAGAAGGGAAATGTAAGCGATGATGGGAGGCGGGCAAGTGAGGAGGAATGGAATCCTATGGTTAGGGGAAGAAAGAGTTTGAAGGATCTAAGGCAGATGAGATCATTGACTCTGAGACAATGGAACCAGTGAAAGGAGCAGATGTATGGAGAAGTGGTGATGAAGTTCGAACTTTGACTTCTGTAGAAAAAGAAGTACTTCAGGAGTTAAGAGAGGTTCTTCTTAGAGACGATATCATAGAAATTCCAAGTTTGAAGAGTAGTGATAGGCGGAAGGTGAAAAACGAGGTAAAAATAATTCAAGGAGTAATTCACAACATCATAAGAAAGAACATATCGATTATAGAACAAAAGGCTTCTGTATGCAGCATCATACGTTATTGCAAATCGTCTTGGCTTATTACAGAAGAAAAAGGAGAAATGAAGGATAGACGGCCACACTGGCAGAGGCGGCTTGAAGAAAGTATTAAACAGTGGCGGAAAGACATTGGTAGAATCGAAGAAATAAGAAAAGGAGTTAAACTAGGACAGAAAGTCAAGGACGAACTTGAAAGGAGGTATAGATTGCTGGAAAAAAGGACGATGAACGTTCTAACAATGTTGAAAGAGAAGGTCCACACTGGTGGTATGAAAATTAGGAACTTTGTTGGAAAAAGTGTCAGCTGTATAAAGAATTAAATGGTAGTAAACAGGCGGGAAATAACACTCCAAATGCAAAAGATGCAAGGAAGTTCTGGAGTGGGATTTGGTCAGTCGAAGGGTGATATAATGAGAAGGCTAGCTGATAGGGAGAGGTCAGAGAAAGGCTATCAGAAATGTAGCAGAGGAAGAACGTTGAGGTAACCATTGATGACGTTAAGGCTGGCATATGAAGGATAACAAACTGGAAGGCACCTGGTCCAGACGGAGTGATGGGGTTATGGTTTAAACAGTTCCCATGCCTTTATCCACCTATAGCTGCTGCTCTGCAAATATTTGTAGAGTCAGGAGATGTCCCTGATTGGCTTGTGAAGGGAAGGACAACACTGATTAGGAAAGATCCTGCAAAAGGAACAGATGCCAATAATTATAGACCAATTACATGTCTGCCATTGACGTGGAAACTGTTGATTGGAATATTTGCAGAGAAAATTTATGAACATCTAGAGAGTAATGGTGTTTTTCCTGAGAAACAAAAAGGGTGCCGGAAAGGCTCGAGAGGTACTAAAGAGCAACTACTAATTGATAAAGCAATAATGCAGGATGCGAAGAAGAAGAAGAAGAAGAAGAAGAAGAAGAATCTGAGTGTAGCATGGATCGATTACAGACATGGTTCCTCATTCATGGATACGTGAAACACTATTGATGATGAAGGTTGCTGAGAATGTGGTAGGGCTTTTGGAGACAAATATGGCTCAATGGAAAACGGTGATGACAGCAAACAGAGAGGAGATGGGGCAGGTTGGCATTAAACGTGGGATATTTCAAGGAGATTCATTATCGCCACTTCTTTTTGTAATGATAATTATGCCACTGAGCATTCTCTTGAAGAGAGAAAAACTGGGGTATAACTTTGGATCTGGTGACAGACGCCTCAACCATCTACTGTTTATGGATGATTTGAAAATATTCGGTAGAAATGAAAAGGAAATGGTAGAACTTGTGGGGACATACTCAGAAGATATTGGGATGGAGTTTGGGTTAAGTAAATATTCGGTGCTGGTGATGAAAACAGGAGTAAAGGTTCATTCAAATGGAATAGTGCTGCCAAATGGAGAAATCATGAAAGAAATAGAAGATACAGGATATAAGTATTTGGGAATGCTGGAGGGTGTGGGCATCATGAACAGAGAAATGAAGGAAAAAGTCAAGAAGAAAAGGTCTTAGAAGAGTGAAACTAATTGCAATGTCGAAACTGTATGGAGGAAACCTAATGAAAGCCGTAAATGCATGGGCAGTCAGTGTTTTGAGATACAGTGCGGGAATTTTAGAATGGTCTGACAAGGATTTGCATGCCATGGATATCAAAGCAAGAAAATTTTTAGCAATGTTTGGTATATTTCACATTCGAAGTAGTGTAGCAAGGCTGTATCAAAAGAGGAAAGATGGTGGGAGAGGATGAAAAGTGTAAAAGTTTGTGTTAGAACTGAGGAGATGGCGTTGAAGGAGCTTGTGGTTAGAAGTGAGGAGTGGATGCTTAAGGTTGTGGCCAATGAAGTGGAGGTATGTGAGACCAATGCTGATTATGTGAAACGTATGGATAGAGAAAGGGCAGAGGAACTGGCTAGGAAGAAAATGCATGGAAGGTTCTTCCAGGATATAGCAGAAGTGGCTGATGAAAGATCATGGCAATGGCTTAGAGCTGGGTATCTGGCTAAGAGTACTGAAGCTTTTGTTTGTGCAGCACAAGAGCAGGCATTAGGAACACGATTGTTCAAAAAAGTGGTTCTAGGAGAGGAAGTTGCTGCAGAATGCCGGATTTGTAGTAAGAGCTCATAGTCAATTGCGCACCTTGCAGCAGGGTGTAGTGGACTGGCCCAGAGAGAGTACCGCAAAAGACACGATCGCATGGGACTCCAAATATATTGGGAGGTGTGTAAGAGGGTTGGGGTGAAGTGTGCTGGAAAATGGTTTGAGGAGGTGCCTGAGGAAGTGAGAACAAGTGAGGATGGCAAGGTAGAGGTATGGATGGACAAAAGTGTCATAACGACCAAGCAATTAGAACATAATCGTCCAGATTTGGTCGTCATTGACAAGGTCTAAAAAAACTGGCAGATTGTAGACTTCTCAGTACCCTGGGACAGGAATGTGAGAGAGAAGGAGAATGAGAAGTGGAGAAATTATGCTCCATTGGCCTTGGAGATAAGGCGTATACACGGGGTTAAAACACAAATAATCCCGGTCATAGTTGATACACTAGGAGTAGTATCAAGTCGTCCGGAAGGACAATTGAAAAAACTACAAATCCCCGATGTTTTAGGCGGCCTTCAAACCTCTGCAATTATAGGTAGCACCAACATCCTTAGGAAAACCCTTGATTTTTGAAGCTCCTGGTTTGAAGCCGGGATTAAGGGAAATCCTTTGGAAATGAATCCCATCTATTTCCAGAGAGACGTTCATAAACGAAATCAGAATTATTATTACATAAAATAAAATGAGGTTTTCTGTATTTAATTGACTAGTATAGCTTCATAGGCAAAAATGACATACAATAATCAGCTTTGCAAGCTCTTTACATCAATTATTGATACGTGTTTTGAAAAAGAAACAGTTTTGTTTGAAGTTGTCGATTTTTATGTTATCCGATCAATCATTGTTCTCTAAGTACTAATTTCAGCACAAGAGTGACTACCCCCCCCCCGCATCCACAGTTCTATATCCACATGCTTCGACGTATAATATTGTAAAAAATATGGTAAAAATCTAATTAGGACCACTTTTTTATATTACAGTTTGTGCAGGACTAATAAAAAGACTGATTGCATTTCAAGATTACAAATAATACACAATCTTTCCCATGACGTTCTTCATACATAATAAAACGTCGCCAACAATTCTTTGTTTTAAACTCAAACTTTATGCCCTGTTTTTCATTTTCATTTCTTTTTTTTCGTGTAAAATTACTACAAGGTTTTTTACTTGCATATCGAAATGCTCTTTAAACAAACTAAATTACAAAATCTAACAGTACAAAATAATAGACTATATATATATACATACATATACATATATATATATATATATATATATATATATATATATATATATATATATATAGAGAGAGAGAGAGAGAGAGAGAGAGAGAGAGAGATATGCGGTGTGGTTCCAGAAGTAAAGCCTCATATTTTATAATTAAAAATGTTCAGAAGCTACAAAAACGGGAGTGGTATCATTAAAACGAGCGACCTTTTGTGCTCTAAAATTTATATGTCACATTAGTCACCACCATTCTTAGTACACTTTTTATAGAAATTCAACGGCAGACGCACGTCCATGACAGGTTACTGTCAATATCAAAGAGATGAAAATTTCAGGTCGTGAAGGTGTAAGTTTAATCATCATCATAATTATGCAATTTGAAATTCTCTCTGGTCCATTAGAGTAGAAAAAAGAGAAGGCATTACTTTCCTATATACACATTCTGTATTGATTTTGTATCTTCAGTTAAAATGTGCGGCGGTGGAATTAACCTATGTTACCTTACTAATAGACTATTCCAATTTCAATAAATAGCGGAACACTGAGGAAAGGAAAAAGAGAGGAACTTGCGAAAACCAAATAAGTGCGTGGACATAAAAGTTTGAATTGCAAACTCGTGAAAACTAAGAATATTTTCACCTTTTTTCTTTTCTTTGATCGGCGCTGTCGTGACATCTTGGCGCACTCGTAAGTGCAAAAGAGTAGAAATACGAGTTATTTGTGGGTTTTTCTTTTTTCGTGAATCATTAAGTGTGTCAGCAAACTTTTTTTTACTTACAAAAAAAATTAAATACGGTTTTTAGCCTTTTTTCATCACGGTCAACATCTTTTTCTATTTTATGCAAAAAAAAAAAAAAAATTTGCTTTGAAAAAAAATAATGAATATTTTTGTCGACATATATATATATATACATATATATATATATATATATATATATATATATATATATATATATATATATATATATATATATATATATATATATCTTGTTTATGAAAAATACATTTTTTTTGATGAAATATTCTTTCCAAGGAATTTAAAACTGTATGGTCAATGTTCGTTTGCCCAGTTATAAAAGAAAACGAAATACTGCTCCCTTTTTCCCTCGGTCTTTCTGAAATACTAAAACCTGGTTAATCTGAACACGGTTTTGTTAAATTTCTGTAAAGTCAGTATTTTACCCATCATACAAAAATGGACCCCTTACCAAGTACATTGGAACAATTATTAAAACTGCAAATTGAGCAACAACAACGCCAACAAGTATTTAAACACCAAAAGCGCTCAGATGAAAGACAACAAAAACAACTAATGAGGCTGGAGACCCAGCAATATGAAAGTTAACAGCAGATGAAAGAGCTGTTTACTCAGTCATAAAAAAATAAGGCGATCACTGATGATAATACATAAAAAAAATAATGCGTTCACTGATAATAATAGATAAAGAAATAATGCGTTCACTGATAATAATACATAAAAAAATAATGCGTTCACTAATAATAATACATAAAAAAATAATGCGTTCACTGATAATAATACATAAAAAAATAATGCGTTCACTAATAATAATACATAAAAAAATAATGCGTTCACTGATAATAATACATAAAAAAAATAATGCGTTCACTGATAATAATACATAAAAAATAAGACGTTCACTGATAATAATACATAAAAAATAATGCGTTCACTGATAATAATACATTTAAAAAATCATGCGTTCATTGATAATAATACATAAAAAAATAATGCGTTCCCTGATAATAATACATAAAAAATAACGCGTTCACTGATAATAATACATAAAAAATAATGCGTTCACTGATAATAATACATTAAAAAATAATGCGTTCACTGATAATAATACATAAAAAAATAATGCGTTCACTGATAATAATACATTACAAAATAATGCGTTCACTGATAATAATACATAAAAAAACAATGCGGTCACTGATAATAATACATTAAAAAATAATGCGTTCACTGATAATAATACATAAAAAATAATGCTTTCACTGATAATAATACATAAAAAAGTAATGCGTTCACTGATAATAATACATAAAAAAATAATGCGGTCACTGATAATAATACATAAAAAAATAATGCGTTCACTGATAATAATACATAAAAAAATAATGCGTTCACTGATAATAATACATAAAAAAATAATGCGTTCACTGATAATAATACATAAAAAATAATGCGGTCACTGATAATAATACATAAAAAAATAATGCGTTCACTAATAATAATACATAAAAAAGGGATGCGTTCACTGATAATAATACATTAAAAAATAATGCGTTCACTGATAATAATACATAAAAAAATAATGCTTTCACTGATAATAATACATAAAAAATAATGCGTTCACTGATAATAATACATTAAAAAATAATGCGGTCACTGATAATAATACATAAAAAAATAATGCGTTCACTGATAATAATACAAAAAAATAAGGCGTTCACTGATAATAATACATAAAAAAATAATGCGTTCACTGATAATAATACATTTAAAAAATCATGCGTTCATTGATAATAATACATAAAAAAATAATGCGTTCCCTGATAATAATACATAAAAAATAATGCGTTCACTGATAATAATACATAAAAAAATAATGCGTTCACTGATAATAATACATAAAAAATAATGCGGTCACTGATAATAATACATAAAAAAATAATGCGTTCACTGATAATAATACATAAAAATAAATAATGCGTTCACTGATAATAATACATAAAAAAATAATGTGTTCACTGATAATAATACATAAAAAAATAATGCGTTCACTGATAATAATACATAAAAAAATAATGCGTTCACTGATAATAATACATAAAAAAAATAATGCGTCCACTGATAATAATACATAAAAAAATAATGCGTTCACTGATAATAATACATAAAAAATAATGCGTTCACTGATAATAATACATAAAAAAAATAATGCGTTCACTGATAATAATACATAAAAAAAATCATGCGTCCATTGATAATAATACATAAAAAATAATGCGTTCACTGATAATAATACATAAAAAATAATGCGTTCACTGATAATAATACATAAAAAAATAATGCGTCCACTGATAATAATACATAAAAAAATAATGCGTTCACTGATAATAATACATAAAAAATAATGCGTTCCCTGATAATAATACATAAAAAATTAATGCGTCCACTGATAATAATACATAAAAAAAAATCATGCGTCCATTGATAATAATACATAAAAAAATAATGCGTTCACTGATAATAATACATAAAAAAATAATGCGTTCACTGATAATAATACATAAAAAATAATGCGTTCACTGATAATAATACATAAAAATTAATGCGTCCACTGATAATAATACATAAAAAAATAATGCGTCTATTGATAATACATAAAAAAATAATTCGTCCACTGATACATAAAAAATAATGCGTTCACTGATAATAATACATAAAAAAAATAATGCGTCCATTGATAATAATACACACAAAAAAAAAAATAATGCGTCCACTGATAATAATACATAAAAAAATAATGCATTCACTGATAATAATACATAAAAAAAAAAATAATGCGTTCAGTATCAGAATTTTTTGTGAAAATAGCGAATAATTCCACCCCATCTTTCCAAGCTTATAACTCCTCGAAAAATGCAATTCAAGCCCTAATTTTTTTTTTCAATTAAAGGAGCAAGGACCAAGATTTCATTAAAAAAAAAAAAAAAAAAAAAAAAAAAAAACGTGTTTTTTTTTTTTAAAAAGGTTTTAAACTTCGGACTTTACAGGTAAAATTCGACGAGAACACGATGTCCGTTTTTTTTTAAATTTGAATATATTATGTATTGACCTTTTCTCTTCAATTTGTGAGTAAATAATTATGTACTTATCCGAGTCGAAATTAATTATTATTAGACATTTACAAAATTGGAGGCGTGAATTATTCGACCCCCTGTCTTTCCAAGCTTATAACTCCTCGAAAAATGTAATTCAAGCCCTAATTTTTTTTTCAATTAAAGGAGCAAGGACCAAGGTTCCATTAAAAAAAAAAAAAAGAAAAAAGAAAAAACAAATAACGTGGTTTAAAAAAAGGTTTTAAACTTCAAACTTTACAGGTAAAATTCTACAAGAACACGATGTCCGTTTTTTTTTAAATTTGAATATATTATGTATTGACCTTTTCTCTTCAATTTGTGAGTAAATAATTATGTACTTATCCGGGACTAAATTAAGTATTTTCTTTGTAATAGACACTGGGGGTGGGGGGAACCGTGAATAAAAAAAAAAAAACGTTTGTCTAAAATATTATATTCGGTTTATTGGAAAGAACATAAAATTTCACATTGACCCTGAAAATATCGTAAAAATAGAATCAATAGAAAAATTTTGATAGATTTTTAAAATTTAAAAATTTAAAAATATTGAGTTTAAAAATTTAAAAATATTGAGTTCGGAAAATTCATTACTGTTTAAAAAAAAAATAAAAATATTTTTATTACTTTTAAAACAACTGTAATAGTTTATTTTGGAAGTATAATCCATAAAGAAAATAAATAACCCACTTTTAACAGAGAAATTACGAGATTTTTATATTGTATTCGCAGTTTCGTGTTAGGGGTGTCAAAAATTCCTACAAAAATTCTGATACTGCTATAGCGTTCACTGATAATAATACATAAAAAAAATAATGCGTCCACTGATAATAATACCGCATTTTCACAAAACTCAATATGGAATGCGATTGAGAATTTCTGCTTGAGAAGGTAAATCATTTTAAGCTTATTTTCGTCGGCCTGAAGATTGTTTTAGTATCGACTGCAAACAGTGGTCGGACCAAAAAGTTTTGTTTACTATTACGGAAACTAGAGACCGCCGAGCATTACAAGTTTGTAGATTTTATTTTACCTAGGAAAACGTTGGAATTAACTTTCGCCGAGACCATGGAATTTCTTACAGAACTATTTATCCGGAAAATATCTTTATTCCGTTGGTCATGTCTGAATTTGCAGAAGGATGACGAAGATGATTTCGCAACGTAATAAATACGTATGATAAATAAACATTGCAACAAATTCAAACTTGCAGACCTTAGTGCAGACAATTTTAAATGTTTAGTATTTGTGCAAGGATTGACTTCTGGTCAAGATGCGGAAATTAGAAGGTGTGTCCTAACAACATCAGAAACTGAAGAAAACCTTACCCTACAAAAGTTAATGGAAGACTACCAGAAAAAAGAAATTATTCCAAAATGAGTACTCATGCACTTATTGATCCGTGCTGAAATGATAACGTTATTATTTAAAAAGCCATTCTTAACATGGGAAGGGGAGGGTGTTTTGTACCTATTCTGTACTTTAACCTTACAATTGAATAAATAAACATATTCTAAAACTTTAATTAAACTTGGAAATACGATTTAAAAAATAGCGTGGATCAGTAAGTGCATTAGCACCAAAAAAGATCCACTGGATATCGAAGCTGGAGTCACGCAGATAACAAAAGCAGACAGACAATTAAAAAAAAGACACGTAAAAATAAAACATAAGTTAGGGAAAAATGATACACATATCAACGCATAGCTAAGAAAGAATTTGAAGAAAGAAAAATCCCGTCTCCATGTAATCGATGTGGTAATTTGCATTGGGTTAAGGACTGTCCATATGTATCAAGAAAAATGTATAATATGTAAAAAATAAATAAATAAAAATAAATACATAAAAAAGACACAAATGTACTCATTGCAGAAATAAAATTAAATACAAAACCTGAGTGTGTTTGGCGGAGACTGAAAATATTTGGAAGAAATTGAATAAACCCACAATGCTAAGAACATGCAAAACATCAAAGGCCATTAATGGTACGCAAATTATCTTCGCAGGTGAATTTTTAGCGAATGTCACATTATTCCTATTTGCAATGTCTCCACACGGGACAGAGTTAGACACCAGGGGCGTTTTTTAATGTGGAGAAAAGGAACAAAAATAAAAATTGTCTCAGTCATGAAGGACTTCTCTTCCACTGACAGAGAACAAGAAATTGAAGTGTTGTATGTGAAGAACAGATGGTATTTATTTGCTCCCCCACCGAGCAAATTAGGCACAAGGCCAATTTTTAATGTGAGGAGTGAAGGGAGGGGGAAGGGAAAAAGGGGACCAGCTCCCGAGAGGTGGGAAATGGGAGCTGGTTAATGGTCAGGCATGTGGGGTTGCCCCCACATCTGGTCTTTGCTAGTCATAGCTAGTCATAGCTTGCAGCATCTGCCGGAACAGATGGTATTTATTTGCTCCCCCACTGAGCAAATTAGGCACAAGGCCGTTTTTAATGTGAGGTAAAAACCAGCTCCCCTAAAAGTAGGCAAAAAGGGGGCACTCTGGTTACCAAAAATAATAATTGTCCCAGTATAGAGGGTTTCCCCTCCATTGACTGGTACAAATTATCTTAAGTGCAGCATCTGCCGGAACAGATGGTATCTATTTGCTCCCCCACTGAGCAAATTAGGCACAAGGCCGTTTTATCTGCCGGAACAGATACTACACTTTGATCTTGACCCGAAAGAAAGACAAAAAAAAAAAAATTAAAAGCTTATGTAAAGGAATACCACTAACTTCCTCGGATCGGACTGAATTCATGAATTTAAATTATGGAACGAACCAATCAATAATTTTTGAAAACAAAAATAAAAAGTACAACAGAAGCTCATGCCTTGAAAAATAACTTAAAAGGAATCTTTTCTTGTTCTAGGTCATAAAAAGCCAAACAGAAGCGCAAACAAACCGATACTGTTGCACTGCCGACTGAACTAAAGTAGCTCTCCCCCAACGAGAACAGCGCCTAACCACAAACCAAGAAACCAAAACCAGGCAGGGTATTCTATCGATAGTCCTAAAGTGATGACATCCTCATCAATCAATCCAGTCGTAAATGTCTATGTGACTGCAGGCGATTTTTCACTAGATATGAAAACTACAGCTACACCGCAACCCGTCGCAACTCTATTTTCCCCAGTATCGAAATATTATTTACCGAGAGTCAATGTCACTCAAAGCAGCAAAATAATAACACTCAAACTTTCTTTCTACAATATGGAAGAACTACCGGACCATTTTACCCGGCGTCTTTTCAAAATAGACAGTTCATTAATAACACTAACAGACCTCAGTGAAGACAACTTAGTGAGAAAATATCGTCCCTTCTCTGATCGATTATTACAAGTAAGGTCTTAGATGAGGTTTATTGAGCCTTAATTACTTGTGGCAGAGTCTACCCATGAATTGTTTTATCAAATTCTCGCGATTAATATATGAGAAAATGGCAATAAAACGTTTTTCTTGCAGGTCAAAATAAAAAATTTCGCCCAAGAAATAGAGGCGATTAAAACCGTCCACGAAACATTTGATATTGAGTCTCCCCAAATCACACCAGAATCACGACGTTTGGCCAGGCAAAGGAACATCACTAAGCCATTCATGGTCCATCCAATCAGAAAAAAAAATCTGATACACTGTCCGGAGTTATCAGCTTGGGAGAGGAGTATTGTGGCACAACTAACCTATGTTACCTACTAATAGACTATTCCAATCTCAATAATTACCGGAAGACTAAGCTGGAAGGTGTCAAATATCGGGTGGACCAATCTAGGTCGTTTGTCGGCTACGACGAAAACCCCACCTATTCTATGCTTTGCAATACATGTTGTTACTTTATTTTGGCGTTCTTTATAACCCTTTAACAGGACTATAAGAAAAAGAAAGACCCATTCTTAATTCTTTTTATATCATCATTTATATTAAAAGCAAACAAACATGGTGATTTGTCGTTCTATCCTCAGTTTAAAACAGAAGATTGAAATAATGAAAGCTGAGCATTTATCCTCGTCTTCATAGTTGTTGTTGTTTCACCACGTTCTGGCCAATTTATCCTCTGGCCTTCTTCAGGTGATTAACCATGACGGGATAGGAATACTGAGTTTTGTAACTTATCTCCAGTAATTACTGCCTTACATAGTTGTTGTTGTCTCACCACGTTTTGATCAACTAATTCTTTGGTCTGCTTGAGAAGGATTGAACCTGCTGTCTTCAAACAATGCTCACCTGGAATCATAGAGACTCAACACCTCTATCTACTGCATCACAGGCTCCAAAGGAGAAGGCCAAACGATGAGTTGGTCAAAACATGATAAAACAACAACAACTATGAAGATGAGGATAACAGTCTACAAAAATGTAGAAAAAAAATGATAATGTTAAAGAAAAATTATATATATCTGAAAGGTTAAGTAATAACTATGTAATTTCAAAATTATCATAATTAAATTTGGACTTATGTTTACAGAAAGAGATCAGTTCGTTTTTAGAATTTATTATATTGTTACTTTGAGGGGAAGTAATTATAGTTATAGCTTCGGTTTTTTAATTAAAGTGGTTAAAGAAGTTCCTTGGTTATTATTAGAATTATGGTTGTTAAAAGAAGAAATGTGGTTTGATATTCTTTTCTTAATTAATGTTGAAGTAGCGCCGATATATGTATGTACTTTATTAAAAGCTCGAGGTCTGATATTAATATTAATTTATTAATAGTTTTAATTTTGTTCATTGTGTTCAACAAAGGGTGGGACAATAATTGTATGAGGACTATTTTGGAGGGGATAATGAGTGTTGCTAGTGTTAGGATGGCTGTTAGGAGAAATATTATTATTATTATTATTATTATTGCTAGTTGTATGATTGTAGATGGAGGGGCTGCTCGAGTGGTATAACGGATTAGTAACTATATCAGATGGAGGATGGGAAGAAGGATAACGAAATATTAGTGTCTGTTATGGGAGGATTGCTTGGGAGCTCAGTAATTGTGCCTGAATATATAACATCTTTATGGATGCAATCATTATTGAGTGGGCAAAGATGTTTGTTATTACAATTACAGTTAGTTTTGGGTTTAATTTGGAAAGGGATCTTTTGGGCTGATTTATTTTTTTTGTTATTAGATGTTAAGATTCTTTGTGCTAAATTAGGCATTGTTGAATAAGAAATCCTAATTGAGTTTTTATTGAAAATAGAGCTATATCTGTGTGGTATTTGAAAGAATTTTGTACAATGTTGAAGAATTCCTTAGGTATATTAGTTTTGAGATTTACACAAAATGGAGGATTAAACCAAATATTTTTCTTTCTCCTGATGCGACTGGGTGGGTTAGAGGTATTACGATTAGTATTTTGGTTTGAATTATATATGTAGACTGGTTCATTGTTATTGATAGCGGCAGATCTTGTTATTTGAACTGGTTTCTTGCGAGTCATATTGTGTATGATTACAAATTTAAGGCTGCCAGCAGGAGGAGCATATATATATATATATATATATATATATATATATATATATATATATATATATATATATATATATATATATATATACTAGCAGGGGTTACCCGGCGTTGCCTGGGTGATCGGCCTCCTTCCCACTCTGAGAGGTAAAAAAAAAGTCACCCCTCTGGATTTACATGCTTGGTGCCGGCCTCCCCCCTTCAGGGAGAGATAATCCCCAACCCCACCTTCAGGGAGGAGGGTGTCTGGAGGCTTCCCCCCCCAAAGAAAAAAGTCACCTCCTCCTGGCCTCTTCGCCCCCCCCACCCTTGGGGGGGACACCGGCTCCCTCCTTTGGGGGGAGAAACTACCAAGCTCCCCCCTTTCGGGGGAGAAAATGCCAGGCTTCCCCTTTTGGTGGGGGGATGGTGGCGTGGCCTTCGTTATAAAGATGGCCGGCCAGCTGAAAAAATGACGTCATCGCCGAGGTCCCAACAAGCAAGATATGTGGAACTCTTAGACTGTCAATAATGAACAGTAATTTTTACAGACAGCGTTACAAAACTTCGAAATTGGATTGAAATAAAGAACACGATGATTTATACTGAAACTCATCTAATATTAATAATAAAAATTAATAAAAAAAAACACAAGTTGTTTGTTTAAGTATTATAAGCAATTGAATATTTCGTTGTATTATAGATTTTAAAGATTAGAATGCGTTCTTTAATTACTTATAAATTACATTTTAAAAAGTGAAGGAACACGATTTGATTTGTAGTAAACTTGAAGTTTATTTAATATAATTAAATGAAAATTATGCATGTAAGATTATCAATATTTGAAGCAGAACACAAGCAAAACATTTGATATGAGTTAAGACAATAAACAAATATTAAAATTAAACTATTTTTTTAATCAAAATGAATTTTTTTAAAATCAAAATGAATGTGGGTTTGTATTACTGTAAACATAGATTCGAAAAAAGTTGTCAAAAAACAAATATATAACAAATAAATGTTATCAAAGGCAAGATAAGTTACTTTTCTACCAAACTGGATATATTTTTCGTATTTTTATTCAATGTAACATGTTTATTCAGCTCGAAAACCATACAGTGTTTACCGATGTATTGGAAAATTAAAGATGGCGTCTGACTCCCTCTTTAACACGGTAAGTTTGGGAAAAGGTGTTATAAATAAAAAAAACTGGATAAAATACTGTTAAAAACTCGCTCAATATATGTTACCGTGACATAGCTTGACATATACTCGGCGGGTTTTTAATAGTATTTTTTCTAGTTTTTTATTTATAACACCTTTTCCCATACTTACCGTGTTAAAGAGGGAGTGAGGCGCCATCTTGAATTTTCCAATACATCGGTAAACACTGTATGGTTTTCGAGCTGAATAAACATGTTACATTGAATAAAAACACGAAAAATATATCCAGTATGGTAGAAAAGTAACTTATCTTGCCTTTGATAACATTTATTTGTTATATATTTGTTTTTTGACAACTTTTTCGAATCTATGTTTACAGTAATACAAACCCGAAATGAACTTAAGACCACGAGTGAACGCGCATTTTTTTTTTTAGTTTAGTTTCATATATATATATATATATATATAAAAATAAGTATTTTTAAATTTTATCTTTCTAGCTTTAAAAAAAAGTTTTAAAATTTTATCAGCCGGCATAATTTATTTTTAAATATTGAAAAATTTCAGGAAAATTAATTTTTGCTAGATTTTTAAAACATGTTTGTCAACAGCTTAAAAAAATCGTCTCTTCAAAAGAACGTGATTTAAAGAGGACGGTAGTAAACGTGTGTGTGTGTGCATGTGTGCACGTGTGCTGGGTAGGACAGCGTTTGTTTTTGTGTTGTGTGTGCGGCTAGCGCCAGAATGGCGGACGTGGTGTCGGAGGTTGTATTTTGATGGCTGGTGTAAGTTTCGTAATTTTGTAATTTGTAAATGGCAAGTTAGGAAAAAATTAAACCCTTCCAAGATGGACAATAAATAAGGCCATAATATTTTATGGTAAATTTAAGAGCGTAGGAACCATAGTTTTTTAGGAGATGTGATTATTGGATTAACCAATCAGAAATCGTCTGTGGCACACACATCTCTGTTTTTATAGATATATAGATAGATATATATATATATATACTTGGATACTCACAGAACATCATTATGTTTGGAATGCTGCAAATTAATGCTCGGTTCAAGTAATTTGAGTAGTTCAAAGAGTAGAAATGACAGTAAGTCTTTTACTTGATGAAAGAATGATCGATAAGAAAGATAGACATGCTGATGTGGAGGCTAGCAATCTTCTGAGGAAGAAATTGAGGTCATGTTATCATGAAGGAGTAACACAAGAGACCAGTGTCATGTTGTCACATACATAATCTAGTGATCAGGGAGAAAAGTGCATTGGATCAAATAAGCTTCAGGTGGATATTGCTATCCTTGTTAACTGAAGTACTGTTTCCTTGTGTGTTGTGTGCTATGTCTATATTGAAGGGAGTGGACTGTATCGAGGAGCAGCAAATACAGGACCATACAGTGATGCGTGCAAAGAGTATGCTTGCCAGGCCATCCCTGGTCCATTCGGCACCTTCTGCCCGATCTGTGACCGTACCTGTGGATCCAGGATTGGACTATTAAAATATCAACAGACTCGCAAAAAAATTGTCATCATCGGAAAACGATGGACAACTAAGAAGAAGAAGAATGTGCTATGTCCATATTGAATGTGAGACGATAATTTTATCAAATCAAGTGAAGTTGTCATGGACTTGGGAATGTCCCCCCCCCCAAATAGTCAGGATAGTCAATTAATCTGTGTCATTGGCTACGCAGATGTCTCATTTAGTTATCCAATCACTGATGGCATTAAACATAACACAAGTTTATCTTGTTCACTAGAGTTCGTTCTGTGTCATATTAGCACTTTTCTCATAACCTCTTATTTGTAATTTTGGTGATTTTATTTTTGTTGTCCTGTGTGTTTGAGTGATGGACGTAATCAGTTTTAGTTTTGAAGGTAATACTACCTTTCAGACGCTAGCTTATATTTAATAGCTATATCATATGTCACTCAAGGACGGTTAGTCCAATGCTGTTAGAGAGTTACCAGTGTTGAGTGCAAGCATATCTCAGCATATAATAATATGTCTAATGTACTATTTTACAGTTACTTGCCAGAAAGTTCTTACATACTCTCCTCTGATCTTGAGCACGTGGTACAATGGGGAAAGGAGTGGCTGGTTACTTTTAATGCATCTAAAACCAAGCTTCTCTCTTTACATCATCAACATTCTGATCCACATCTGGCATCAATTGAAATGAATGGCTCTCGTTTTCAGGAGGCCTCAAGTTTTTACAAGCTTCTGGGCTTGACAATTACTCTTGATCTTAAATGGAACACGTACATCAAATCTGTTGCCAGGGCCGCTGGAAAAATGGTGGGATCTTTCTATCGATCCAGTAGATATCTCACTGCTGATGCAATTCTCTATCTATATAAGAGCCAGGTACGTCCAAGGATGGTATACTGTTGCCACATCTGGGCAGGAGCAGCTAGAAAGAACTTGTCCTGCCTTGATAGAGTTCAAAATAGACTTCCTATCCTCGTAGGAGATGTCCTTTTCTCTTCCCTGCAACCTCTATCTCACAGAAGAGATGTTGCGAGCTTGTCTCTGATGTATCATTATTTTCATGGAAAGTGTTCGACTGAGCTTCAGTCTATGGTCCCCCCTCGCCAAACTTTCACTAGAAACACTCGTAGATTCCATGAACAAAGCTTCTTTCTTAGAACTGCACGCTTGTGGAATTGTCTTCCGTTTTCCTGCTTTCCAGCTGTCTACAATATGGTTGTCTTCAAGTCTAACATAAACAAGTTCTTGATGAGCCGTTCCATATAAGTTAACAAATTTACCAAATTTTCATTACTAATGACTACTATATTTTCCAATTTCTACTATACACTCTTTAACCCTTATCCTTGAGTGGCCTCTTGGACTTGATAACGTGGTGATGCCTGTGTAAAAAAACAAAAAAAAAAAAAACATACTCATGCAATTTACTTCATCTTTATGGCTGATAATGATATTCTTGTGCTTTTACAACTATCTTTTTTCCATCAATCTAGATATGGGTCGATTTGATTCTGTATCTCGACAGATTTTCCAATTCTTAGTTCCTGAAATAGGTAACTCTGTGTGTTGTAGTATCTTTCGTTTTTAGGTGATTTTGATCATAATAATTTCCCTAACTGATTTCACTCCATCATTTGTGAATTCGGAATTCACTCCGGAGGATTGGGAAATCGTATTTTATGGATGGAGCTGTATATCATAGTTTTTGGAAACATGTCTTGGTTTTGGGCTGTTGTGTTATGTCATGTCCATATGGATCTAGCTGCAAAAAAGTGTTCCCCTATAGTATTTACTTAGCTTTTTTGCTAGTCAATTCTGCTCATCTCTGACAATGTGAACTTATACCATAGTTTTCCAAAATCATGTTATACTCCTGGAAATTGATTAGCAGGATTCCATCAGATAATATTTTATCTAATACACTATATGTGCATAACCAATTTTGTAGGGTGCCACATGCAACTTTTGCATCACATGAAGACATAACAGCAACATCCATATACCTCATATATTTATTTGCACGTACCATATAGTTTTTCGTTGGAACTTGAAGAAACCCATCGCATCTTCAGAATCCAAACGAAGTTCTGACATTTGTGATGTTTTGAGGTGTGAAACATTTAGAATTGCCCCCATCCTTGATATTTTAGTGAATTTTATCCCGTCCTTTGTCACTCGCAAAATTCACGATTTTTTTTATATTGAATAATATAATATATGCGAGAAAAACGCTTCCTTTCAGAATAAGCTGTTGTCAATGCTTTTTCAAACCATATCGATATTCATATTATTAAATCTGTATTTTCTGCTGTGTGGAATCTTTGTGGTGGCTGAAGATATTGCTATCTGCCCTATTTGATGATGAAAGGAATTACATCCTGTTGGATATTGTGACTTCCGGATGGGGTTGGATTGTATGGGAGAGCGAGTGAGGCAGAGATGATCTGTGATATGTTTGATGTCATTGAGATGTGAAATGTTTTGATGGCAGAAAAATGTTGTTAGAAGATATTTAAAACAATAAAATAATAAAAGATTTGGAATTTAGTAAAGCCAGTCAAATATTTATAAAATAAAATATTTGAAATTTTAGTTATAGAACAATAATATTTACCAAAACAATAAGTTTGTTCTGGTTATGTGACATCGTAACTAACAAAGAAACTAGGTTATCATATATTCATGAAACACAAACCAGTCAGTTAGTTTTCAGTTGGTGAGTGAATGGGGATTCAGTCAAGCCAATAAAGTTATTAGCTTGGAAGAGATATTTTCTCTGCAGTCTATGGAGGCATCCAATGGACACAACTTGAGAAGATGTAGAAATCAATAGAAACATAGCAAACCCTGAGGAAAGTGTAAATTTATATATATATATATATATATATATATATATATATATATATATATATATATATATATATATATATATATATAAATCATAACCTGCGCCTGGTGTTTCTTTCGGAGGAAGATGTTTTCATTTACAGCGTGACAACCATAAGAAGAGAAGGAAGCAAGTGAAATAAGGTATGTCTAATTTTGTCTGGCGTGCCATGCACATGAGGAATATCATACATTTGCTATAGAACTGTCTCTCATGCGTTTATTGTTCCGTTTGGTCAACTGTAATTAAATGTGTTAAGTAGACACGCACTCACAGGGCTTATGAAGAAGAACTTGAAGTCCTACCTAACTAATATTCCTGGTGAACCAAGTGCAAAAGAAATCCAGACAATTGCACTTCAGGGAACAGCGAGGATACTAAAAAGAGCTCTCGGTTGGTTTCAATAAAAAGCAGGGCAATGGTGGCAGCTGGTTTGGCTGCCTCATACCCAGCGTTACAATGCATTGATTAATAACAACACTGGAGTGTATACACACCCTAGATGATACGACCGATGAAATGATACAAACATGAACCATTGATATTATGCATATAAAGAGACATTTAAAGAGACAAGTATATAGCATATATGTTTTAGATTATACATGCACCATAAAGGCACATTAAATATATATACCCCCTTCTATGCTACAACCCCATGTGGTTAAAGAGAGGGAAATGCTATGGTAGCTATTCAATTTTTCTAGTGATACTAACAATGCTTAATTGAATTTAAATAGTATATGATGAGTCTCACCCATGGTGGCTGCATTAGTCTATTTTAAGCTTGGGTGAAGCGTCAATTTTTTATATAAAAGTATTGTTATTAAAACAGTAAAGCATTCACATTCACATTGGCACAGGTTCAATAATGCCCAATGCCACACCCCATGACATATATTGCTCAGCCTTAAAGGAATTACATATACTGAATTAGCTCCAGTATCTCACCTTTGTATTTTCAACCTAACATATTGAACTACAATAACTTGCCTTTATATTTTCAAACTTTACATTTGGACCTTAAAAATCTCCTCTGCAGATTCATCTTTATATTCTCATTTAAAATGAAGGAATTTTTTCTCTTTTATCGCTGTCACATGTAGTACTTGCATTTGAGACATTTTATCAATTTTATTTGGAAAATAGTATAGAAGAAAATTCTTATCTTGTCATCTGAAAAGTTTTGCTATTTTGTTTTTGTCTTTGTACCTCACACAACAAAAAAACTTCATTTGCTGCTTTCTATTGATAAATAAATCAATAAATCAATACTTACTTCTTTTTTTTACATGAAACTGCAATCCTTTTACAGAAGAAAACTTATCAGGTATTATCTCCACGTCAGATTCATTATCATCAGAAGCAACTGATTTGTCAGAATTTCTAGAAGAAAAAGAAAAGTACCAGTGAGTATGGAAACACATTTCTGAGACAATTCTGAATTACATGACATAATTGAATGCTTTTGTTTTCTAAGCTGGAATTATCTCCCCTGCACAATAACAATTGTTTAATCAGCAGAACTGTTTCACCTTTTTAGAATTGATGAAGGTAAACATGATATTAATATTGAACAATTAAAATTAATATTGAACAATTGAAATTAATATTGAACAATTAAAATTAATATTGAACAATTGAAATTAATATTGAACAATGAGGATTAATATTGAACAATTAAATTAATATTGAACAATTAAATTAATATTGAAAAATTTTAATTAATATTGGACAATTAAAATTAATATTGAACAATTAAAAGTGATACTGAATGAATAAAACTTGCAAAGTAAATTAAAAATGTTTAAAAATGTATTTTGCTTTTCTTGTGTTAATTATGATAATTACAATAAAGACATTGGAAACATGGGTGATATATGAATTTCCTTTGAACATTTTCCCCCTAACTATCAAACTTAAAAAGACAACCAAAAGGGCCATTCTTATGCAAATATTTTGCACTCACCATTCAAAGTTAATACTGCAGCATCTTCTAAAATATGCACATTTCGTCTCCATTCTAAAAAAAAAAAATATAATTTGCCCTCCTTACCTCACTCTCTCAGATATGTGATCTCACAATGGTAGTGCCAAATATTTTCCTTCTTTAATTTTAGTCCTCGACCAAAACTCTAAATCATTGGTCCTTTTCTTTGAAGTAATACTTAGCTACACGGCACCGGTTCATTATTCCACTTATCAAATGCATTACTTTCATACATATAACGTTGGCATAAACCTAGAAATTACAGAACGCTTCTTTTTAATTCTTCATTCATCAGAATGATAGAATAGCACATGGACAAACAAATTACCATTTGAACCAGTCGTTTTTCGATTAAAGGATTACTATTTCCGAATATGGTTTGCCTTTACTTTGATTCGCATTTACAGTTTTCTTGACTGGTTAGTGAGAGTAGTACTATTGTTATTATAAGCATTTCTATTGTTATTATTATTGTCATTAATATTTTTGCTTTTAGTATTATTACTATTATCTTCTTTATTTGTTGTAGTAGTAGTAGTAGTAATAGTAGTAGTAGTAGTAGTAGTACTTGACATGAAATGACATTAACTACAAGAGCAATGACTACCATCGATGATTACAAAATATTTCTACAAAAAAAAATGTTCACACACATGCAAATTAATTAGAATAGATACAATGTCGTTTGAACAAGTATGACCAATTTGCTTTGACAATATTTTAGATCATATCTGCATGCGTTGTGTTCGTTCAAGTATTTTTTATTTCATTAACAGTTTTACTTTCTTCGAATATTCAGTACATGGTTGATATTATTATTATTATTATTATTATTAGTAGTAGTAGTAGTAGTAGTAGTGTTGTTGTTATTAGCATTTTAATTGTAATTATTATTGTTATTATTATTATTACTATTATTATTAGTGGTGACAGTGGTTCGGTACGTTGTTGATATTATTATTATTATTATTATTATTAGTAGTAGTAGTAGTAGTAGTATTGTTATTATTAGCATTTTAATTGTAATTATTATTGTTATTAATATTATTATTAGTGGTGGTAGTGGTATTAGTATTAATATTATTCTTAGTTTTATTAATTGTATTTTTATTATTTTACCATTCACTGACAGGAAATGTCATTAACCACCTTTAAATTATATTCTTCTTCTTCTTCTTCTTCTTCTTCTTCTTATTATTATTATTATTATTATTATTATTATTATTAAGTAGTAATATACGTATATATATCTCATTCCCTATCACAGATGGTTACATTTCCGACACGTTTTCCAGACCAGCAAGATCAACATGCCTCATTCTAGATCTATTTTGACACGTTTTCGAGACCACTTGAGAATGCTGATCACGCTGTGATAATGGTAAAAATTGCCCTTAATTCTCGACCCAAAACTGAAGACCCACTGTTCAAAACAACGAGGTATTACAAAGGGCTGAGTGGGAAGCCATCAGGGATCTCATCAGAGATGCCCAATGGGGAAATATCTTTTCTCTTCCCGCTGAACAGTGCGCAAATGAGACTAATGAATGGTTCAAAACTGAAATTGAAGCACATGTTCCCACATGGAGATTCTATAGCAAGTTCCATTCACCCCAATGGTTTACTTCTACTTGTGCAGCTGCCATTGCTCACAGGCAGCTACATACCGCAGATCAACCGACATAAGTCCAGTTCAAACAGACAGAAGTATATAGAAGCTAGAAGTAATTGTAAGAGAGAAATAGCGACAGCTAAGACAGAATAAACTGAAACTACCAGAAAATGCATCGAAGCATAGAAACTAGGAACTCATAGTTTTTGGAAAATCTACAACAGTCAATGATTCCCCCACTATCAAACAATCATGAGATAGTTTGCACAACAACCGAGAAGACTAACATGCTTGCTAGTCGGTTTGTCTCAACCTCCACATTGAACCCGGTACACCACTCCCTCCCTGACTTTCCTTTGCAGACAGATGCCACACTAGATGATTTGAAAGTCACCCCTTCTCAGATACATGGCAGCATAAAAAACCTAGATACCTCAAAAGCATGTAGACCCGATCTCATCCCGGCTGTGCTTCTTTTTAAAAAAATGCTCTGCTGAGGTTGCTCCAGTTCTCTCCAAACTTTACAACAAATGCCTTAACAGATCTTGCTTTCCTGACTGCTGGAAAATCGCTTCTGTGGTACCAGTTTTCAAGAATTCTGGCGAAAGAACTTACCCATTAAATTATCGCCCCATTAGCCTTCTCCCGCTTTTTGCCAAAATATTTGAGTCCTTAATTAATCAAGATCTTGTCCATTACCTTACAGCTGATAAACTCCTGACCGACAATCATCCGCAGCAGATATCCTAACTGTAATCTCTGAATGTATATACCATTCACTGGACAAAACAGAAGAAGGTAGAGTGGTAGCCCTCGATATATCTAAGACTTTTGACAGGGCCTTCTAAGGAAAATTAGATCGAATGGTATCACTGGAAGAATACATAATGTAATTAAATCCTTCTTAAGTAAGAGAAAAATCTAGGTTGTCTTCGACGGTCGTATATCTAAACTATGATATAAATGTGGGAGTACCTCAGGGTTCTATCCTTGGACCTCTATTATTCTTGATATTCATAAATGACCTCCCTGATAAAATTGGGTGTATTTGCTGATAACACCACTCTCTATAACTCCCTGACTTTCCTTTGGAGACAGATGGGGAAAACAAATGAACACATATCTAAGGAAATGGCAGAAACGCTATAGAGGATGACCTCCAATCTGTAGTGGAATGGGGACAAAAATGAATGGTCACATTCAATTTTTTAAACTCTTTAACCTAATGTTTACAGGGAACGTGAACTAGAATAGATACATTGAGAGCATTGCTGAGGCTGCTGCGAAGAAGGTGGGCTCTCTCTACCATGCTAGAAAACTACTTACGCCTGAAAATATCCTGTACTTCTATAAGGCCACTATTCGTTCATGTATGGAGTACTGTTGTCACATTTGGGCTGGTGCATCTGGTACTTTGTCTCACTCCTTGACAGGGTTCAAAAGAGAGTCGCCAACCTGATAGGTCCTGAACTGTCATCTAGGTTTCAGCCTCTGTCCCATCGACGAAATATTGCATCCCTCTGCCTGTTCTACAAATACTTTAATGGTGAATGCTCTGGCGAACTTACAAGCACTTGTACCCTTTCGATGTGAGTACCCTCGACAAACCTTGACAAGCAGCTAAATCCCACCCCTTCACAATAGAGATCCCTAGGTGTAAGAAAGCCTTCTACTCCAATAGTTTCTTCCTTGGAACTGCTAGACTTGGAACTCCCTTCCGGGATTCTGCTTTCCCAACTGTACTGACATGCAGAAGTTCAAGTGTAATGTGAACAGACATCTTGCTGCTTATCTCCCTTCATAATACCCCTGCAACTTATGTCCCCGATAGTAGCCCCCTACTTCAAAGTGGCACTGTGCCTTGTTTGGTGTGAAAATTGAAAAAAATAAAATAAATAAATAATTATTATTATCATCATCATAATTATTATTATCATTATTATTATTATTATTATTATTATTATTAGTATTATTATTCTAATTATTTTTCGTCTTCTTCTTTTTCTTCTTCTTCTTCTTCTTATTATTATTATTATTTCACTCACTCGGAGTTCTTACACAGGTCATCATCAGAGATTGCTAACTGATAAAAACCGGTCATGTTCCTCGGAGTCTGGGTGACAAATAATCTCCCCAAATTTCCAGTAATCTTCACCTCTTTCAACAACCTTTGAAAATAAATTTGCGTTATCACAACAGTCGCTTGCCATTGATTTCTTACTGGCAATGACCATTGGTTTTCACTGGAATTTGGATCCAATTATTATTATTATTATTATTATTATTATTATTATTATCATTATTATTGTTGTTATTTTACTGTCCCCTGACATGAAGTGGCAGTAGCCACTTTAAAAGAACAATGATCTCCATCAATGACGGTGTCAGCCAATAGATGAGAGTGTCTGTCACTGAATGACAACACCCAACGTATGATGGATGAGAGTGCCTGCCACTGGATGACAGCACCTGATGTAAAGATGTGATTTGTCTGCTAATGCTCGCCTGTGCCTGACCCAGTCAAGTAGTGACAATAATCACAGTCAATTTCATTTCAGAGCAGTCCAATGAAGTCTGACAGTGGTCATGATCGAGGAAGCCAATACACGCTGGTAAACACAATAACCACCTCAATTTATTTTCTAGGGAAGTCCAATGAAGACTGATACTAGTCATGGCCGCCAGTGACTGACAGTGTACGCCAGGAACCGACATTGACAGTTGTAAATACAGCCAAGGTCTACTAGTACATGCCAATAAATGTCATTAAAAACAAGTAACCACATCAATACAACACTACAACAACAGGCATCCAGTGAGAGCCAGTGAATATCAGTGCCTGACAGTTGATTACAGGCAATTTCTGTCATGAGCATTTTAATGGAAGATGACACTAGTGCTGACAATCACAGCCAGAACACTAGACATAGAATTATTTTTTGTTTTTTTATTTTTTTAATCCTATGAGATGAGGGTTCATAATATGTGCATTCATTCTTTTTGTGGACTGTTATCTTCATCTTCATTGTTATTGTTTCACCACATTTCGGTAAACTCATCCTCTGGCCTTCTTCAGATAGTAATTACTGAGGATAAGTTACAAGACTTGGCATACCTACGTTACGGTTAATCGCCTGAAGAAGGCCACCAAAAGTCGAGTTGTTCGAAAGGTGGTAAAACAACAACTATGAAGATGAGGATAACAGTTCGCAAACAAAATGAATGCCCAGTAGACATGGGTTTGTTTTCTCACTTAAGAAAAAAATTTAAATTTGCACAGAAAAAATTGAGATGAACATTATTTCATTGAACAATGTTTTATTAACTTACTCTGTCACTCCAGTTCCAAATTGTTTAAGTGTTCGCTCTAAAACAGACTCCAGTTTACTTTCCTTACTAAGAGTGTATTCCAAAACAAAAGCCTCCAAAATAAAAGCAGTAAAAATGCTAAAAGAAAACAAAAGTAAAAAAAAGTAGTTTACAATCTGTGCAAGATATTTATTTTATTAATTATATCAGAAGATGCACTTATTTTTCTAAATATTTTCCAGTAGTAACAGAACGTGAACGTGCATATGGTAGTTGTATGCAAATGACCGAGCTGTGTGTGAGATGACGTCACAGCGAGGAAGAAAAGAAAAGGATATGAAAAGAAGAATGTGTGTGCAGACAGATGAGAGAACAGCAGTCAGAAAGGAAGATCATGATCACGTTTTATTTGGGAAAGTACTTGGAAATAAATGTCATTGTTTCAACAGAAAAAAAATGAGTTGTCTTGGTCTCCTTTGTGACGGAGTTTACAATGTGTTGGGACTCAAATGTCTACATGTTAATGTGTGAGTAACTAAAACGTTCCTATTTTATTGTTTTGTTGAAACGGTTTTCTTTTTACAGGAAAAGAAGAAGGGTAAAAAGTCATAAGGAATAACTAGTCAGAGTATGGTTGGAGCATAACTTGTCATTTGGTACTTTCACTCGATATTTTCTTTAAGAAATAGTTTTAAGAAAAAGAGGCAGCAAGTGCTATTATATCATCTGCCATGTAACAAATAAAGTTATATTGTCAGATTCTCAGAGTCAGACCTGTATAGCTTTTATAGCTGTATAGCAAATAAACCTTTTTCATTTTCCGCTATGTTATTATTTAAATACAAATGCTATCCTTTTTGTTAGAAATAGGAAATTTTATGAAATAAATGGCTCAAGATAATAGCATTTATCAAAATTACATCTTTAACTTGTTTATTATTAATGACATCAATAATTCATTTTCAAAGTCGCCTGAATATTAATTTGAATAATGGGTTTTCATAATAGAATAGCTGAACTCAAACATTTGCCCAAGGACATTAGGGTTCTTTCTTCTTTATAAGGATTGCTATTCAAATGCAATGTTCAAGTTAAAAATGCCTCACCACAATCTTCTCACAAATATTTTACATTTTGTTTTGATAATCATTTTTTTTATATAAGAAATAAAATTATTAAAATGAAAGTAAAAAAAGGATGGGTATTCACTTACTTGAGGACAACGACAACACAGCAAATATGAAATGTCAGGAAGTAGAGGCGCGCAGCTGGGTGTGTTACCAGGACAAATCCAGACGTTAAGAGTAGTATTGTTAAGGAAGCCATTTTCGAGAAATTCACGTTATATTGCTAATATTTTTTTGAAGATGTTTAATGAGGGTTTTTAAAAGCAATTATTTTTTTATCGGAATTTAATAAAAGAATATATTTTATACAAGTCTAGCAAAATATTTAATTAAAAAGATATTTTATATAAGTCTTGCTAAATATTCATTTTATATACATAAACCTCAATGTCTGTGCATGTGTGTGTGTGTGTTTGTGTGATGTTCCCTATAGAAAGAAAGGTTAGATAATCTACATAAAATATAAAAGCTTATTCTTATTCAAAATTTACTGGGAAAGAGAATGGAAGTGTTCCCCAATCTCTATGTTGTCCCTTTGAGTCGAATATCTACGTACCCCCCCCCCTTGTTTGGAAGAATCTATCTCAACAAAATGACTTACTCTGCTTGGGGAAAAGCAAACCAACAAACAAACCAAGAAGATTCTTTGAGTTCTATTAACGGGTCGTCTAGAAAAGACATTAGAAATGGAATATAATTCTTTTTACATCACGTAGCAATATACAAAAGACAACCTAACTTACATTATTAACAAACACCTGATAGGAAAATTGTGTCGCTCAACAAATATGAAAACACATCAAAGCAAGCACACGTCAATATTATGCATTACATACTTACTTGTCATTAAAGGATTAGTATAGATTTAAAAAAAATATGGAAACCAAATCAATAGAAAAATAATTACAAGAAAAAATAGGGTGTAGGTGCAGAATAGGGATCTTTTAAACCAACGCATTTCAGGTGAAGCATTATTACCTACTTACATATCATGACACGATTAGTATAAATTCCCCCCAAATTATGGAAAATGAATCAATAGAAAATAATTTCTTTCTAGGGGCGGGTTAGAAACTTGGTTTTAGTAGTGTTTTGGATGCCTCCTAAATGTCAGGCTTTATGTAGTCCTCTGGAGGCCTCATGACTTTTATTTTTTCACTGTTCACTTATGAAACTGTTTTTGTTTATTTATTATATTTTGCTTGAAAATGGTATATAAACTTGGTTTGAAAACAAATGAGTTCCAGGATAATGAGTAGATAAAAAATAAGTATTAACAGAAATATGTTAAGCACACTTTTTAAACACTGCTTTGTTATTTTTTAAACACGCTCAATAATCTGAAACAAAATCTGGAACAATAAATTATTAATATATAAGGACTCTCGATAAATACTGTATAAATATTATATACTGTATAAATATTATATACTGTATAAATATTATATACTGTATAAATATTATATACTGTATAAAATACTGCCCAATTCCATAGCTGTAATAAGCAGGTGCATTCAAATGTACTCAATGTTCTAAATACTGCTTGTATGTATTATAATATAATTTTATTTTTATTAAGTCTTACATTGAATTGAACAGTACTCAATAACTTAAAAATAATATATATGAAAGCAGAGAGAGAGAGAGAGAGAGAGAGAGAGAGAGAGAGAGAGAGAGAGAGAGAGAGATTAAAAAAAGATAGATACAAAAGAGAAACAGAACTAAAGAAGAGTGGAATGACAGAAGAATAGATTTAATTGTATATGTTTTGCCTTTATTATTATTATTATTATTATTATTATTATTATTATCATCATCATCATCATCATCATCATCATCATCAGCATCATCATCATCTATATATTAATTTGCTTGTCCGTACGGTGTCACGTCATCATCATCTCCCTTTATTGTTCACTCTTTATTAGTTAAAAAATCATTAACCCCTTTTATTTTCCAAAACTTCCCGAACAACAACAAAAAAATATATATGAACCGTCTTTTTATGCTTCTAGATTATTTTAAAGATAATTATGCATAGAAGGTATCGTTCCACAATTTAAATAGTATTTTACTTACATTTTTAACGATGTCTTCTGTTTATTATTGTAGTGAATATGGAACGCTTATTTTATTTTATTCAGTAATAAATATATTTTTTACATTTAACGTTATGAGTTCGTTTTTTTTTTTTTACTGTGCCACTTTTCTTCTTTTTTTTTTTACTTTTGAGTAAGCCTTCCCTTACATAACAAAAAATATGTTTCGAAATAAATGTTACAAAAGTCAAGAATGACTTTATTAAATAAATAACCAAAGTCACCATTCGCAAATACACTGAGTAACAGTAACACAGAGTCAAAACATATTTTACGTCTTGTTCTGTTTTGTTTTTGTTTTACGGCATATCAATCCTTTTTCGTGTTATTTAATGCCGGATCGAGTAATTTTGTAACATTTATACATCTTCACGTTGTTTACATAGTTATTATTTATGTTTTGTCTGTTTTATTTTGCTTCTTTTACAGGCATTCATCATCTTCTAATGCCCACCGACAGGGACACAACAATTTTTTTTTAATATGAAATAAAACACTTATTTATTTCCTATTTAAAGATTTTCAGTATATTTTATTTAACTGAAGAAATATTTATTGTTCATACATATATTGTTTCCATTATTTTTATTACATTGTTAGGTGAAGTTTCAGAATAGTTAACCCCCCTCCCCATATTAAGAATGGCTTTCGGCATGATTCTTACAATAGCGGTATCAAAGTTATTTATTTTTTATTTTAAAACAAATTATAAAAAAAAAGATACAAGACCATTAAATTTTTTTTCATTAAATCGCTATTTAGGTGAAGATTCAAAATAGTTAATCCTTCTCCCCATAACCGTTTTCTATGCAGTAAAATACTGTTTCAATAATTATGGTTTAAATAAATATTTATTCTTTATTTAAAGATTTACAGTATAATTTATACAGGAAGTATAATTTATACAGGAAGTCCTAGGAATCTACAACAGCTTTATTAATTTATTTAACTGAAGAAATATTTATTGTTCATACATATATTTTTCCCTTATTTTTTTTACATTGTTAGGTGAAGTTTCAGAATAGTTAACCCCCCCTCCCCATATTAAGAATGGCTTTCGGCATGATTCTTACAATAGTGTTATCAAAGTTTATTGATTTTTCTTATTTAACAAAAATTATAAAAAAGATACAAGAACATTTTAAACATTTTTTTCATTAAATCGTTATTTAGGTGAAGGTTTAGAATAGTCAAACCCTCTCCCCTTATTAAGAATGGCATTTTTATTATTTCAGCATGATGCTTACATTTTTCTTTATTTAAAAAAAAAGATACAAGAAAATGTTAAGCTTTTTTTTTTTTTTTAATTAAAATGTTAGATCAAAGTTCGGAATAACTTACTTTATAGCCAATTAGCCAGCTGTATTAAAATGTTTTAGCATTTAATACCTAATAAGGTTTTCGCTTCAATTGTCACAAGCAGACAATATCGATTCAAAGGAGGTAATTCGTCAACAATTGTTTTAGCCGAATTTTACGGTAAAGTGTACTGGACTGGTGGGTATATTATACATATCCCCCAGTTTGTATTTATTTGCTTCCCCACTGAGCAAATTAGGCACAAGGCCGTTTTTTAATGTGGAGAGAGAGGGAGGGGGGGAATAGGGGACCAGCTCCCGATGGGTGGGAAATGGGAGTTTGATAGGAACTGTTGGTATGAAGGGTTGCCCCTACATTGACCAAGGTAGATATGTGGGGTTACCCCCACATATGGTCTTTGCTTGCAGCATCTGTCGGACAGATACTACACTTTGATCTTGTCGCCCGGGCCGCAAAGGGCGGGGGCCAGTGTATATACATATCCCCCAGTTATTCATTTGATAAAACCAATATTTAATGAGCATGGTTCTTCTTGCCAGGCAATGGGTTTACCTGAACCAACAGGTGATCCTCCAATAGATAATATGACTTGAAATACAAACGGGCCTAATGTTGAATTGTTAAACAATGAACAATTAGAGGTCTTTAATACTATAATCAAGGCTGTCATGGCAACTGAAAAAGTAGCCCCACACAGCAATTGCTTCTATTTAGATGCCCCAGCCGGATCAGGAAAAACCTTTTTATTCAACATGTTATATGATTACTTCACCTCCAGTAGTACTGTAACCGCCACTGCGGCATTGCTGCAATGCTACTAACTTCAGGGAAAACACTCCACAGTATATTCAAACTACCTTTACCTCTGACAGAAACCAGTGTCTGTAACGTTTCTCCTGTATCAGAGCATGCTTCTTTTTTGAGAAAGGTAAAGGTATTCATCATAGACGAAGCCTCTATGATACCTAATCATGCACTGCTTGCTATAGATAGATGTTTACAAGATATAATGGGTAACGATAAAATATTTGGTGGAAAATTTCTCATACTTGGAGGTGACTTCAGGCAAATTTTGCCAGTAGTGCCACATGGATCACCTACATCTATTATAGACACCTGTCTTAAAAGATGCCCATTGTGGCATCATTTCAGTCAATTACAACTAACACAAAACGTCAGAACTAACATAAATGAACAGGAGTTTTCTAGATGGCTCCTTCGTCTTGGTAATGGTACACTAACGAGCAGTCTTAATGACGTTCCTGTAGATGCCATAGATGTTCCTGATGATTCGGTATGTAATGGTTCTCTAATCTCAGAAATATTTGATTGCAGCCCTCAAGAAATGGAAAATAGAATCATCATGACTCCAAAAAATACAGAATGTTTAACAGTAAATGTAGAAATTCTAAATAATCTTCCCGGAGGCATAAATACATATTTAAGTACGGATTACATCTCCGATGATGATGCTGAACTTCAAAATTATCCTATCGAGTTCATAAATTCATTAACTCCATCTGGAATGTCACCTCACTGACTTAATGTGAAAATAGGGGCAATAGTAATGCGACTGCGAAATTTATCCATAAATCAAGGACTTTGTAATGGAACTAGGATGAAAATAAAAGAATATCATCAAAACAGCATCATTGCTATTTTAATTAATGGATCTAATAGAGGTTCCACAGTTATCATTCCAAGAATTTAGTTAAAGCCAAGTGATACAAATGTTCTGTTTGCATTTCATCGGATACAGTTTCCAATACGATTAGCATATTCACTGACCATCAATAAAGCACAAGGCCAAACTTTTGATAAGGTTGGTATATATCTTCAACAACCTGTATTTTCTCATGGTCAGCTGTATGTGGCATGTTCAAGAGCTCGATCTAAGTACAGTGTGAAATTTAAGGTAATGCAACTGCATAGAGATGATAATCAGGGCAGAAAGTGTGGTGTAACATATACTAAGAATATTGTTTACCGTGAAGTGTTATGAAAACAATCAGGAACAGCAATGGAATCTAAAAATGAACTTGGATGTAAATATGATTTTGGAAAAAAATTTTTTTAATTGCTTTCCTTATATTTAAAATTCAGAATTTTATGAAAAAGTAGTGTACAGTTTGTTTAACTTTACTTAATTAAGTAAACATATAACATTGACATAAATTTGATAAGTACAACCTACCTCACATAATTTTGATTATCAAAAAATCAAAATTTAACTGTACTTTTACAGAAACACTTCATTTTCTATGCACATAAGAATCTGAATATTATAACAGATTACAATGTTTTTATGGAAAAAACTTTTGTACAGAAAATTCAAAGTGTTCTATTTATATTATCAGGAAGTTGTGATGCATTAATTGAAATCTATATCAATAATTCGACTTAAAAAATATTTGTGAATTTCCAAATCTTCATTGAATAAAATTCAAAATAAATAGAAAAGTCTATTGCATATGTAAAAGTTGACGGTTGCTTATTTAACTTCATTAAAAGCTATCAAAGTCAACCAAGAGCTGCTCAATAGTCTGGCTTAATGGATCATTTATCAAGGAATGAAGATGGTTATTCTGGTTACCAGTTATTCTACCATCTACATTTACAGGAAGTCCTAGGAATCTACAACAGCTTCATCAAGATGCAATGGCAGTTTTCTGTGACCTATTCATTACTCACACGTGTAATCCAAAATGTCCTGAAATATTAAACAACTTGGGGTCATCAGAACTTGCACAAAATCGATGTCAACAATGTTACACAGTTTTTTTTAAATTCACAGTCTGACTCCCAAGAACCTGCTGACTGACTACTATTCTCACTCCAAGCAGCTGATCGACGTCCCTGTCACCGCCTCAATCATCACCAGCACTTCCTGACAATATCAACAGCATCAGTTACGATCGCATTGACCTTCAATAAAAGTTTAAACTAAAGTTCTTTGTTCTACTTGCTTCCATACGTTTATTTTTGTAATATAACAATAAGGAATTTCTTACTGATGTGTTTTAAAAGATTTTAACTACCGTGGAATTTCCACGGGTCCTGCTAGTTATTATTATTATTATTATTGTTATTATTATTGTTATTATTATTATTATTATTATTGTTGTTGTTGTTGTTGTTGTTGTTGTTGTCATTATTATTATTATTATTATTATTATTATTATTATTATTATTATTATATATCAATTTATATATATTATATATGAATAAACTTTACTCATTTTTATCGAACGTGATCCAGTGAAACATATCATCTAGGAAATAAGCCGATAACTCTATCATATTTACTCATTTAAAAAGGGGTTTTCTTCAGATTTTAATATTAAGTTGGTTTAAGCAGCAGAACATTTCATTATCGCTGCTGTTCTCGATTTAAATATTTGGAGATTTTGAAATATTTTTCTCTTTGTTTTTATTCAAAAGATTTTGGATTGAAGAAGTCAAAATATAAATGAAAATACAAATTAGTTTGATAGTTTGATATTTATTTATTTATTTATGTTAAATCATTCTTTTCTATTCCCCCAGACCCGGATTTGGCTCCTGCTAGTTTTTTATAAATTGATTAATAAAAGACGACATTTCATGATTTTTTTTTTTTAATATGAACCAATTATTTCTATCATGAATAAGCAACCTCCAGACGAAGAATAATGAAATGCAAAATTGTTCCTTTCAAAACTGATGCTATTCGTTTATCAAATGTTTCCATATCAAATCTATATTGATTTTCTGATTTAACTAAAATTCTTAAACTATTCATGAATAAAATCTTTGTCCAACAACATCTTAATATAAAGATTCAAATTGAATTATTCTAATAAATCCTATGCAGAGTACATAAGTACTATGCAGAGTACATAAGTATATTTTTCATCAAAATATGGGTTGAAACATTATATAAAAATCATTTGAACAGAACATATGAAATTTTCATATACAACCAAATTCCAAAATAATAAAAGGATATCATGCCATTGATTAACCACTGTTAACTCGAATAGAATTACAAATGATTTTAAAATATCATTGAAATTATTGCTGCAGTAATGGTCATAATAGAAATTTGAATCCTTCAACTTAGCATTTCCACAAAAACTATAGTTGTTTAGTTCTGTAAATGTCATATTATAGCCATGGAATCGAATTAAACCATGAAATATTTCCATTCCAATGATGGCATAGAAATAATAAAATACCTGCAAGAAAAGATTATTATATTATTATAGATTTTCAGAAAAGGGGAAAAAAAATCTAACAATGCTTCTTAAATTATTACATGATATTAACATTTATATCACCTTATTTTTGATGGTATAATTTTATTTTGAAAAAAAAAAAAAATGTAATATATACAACTATAAAATAATAAAATTCTGTGAGCAAGATTACAATATACATTATCAAGTAAATGAAAAAAAAAAAGACAGAATAAATTTAATGAAAATGAAACTACTTATTAGCAGGTTAATATAATTTTATTTGCTGATAATTGAATTGTTTTCAATAAAAGAGATCTGTCTCCAGTTTACTATTTTGTTCATATACTAGTTATTGGTTGTGATTGTGATGATACTATGTTGTATTGTGTACTAGTGCGTTTGAATAGCGTAGAATCAGGAATGGATTTGTGTAGATGTGAACTCTGATCACTGATTATTGATGTCCTATCTATAAAAAGAATATTCGCAAAACTCACAGACATTTTGATGTAGAAAAATTCAACAGAATAACTTGAACAGAAGTTAAAGAAGATTCGAAGCACTATTACATATGAGATATCTGATATTGATGAACTCTATGAACCATTGAAGGATGCCACAAACAAAACCAGAAAATAAATAGTTTGGTTACTGCTGACGAAAGGACTGGTGACTGAACAAAATTAAATAAAATGTAAATAGAAGAGTTACTAGAAACACGACGTTAAAAATTCATTTGAAAAGAAAGACAAACACTGCAAACTAAATAACAAACTAAAATGCCATAGGAAGATTCTGGTTGTGTTTATTAATAAGTCTAGTTCTTTTCTGTTTTTTTTTGCAAAAAGTTTCAAGTCGGTGGTTTATTCTTTCATCTGTATTAGTAAAGTTGTATTAGTAAAGTTGTATTAGTAAAGTTGTATCCAGCTTGACATCAGCTGTCAGTTCACGTTTCGATGTTCTCATTGCATTTTCAATTAAATTAATATCGTCTGCTATTTTGTACATGCTAAAGCATTCTATTATGCATACGTTTTCTTGTTGTCCATCCATGCCATGGCTATATTTTTTTTCTACTTTTTACCTTCTTCAGGATCTTTCTGTTCCTTAGGAAGTAGTGCATGATTATTAAGGGGTAAATTTGTTCTGTTAGTCTTAATAGATTTTCCAAGTTATAGGACTATGATTGCTGGGGGGGGGGTACTTTCATTTTCTTGCTGCTATTTTCTGCTTTAGTTATTCATGTTGTTTAGTCTCTCGTTGTGAGTCACATTTATAGCTTTCTATCCACCATCTGTTCGCTGTCATCTTGTTTATCGCTTTGGCTTCTTTTTACAGTTTGTTGATCTGGGTTTCCAGCCTTAATTCTCATCCGGGTTTTATCAGTACCTTTTTTTCCCCCTGTTTTTATACCACTTTTAATTTGATACTTACTGTCTCGGCAGCTACATAAATGAAATTACTTAAGTCTGTAATAATATCTGTTGGGATGAATGAGAGGAGCGTATTCATCTTCTCTGTTTCTGTTTTAATTTCTTTCCTGTTCCTTAGAGTTGAGAGTTTTATTTTTTCTTCATCCGTAAGTTGTATGATGTTTTCTACTTCAACTGTTACATTCTCAGTTCTGTTGTTTCATAGATTTCTGTCTCCATGTTTGTAGTATTTTTGCAAATTTTCTACATGTGAAGTTTCTATGAATTCCACTGAAAGATGTTTCTTGGTCGATTCCATCATTTATCTTTCATAACATTTCCATTAATTCTAGATTTGAAAGCCAACTTCTCTTGAGAATAAGATTCACTTCATCTGTGATTCTTTGTTTCATTATATGGTAATCAGTAAAAATGTCCTATCCGATTCCAATAACCTCATTCCTTAGGGTGGCTTCTTCTATAATAGCATTCCATTACAATTTTATTCTCTTTTGTTGTCTACTTTTTCCTTCGGGTTTTGGTTTATGTTGGTTATTTTTGCTGCCCCGTGTTTAATCTGCATTATTTTGGTACCTAAAATTAGAGAGGATACTTACTTGTTCGCAGTCTGTGATATTATTATTTGTGAAACAAAAAGAGCCAACATTCACAGGATGACAACCGGGGCCCCCATGCTGACCACCGAGGGAGAACCTGCCGGTCATGACACCCAGATCTTTCTTCCGAGTCTCACGTTGTGTATTATCTATTTGAGACACTTTTCATATTGTGATGTTTGTGGCAACATATAGCTCAGAATTGTTTGTGGTTCTGTCACACGGATAGTATTTACCTCTTATCTACAGGGTGGTCAAAAAGTCAGGTAACATCGCAATCTCCTCTTCAATAAATAACTTTAAAGACGCTATTGTATCAGGCTTCTTGCCATAAACGCTATCCTTTACATAGCCCCAAAGCCAGAAATCAGGAGGGGTAAGATCCCTATATAAGATTATAATGGATCATATTGTTTTTTCTACCTTTAACATGTTACCTGACTTTTTGACCACCCTGTAGATAAAAGACAACATATATTATTAGAAAATACATTTAAAAAATACTAAGTCTCATGAACCCTTTTTAAAGAAATGTTGGAAGATACGACTCTCACCAAATAAAATTATTATATATTTGCATGAAACCAATTCGCAGTATTATATATATATATATATATATATATATATATATATATATATATATATATATATATATATATATATATATATATATATATAACACGGAAATTACATAATTGTCGACGCAATAATTTATTTCAACCTTATGGTATTTTCAAGCATCTAAATTAGACAATTACATTTTTGATATTCATATTTTGATATATATATATATATATATATATATATATATATATATATATATATATATATATATATAGAGAGAGAGAGAGAGAGAGAGAGAGAGAGAGAGAGAGAGAGAGAGAGAAAGAGAGAGAAAGAGAGAAATTTTATTGATTTACTTATCTGCATTCTGTTTTCAGTCAAGCAAGAACATATACCGCCTCCTTTCTTAACGGTGACTAGACAATTATGGTTAATAGCATCTTATCTTTGGTTTGGGAGGTCATGTCGAGATCGTGTAATGACATTTTTAAAAATATAATTTCACACCCGTGTGCAAACTAAAATATGAATAGCTTAATAATAATAATAATAATAATAATAATAATAATAATAATAATAATAATAATAATGATAATAATAATAATGATAATAATAATAATAATGATAATAATAAGTATAATAATAATAATAATAATAATAATAATAATAATAATAATAATGATAATAATGATGATAATAATAATGATAATAATAATAATGATAATAATAATAATAATAATAATGATATGATAATAATAATAATGATAATAATAATAATGATGATGATAATAATAATGATAATGATAATAATGATGATAATAATAATAATGATAATAATAATAACAACAATGATATGATAATAATAATAATGATAATTATGATGATAATAATAATAATAATAATGATAATGATAATAATGGTGATAATAGTAATAATAATGATAATAATAATAATAATAATAACTAGCGGGACCTGTGGAAATTCCACAGCAGCATTTTTCATATGCAATATATTGTTGCTGGGCATGCTGTGAGCGTTCTGTTCAGCATGAATGAAGGCACAATCATATTATTCTAGTTTTTTATTAAAACTGTACTGCCCCCTTACTAAAATAATACCTTTGATATATTTCATAGGCTGATTATTTCATTACAAACACACCGGTCAATTAACTCACATTTTATCATTTCTCATAATTATTGAATATGTTACTATGTTCGACAATAATTGTTCATAATTTCAACCCACATTATCGCCCCTCCCTTTACTAAAATATTAAATTTGATATATTGTATCGGCTGATTATTTTATAAAAAACACAACTATAAATTAACTCACATTTCATCATTTTTAATAATTCTTGGATATGGTACTAATTTTGACAATAATTTTTCATAATTAAAGCTCACCATATAACACACCTTACTAAAATAATAACTTTGATATATTGTCTAGGCTGATTATTTCATTACACACACATCAATCAACTCACATTTCATCATTTTTCGTAATTCTTGGATATGTTACTAATTTCGACAATATTTTTTTATAATTTAAACCAACGTTGTCGCCCAACCCTACTAAAATAATAACTTTGATACATTTGCTGGACTGATTATTTCATTACAAACACACTAATCAATTACCCTCCATTTTATCATTTTTCATAATTCTTGGGTATGTTACTAATTTCGATAATAAATTTTCATAATTTATACCCACATTACCGCCCCCTCCTTAATAAAATAATAACTTTGAAATATTGTCTGGGCTTATTATTTTATTACAAACACACTAATGCATGAAATCACATTTAATCATTTTTCATAATTCTTGGATATGTTACTTATTTTGACAATCATTTTTCATAATTTTAACCATCATTTTCGCCCTTCCATCTTTACTAAATAATAACTTTGATATATTGTCTTGGCTGATTATTTCCTTACAAACACACTAATCAATTAACTAATATTTCATCATTTTTTCGTAATTCTTGGATATGTTACTAATTTCGACAATAATTTTTCATAATTTAAGCCCCCCTTATCTCCTTCCCCTTTACTTAATTAATAACTTTAATATATTGTTTAGGCTGATTATTTTATTATAAACACACCAATCAATTAAATCACATTGGGTCATTTTTCGTAATTCTTGTATATGGTACTAATTTCGACAATAATTTTTCATAATCTAAACCATCCTTGTCGGCCTCTCTTGCTAAAAAAATTACTTTGATATATTGTCTGGGCTGATTATTTTATTATAAACACACAATCGATTAACTCACATTTAATCTTTGTTCATAATTACGGATATGTTACTAATTTCGACAATAATTTTTATAATTAAAAACCCACATTATGCCTCTCTCTCCTACTTATATAATATATTTGATATATTGTCTGGGCTTATTATATCATTACAAACACACCAATCAAGTAACTCACATTTCATCATTTTTCATAATTCTTGGATATGTCACTAATTTCGACAATAATTTTCATGACTTTAACCTACTAATGTTGCTCCCCCTTACTTAAATAATAACTTTGATATATTGCCTGGATTGATTATTTCATTACAAACAAATCAATCAATTCAGGGTATTCTCATAGTATATATGTTTCACCTATCTTATCCAATCCTGGGTGACGCCGCATATTCTGCTAATATATATCATTCACCTATCTCATTCAATCCTGGGCGACGCTGGGTATTTTGCGACTATATGTTTTCCACCTATCTCATTCAATACTGGGCGACACTTTCTGATAGTATATATTTTGCACATCTCATTCAATTCCGGGGCTGACTTCATGCCACTGTTGAAAATATACATTAAATAAAGTAATGTTTTAATCGTAAACTGTTTCAGCCATTTCCGGGACTGACTTTATATCCCCAATCCATTGCTTAAAAGATACATGAAATAATGTAATGTCTAAATAGTAAACTGTTTCAGCCATTTCTGGAACTGACTTATAATCCCCACCCCGTTGTTGAAAATATACATGAAATAAAGTAATGTATAAATCGTAAACTTTTTCAGCCATTTTGGGACTGACTTCTTATCTCCCATCCTACTGTTAAAAATATACATTAATAAAGTAATGTCCAAAACGTAAATGGTTGCAGCCATTTCTGGAACCGACTTCATATTTCCCACCCCAATGTTAAAAATATACATTAAATAAAGTAATGTGTAATGCGTAAACGGTTTCACACATTTTGGGGACTGATTTAATATCCCCCACCTCACTGTTAAAAATATACATGAAATAAAGTAATGTTTAAATCGTAAACGGTTTGAGTAATTTCCGGGAATGACTTCATATCCCGTAACCCACTGCTTAAAATATACTTGAAATAAAGTAATGTTTAAATCATAAACTGTTTCAGCAGCTTTTCTAAAGTAAAACATAAAAACATTAACATGGTTAGGGATTGCTTCAACATGAATTTCTGAGTGTAGTATCAGTTTCAGCATTCCAGTGACTTAAATCCCCCCTTTATTGGTCTTGGTTGATGGAGAAGAAATCCTTCATTACTGATACAATTTTTATTTTTGTTATTGACCAGAGTGCCCCTTTTGGGGAGCTGGTATCCCCCTAAATTTTTAACCGACCTCATGTCCAATTCAGCCCTTGTGGGGAGGCAAGTAAACAACAAAAAAAAATATTCAGAAGGGACATTTTCCGGATCATTTTATAATTAATCAGAAGTGACATTTCCAGGGTATTTTTTAATTAAATCAGAAATAACTTTTTCCAATTACATTTTTAATATTAAAACTTTGTTACATTAAACATAGTACCTATTCACAATGCTTCCCACAGGGCAGATTTAGACACCAGGGTCGTTTTTTAACGTGGAGAAAAAATTGTCTTAGTCGTAAAGGATTTCTCTTCCACTGAGAGAGAAGAAACTGAAATAATGCGCCTGAAGAACAGATACTACACTTTGATCTTAGCCAAAAGGCCAAGAAAGACAAATCATTTTTATTAGCTTTGCCTCAACAGCGACACCAATTTGTTTTTTTATATTTTAATTTTTCTTTTCAAGGGTGACAAGGTTTATTTGGAATATTCCACTTTTTGGAATATTCCACTTTCCTTTTTTAGGGAGGATGCACAGCATGATAACGGACGGAGCGATAAGCGTAATAATATAATGATTATAATAATGATGATAATAATAATAATAATGATAATAATACTGATGATAATAATAATAATGATAATAATAATAATAATAATTATAATAATGATAATAATAATAAAAATAATAATAAGAAGAAGAATAATGATGATGGTAATATTGATAATAATAATAATAATGATAATAATAATAATGATAATGATAATAATGATGATAATAATAATGATAATAATAATAATGATAATAATAAAAATAGTAATCATAATTATAATAATAATAATAATAATGATAATAATAATAATAATGATAATGATAATAATAAAAATAATAATAATAATAATAATAATAATAATCATGATAATAATACTAACAATAATAATAATAATAATAATAATGATAATAATAATAATGATAATAATAATAATGATAATGATAATAATAATGATAATAATAATAATGAGGATAATAATAATAAAAATGATAATGATAATAATAAAAAATAATAATAATAATAATAATAATAATAATAATAATAATAATAATAATAATAATAATTCTGATTTCGTTTATGAACGTCTCTCTGGAAAGGGATGGGATTAATTTCCAGAGGATTTCCCTTAATCCCGGCTTCAAAGCAGGAGCTTCAAAGATCAAGGGTTTTCCTAAGGATGTTGGTGCTACCTATAATTGCAGAGGTTTGAAGGACGTCTAAAACATCGGGATTTGTAGTTTTTTCAATTGTCCTTCCAGACGACTTGATACTACTCCTAGTGTACCAACTACGACCGGGATTATTTGTTTTAACCCCGTGTATACGCCTTATCTCCAAGGCCAATGGAGCATAATTTCTCCACTTCTCATTCTCCTTCTCTCTCACATTCCTGTCCCAGGGTACTGAGAAGTCTACAATCTGCCAGTTTTTTTAGACCTTGTCAATGACAACCAAATCTGGACGATTATGTTCCAATTGCTTGGTCGTTATGGCACTTTTGTCTCACCATACCTCTACCTTGCCATCCTCACTTGTTCTCACTTCATCAGGCACCTCCTCAAACCATTTTCCAGCACACTTCACCCCAACCCTCTTACACATCTCCCAATATATCCGGAGTCCCATGCGATTGTGTCTTTTGCGGTACTCTCTCTACACTCTGCTGCAAGGTGCACAATTGACTTTCAGGTCTTACCACAAATCCGGCATTCTGCAGCAACTTTCTCTCCTAGAACCATTTTTTTGAACAATCGTGTTCCTAATGCCTGCTCTTGTGCTGCACAAACAAAAGCTTCAGTACTCTTAGCCAGATACCCAGCTCTAAGCCATTGCCGTGATCTTTCATCAGCCACTTCTGCTATATCCTGGAAGAACCTTCCATGCATTTTCTTCTTAGCCAGTTCCTCTGCCCTTTCTCTATCCATACGTTTCACATAATCAGCCTTGGTCTCACATACCTGAAAAACCAGTAAAATAATCCAACTCCGACGGTATATATATAAACAATATATATATATAATTTATTACGGCAGCTAATACATTAATTGAATAAATATGCAACACACTCACGATTAGAGTTTAACGGTTAACAAACACATAAACATTACGACGCCATATTGAAAAGAAAAGTTCGTTAACTCTGCCTTTTTATAAGAGAGATAACTTAACAAATTATATGCATATTAATGCCAATATAAAGGGAGACAACTTAACAAATTCATCTTTAAAAGTTTTTTTTTTTCTTTTTTGATTTTTAATTTCAATCATTCAAACTGCCTTGTTGTAAGACGCTTCTCAATAACCAAGGGGATGCACCCCGTTTAGTGAGGCAGTCTCCCAATTGTCTTCCTGTCTCTTGCCATTGGAACTCTTCAATCTGTCCATTTTCCACAAGTTCCTTAATACCACTGATTTTGATCCGTAATCGTTTTTCTTTGACAGATTTTGTTGATTTGACTGCTTCATAGAGAGATTTACAATCAGTGACACAAATTATAGGTAGACTCTTGGGATTTGTTCTTCCTGTTGTCAATTCACCAAACAGGGTGGAGATGAAGACAGCCATATCAATAGCTTCAGACATTGAAATTGTTTCTGCAGCTAAGGTACTGTGGACAATCCGTCTGATTTTCTTTGAGTTCCACCAGATCGGTGAGACTTTCCCAGATGTCCCAGTGAGGAATATGACATAACCCCCCTGACTTCCGCCATCAGGAAGATTTCCCAAAGCGACATCACTAAATATCACCAAATGTAACTGATCATTGTCACCAAGATGTTGATACTTCAATGATAGCTTGGATGCCTTAGCTTTTCCAATAATTTTGTTGGCCATTATCAGGTCCTTTATGGTGCTATGGTTAATATTAGTCGCTAGACTACAGACATCAAATAATAAGTCTGGTTGGCTCTGATGCGCTAACCACAACAATTGGCCGATCTTGGATCTGAGTGAATTTATCTCAATTTCTGTTAGCGGTGATTCTTTTTCCATGGTCCTTGAACAATCTATTGGAATGGATGATATACTGTCGGTATATTTCTTTTGGTTTATTAATATTTCTGGACCGTAGCAATTAAGCTCAATTCCACAGTATTTGAAGGCCTTACTATCCTCTTTTCCAATTTTAAATGCACTGCGTATTTTGCTGATGGTATTGTTGAATGTCTGGTCCCCTGACCAAATGAAGTCATCTACATGACACGCCAAAACTCCAGCTAGGTTACCAGATTTACTAATCCAGTAGAAAACTGTGGGGTCCATTTGGGACATTACACCGCCATTTTCAATCATAACTGATTTCACTTTATTATACCACTGCAGAGAAGCATCCCTCAGTCCATAGACGCACTTATTTAGCCGCCATATCTTGTCACTGAAAGCTTCTTTGGGTGGTCTGATGTATACTTCCCTATCCATAGTGTGACCCTGCAAAAAGGCAGTTTTTATGTCTATGGAGTGTAGACTCCATTGATTTTGGGCTGTTAATGCCATAATAAGTCTTAAGGATTCATGAGCACAGGTTGGTGAATCCTTTTGAATGTCATTCTTGGGTTCTTCAAAACCTCTAGCGACCAGACTTGCTTTTTGCATAACCCCATTAGGTGTGTTTTTTAAACTACACACCTAGCGCGTAGATATGCATTTCTGTCCTGCATCATCTATTTCAGTAAAAACATTGTTTTGTTTCCAGCTGTCAAGTTCTCTTTTCTTGGCCTCATCGAATTCTCTACCTGCCACCATCATTATAGTGTCTCCTTCTGTGGGTCCTATCAGTGGTTCTGCCACATTAAGATCTGTGACTTTACTTAAATCTACCGACATCTCTTCATTCTCCAAGTTTACTGGCCTTTGGATTTTCACATTAAACCAATGTTTGTTTCTGCTGGTGGCTTTTCCAGCCCGGCTTATTATTTCCACCTGTATTTGCCCATTGCTTCCCTTTTGGTTGTATGTGATGATGTTATCAGGCTTTATCTTGGCTATAGGATCGGGTTGTGGGTCATTTTTTGTCCCAACCTCAGCTGTTTCAGTATATTCCTCATCAGATGTTTCATAATTATAGTCCTGGCTATCAGAGGTTTTTGATGCTACTGAAAATTCATTAGAGTTTACATCCGCAAGTGGTGAGTTACACAAACGCAATCTGCATTTATGTACTCTCACAAGCATTCCACGATGTCTGACAAATACCACAGGACAATCCTGACCAATGACAACACCTGGACCCTTCCATTCTTGATTGTCTGGTCTTTTGTAATAAACTTTTTCCCCCGGTGAGCAGAGATCAGGTGTGGGGCGCGTTTGTTTCCTTAAGGCCCTCCTAATTTTCTCAGATGATTCGGCTTTGATAAAAGCGTGTCTTGCAGCATGCAATCCATTTATGTTGTTTTTTACAACTTCACTTGTGGTGGTCCCTTCTAGTGCAAGTGGTTTATCAATAAGGATCGTGGGAATGTTTGGATTTCTTCCAAAAACTATCTGCTCAGGGCTATATCCATGTACGTTTTGTAACAAATTCTTTGCCATAATGGCCCAATTTAGTGCTGTTTTCCAATCCAGAGTATAGTCGGACCTCAACTTCAATAATATTTCAGTTAGTATCTGATTGTGTCGTTCCAATAGACCATTACTCCAGGGTGAATATGCAGCAGTGGTAGAGATGTCTATGTTAAAATTTTCAGCCATATTTTTCATTTCAGCATTGTCGAACTCACCTCCCAGATCACTGAACATTCGTTTAGTTGCTCCATGGATACTAATCCAGCATTGAATGAATTTTTTTACAATTTTAGATGACTACTTAGTGTTAGTGATGCAACCCGCACTGAACCGGGAAAATTCATCTATGATATGCAAATACCATAGGTTAGGTTCGAGTTGATGAAGATCCATGGCTACAGTATGGTTGTAGTCATTAGCTAAGGAAAAACCAACAACTGGTCTTGGTGCAGGTTTTCTATACTTCCTACATATTTCACAATTGGCTACAATTTTTTCCAAAATTTTAGCCACCTCCACAACATCTGAGCCAGCAGACTTTAATAGCAGTTTTAATTTCTCAGCTGAGGCATATCCAAACTGCCTGTGCAGTTTTTCTAAACTTTTTATTTTTTCTTTATTGGTCATGTTATCAACAATTAGCACATCGGAATGGGAGTTTCTTGTATGATGACCACTACCAAGAATATCTACACAGTAATGTCCACTAGATGTGAATTGTAGGTCCACTGGCTTCCCAAACATGACAGCTTTGTCTGAATTAAGATCCAGAACAGCTCCAGCCCTCTTCAACGAAGCTTTACTCAAAAGCAGGGGAATATCAGCTTGAATTACCTCAGCACTTATATTACACCTAGTGGAACCTATTATCGCCGGTAGAGTTACCTGGGTAGAGGAGTTTATAATTTTTCCGTCGCCAAATCGGAAGGGTCTATTACTTTTCTTAATAATCTTCTTGGTTGATATTCTTTTTATATTCATCCAACCATCTTTGGCCACAAACGGTCCGAGTACAAGCTGTGTCAATCACTGCCATGTTCAATGACTCAACTAAAAAAATTTTACTTGGAGAATATTCATCGTGTGAGAGAAGTGTGATGTTACACTCTTCCATTTCTGTTTCTTTATGCTCCAATTCGTCTGTTTCGGTTAACCTAACAGCTTCACTTTTGTGGGGGCACTCTCTCCACCAATGCAAAACGCTCTGGCAAATAGAACATTTAGTAACTTTCCCATATCTGTTAGTAGGGTTCCCGTTTCTAAATCTATTAGATTTTCCCGTATCTGATCTAGGAAAGTTACGGGATTTTTGTTTCCTTGATGTTGTTGCATATAAAGCGGTTTCCTGCTTTACAATAGGCTCCTCATTAGAAGGTATAACATTTGATTCTCCAAATATACGTTTTAATGCGGACACGCTGTCAATGTGAGTTGGCGCTATTGATAATCCAGGCCTGACTTATCTAATAGTTTAAAAGCTAGGACGGCATCCGGCAAAGTCATTTCAAACTTGGTACTTTTGAGATATCTCTGGTCGAATTCTATAATATATTCAGAGATACTCATGTTTTCAGGCCACTGGAATTTATCAAAGTTTTGGTAAGCCTCGTACATAGAGTCTAGAGAGTCCTTTAAAAACAAATTGTCTAATACATTAATAAGATTCGACATACCTTCGTCTGTGTTGAGTTCTTCCACTTCAATTCCCATAGCTGCCCGTTTTGCATTTCCGTTAAGTGAAAGGCTAACAGCCAATGCCTGTTTGTTCTTTGGTAAATCCGTCATCATTGTCCAAATCTTTATTTCATTTTTCCAGCATGGGTAGTCGTTCTCATCAAATCTAGGGGGATTTTTGTAGTTAACGGCCATTTCCTCTTTGTGGTCGTTCGTTAAAAAAAAACTTCAATTATTGTTCCGTTGATCGTTTTTGCTCGCAACTACGCTCTGCTACGATGAAAAACCAGTAAAATAATCCAACTCCGACGGTATATATATAAACAATATATATATAATTTATTACGGCAGCTAATACATTAATTGAATAAATATGCAACACACTCACGATTAGAGTTTAACGGTTAACAAACACATAAACATTACGACGCCATATTGAAAAGAAAAGTTCGTTAACTCTGCCTTTTTATAAGAGAGATAACTTAACAAATTATATGCATATTAATGCCAATATAAAGGGAGACAACTTAATATACCTCCACTTCATTGGCCACAACCTTAAGCATCCACTCCTCACTTCTAACCACATGCTCCTTCAATGACATCTCCTCGGTTCTAACACAAACTTTTACACTTTTCAATCCTCTCCCACCATCTTTCCTCTTTTGATACAGCCTTGCTCCGCTATTTCGAATGTGAAATATACCAAACATTGCTAAAAATTTTCTTGTTTCGATATCCATAGCATGCAAATCCTTGTCAGACCATTCTAAAATTCCCGCACTGTATCTCAAAACACTGACTGCCCATGCATTTACTGCTTTCATTAGGTTTCCTCCATACAGTTTCAACTTTGCAATTAGTTTCACTCTTCTAAGAGACTCCTTCCTGACTTTTTCCTTCATGATGCCTACACCCTCCAGCACTCCCAAATACTTATAACCTGTATCCTATTTCTTTCATGATTACTCCATTTGGCAGCACTATTCCATTCGAATGAACCTTTACTCCTCTTTTCATCACCAGCACCGCACATTTACTAATCTCAAACTCCATCCCAATGTCTTCTGAGTATGTCCCCACAAGTTCTACCAGTCTCTCCATTTCCTTTTCATTTCTACCGAATATTTTCAAATCATCTATAAACAGTAGATGGTTGAGGCGTCTGTCACCAGATCCAAAGTTATACCCCTGTTTTTCTCTCTTCAGGAGAATGCTCAGTGGCATCATTATCATTACAAAAAGAAGTGGCGATAATGAATCTCCTTGAAATATCCCACGTTTAATACCTACCATCCTGCCCCATCTCCTCTCTGTTTGCTGTCATCACCGTTTTCCATGGAGCCATACTTGTCTCCAAAAGCCCTGCCACATTCTCAGCAACCTTCATCATCAATAGTGTTTCACGTATCCATGAATGAGGAACCATGTCATAAGCCTTTCTGTAATCGACCCATGCTACGCTCAGATTCCTCTTCTTCTTCTTCTTCTTCTTCTTCTTTGCATCCTGCATTATTGCTTTATCAATCATTAGTTGCTCTTTAGTACCTCTCAAGGCTTTCTGGCACGCCAGGAAAAACACTCTAGATGTTCATAAATTTTCTCCGCAAATATTCCAGTCAACAGTTTCCACATCAATGGCAGACATGTAATTGGTCTATAATTATTGGCATCTGTTCCTTTTGCAGGGTCTTTCCTAATCAGTGTTGTTCTTCCCTTCACAAGACAATCAGGGACATCTGTGGACTCTACAACCCTTTGCAGAGCAGCAGCTATAGGTGGATAAAGGCATAGGAACTGTTTAAACCATCACTCCATCTGGACCAGGTGCTTTCCAGTTTGTTATCCTTCGTATGCCAGCCTTAACGTCATCGATGGTTACCTCAACGTTCTTCCTCTGCTACATTTCTGATAGCCTTTCTCTGACCTCTCCCTATCAGCTAGCCTTCTCATTATATCACCCTTCGACTGACCAAATCCCACTCCAGAACTTTCTTGCATCTTTTGCATTTGGAGTGTTATTTCCCGCCTGTTTACTACCATTTAATTCTTTATACAGCTGAGACTGATTGTTCCGGAAAAGGTTGTTCTGCCGAAATGCAACACTTTTTCCAACAAAGTTCCTAATTTTCATACCACCAGTGTGGACCTTCTCTTTCAACATTGTTAGAACGTTCATCGTCCTTTTTTCCAGCAATCTATACCTCCTTTCAAGCTCGTTCTTGGCTTTCTGTCCTAGTTTAACTCCTTTTCTTATTTCTTCGATTCTATCAATGTCTTTCCGCCACCGTTTAATACTTTCTTCAAGCCGCCTCTGCCAGTGTGGCATTCTATCCTTCATTTCTCCTTTTTCTTCTGTAATAAGCCAAGACGATTCGCAATAATGTATGAAGCTGCATATAGAAGCCTGTTAACTTCCGTAATCGATATGTTCTTTATTATGATGTTGTGAATTACTCCTTGAATTATTTTTACCTCGTTTTTCACCTTCCGCCTATCACTACTCTTCATACTTGGAATCTCTATGATATCGTTTCTAAGAAGAACCTCTCTTAATTTCTGCAATACTTCTTTTTCTACAGAAGTAAAAGTTCGAACTTCATCACCACTTCTCCATACACTGCTCCTTTCACTGGTTCCATTGTCTCAGAGTCATGATCTCATCTGCCTTAGATCCTTCAAACTCTTTCTTCCCCTAACCATAGGATTCCATACCTCCTCAGTTGTCCGCCTCCCATCATCGCTTACATTTCCCTTCTGCACTTCCACTCTCTCAGTTCTTTCATCAGAACTAGTTTCATCAATTTTACTTTCGTTATTCATTTCATTCCTAACCATCCATTCAATCTCTCCTCTTGCAATCACTGAAAGTAGGTTGTTATTTTTTGTATTTGTTTTAACTGGGATACCAAACTCGCGACACTTCTAGCTCCTCCTCCTCTCGATTCCCATTCTTCCTTTATTTTTCGGATATATCCACCAGATTTGGTACCTCCACTTCTTACAAAGCATTCCCACAGTACTCTTCTTTCCTCATCTGTCCACGTTTTTTTTACATTTCCTGTTCCAACTTCCTTCGTGTCTTGGGACCCTCTCTGGCAATTCTCACTCCCCCTATATCCAGCCACATCCTCAGAATTTCGAACAGTTGTATGATGACGACAGGACCCACCCTGTTGACCTGTGGGACACCTACCTAACGTGAGACCATCACAAGATGTTCTAGCCTCATTCACGTCGTTATTTTCAATATTTTGATTTGACATTTTCCCATAAATGGGGTTAGTGAATTTAAGGTTACACCACCACCGATAGTTTTATAGAGACATTATCTCTAGGAGGGTTCCCCACCAAAGTCAAAGATCCCCTCCCGACCTTTTTCCTCTAATAATAATAATAATAATAATAATAATAATAATAATAATAATAATATGTATTTTATACTGTTATTCATATTCCAATTTTCAAATATGAAAAGAGTAATTTATTCTCTAATGTTTTCAGCGCAGTTTTTTACTTATTAATCTAGTCATTTTCATCAATTCGCTGGTCTGATACTTCTTTACAATACAACTTCATATTCCAGTAGTGTCTTTCCAGGAGCCGCATACTTGTGGAACTCTTCCTGTTGATTGCTTTTCCCTTACGATTTTTTTTCAAGACTAAGATGAATAGGTATATCCTGTCTTAATTTTAATTTCTTACATCAAGTAGTTTCATGCTTTATATGCAGTGATCTCCACAAAAAGCACTCCCGAAAAAAAACAAAAAACAAAAAAAACATCGTGACTAAAAAATTTTCCATTCCATTTTATTAAATATAGAAAAACATAGGAAAGTAAGGCAACATTGGAAAACCATGTGGAGATATTGAAAAATGAAGTATAACCGCTTACATATGGAATAGATAAAAAAAGTGTAGACAAAGGAGAATGGTGAATACTATTTCAAAGAAGTAGACGTATATTAGATGACAATGATCTCCTAAGTAGATTTTATATAAAATACAACCCTAAAAGCAATAATTAACTAATAAATTAAAACACTAGTAAGAAAATTGCAATAAAAATTATTACAGCAATTTGTAGTAACACCACACACCAGACAAAACCTTAGTTTAAGGCTCACAAAATTCATACTAGAATGGTCGAATGATAAGAAGCGTTGGTTTCTAAATAATAGAATTCTACAGATAATAGTAAGAAAGAACAACATAATTAACCCAATTCTAACTGGTCATAACGGGCGGAACGAAAACAATCTACCCTTTTAGATTAAATACAGTGTTCAGTTCGAAATTCCGTATAGGTTACAGAGTTCAAAGATTCCCAAGTTCAACTAAATGGTTCCCAGCTTCGAAAAAATACACCTGGAAAAGGCTATCAATATAACAATCCGGATGGGAATAGTAGTCCAAATAATACAAATAAAACCGAAATTCCGAAATATAAAATTTGTTTTATTATTATTTTTATTTTTTTTTTATTGTTTTGAAAATCCTTTGAGACAAGGTTTCATAATTTGTGTATTCATTTTTTTTTTATTGTTTTGCAAATCCTTTGAGACAAGGTTTCATAATTTGTGTATTCATTTTTTTTTTATTGTTTTGCAAATCCTTTGAGACAAGGTTTCATAATTTGTGTATTCATTTTTTTTTTATTGTTTTGCAAATCCTTTGAGACAAGGTTTCATAATTTGTGTATTCATTTTTTTTTTAATTGTTTTGAAAATCCTTTGAGACAAGGTTTCATAATTTGTGTATTCATTTTTTTTTTGCAAACTGTTATCCTCATCTTCATAATTGTTGTTTCACCACGTTTCGGCCAACTCGTCCTTTGGTCTTCTTCAGGTGATTAACCACGGCAGGATAAGAATGCTGAGACTTGTAACTGTATCTTCAGTAATTAATGCCTTCCATAGTTGTTGTTGTCTCATCACGTTTTGGGTAACTAACCCTCTGGTCTGCTTGGGTAGGATTGAAACCGCTGTCTTCATACAATGCTCACCTCAAACAGTAGAAACTGAACGCCTCTATCCACTGTGTCACAGGCCGCAATGTTGTAAAACAACAACAACTATGGAGATAACAGTCCACAAAAGAATGAATACACAAATAAAATTTTATTTTTTTATTCTAATGTTATTACCAACTATAAACATGTATGAATAGTTAACATGTATGAATAGTTAACATGTATAAATAGTTAACATGTATGAATAGTTAACATGTATGAATAGTTAACATGTATGAATAGTTAACATGTATAAATAGTTAACATGTATAAATAGTTAACATGTATGAATAGTTAACATGTATGAATAGTTAACATGTATAAATAGTTAACATGTATAAATAGTTAACATGTATAAATAGTTAACATGTATGAATAGTTAACATGTATAAATAGTTAACATGTATAAATAGTTAACATGTATAAATAGTTAACATGTATAAATTGTTAACATGTATAAATAGTTAACATGTATAAATAGTTAACATGTATGAATAGTTAACATGTATAAATAGTTAACATGTATAAATAGTTAACATGTATGAATAGTTAACATGTATGAATAGTTAATATGTATGTATAGTTAACATTTACAAATTGAAGTGACAAAATGTACACTTATTTCCTATTTTAAGAAATCATTTCACACCAATGTATGATAGCCTTTAAATACATAACCTGAGTATATGAATTCAAAATACTTTACATCAAACTAATTTTTATAAATTCCTTCAATATAAAAAAAAGAATCCATAAACTGAAATGCATGAAAACATACCAGCAACACAGCTCCATAGGTGGATATCGATGGTGCTATGCTCACAATAGTCATGATTACAACTCGGAATCTGCAAAATGTTAAAATATTATATTATCATTTATTTTTAGCGAGTAAAACTTAAAAATATAAAGAAAAAAGATAATTCAAGAAAGAAAAACATGTTCCTTCATCATCATCATCATCATCGTCGTCGTCGTCGTCGTCGTCGTCGTCGTTGTCGCTGTCGTCGTCGTCATTTTCAATTTTACATACTGGCATATGAAGGACAGCTTTTAGAAATTGACTTCCAAATTATCTCTGGCAATAACTTTATGTATTCCTATTTCCATTCATGTTTTTCTTGTGTGTTACATAGTGAAGGTCGTGTTTGAATGGAAAAGTTTAAGGGTCACATGATATCCGGGGAAATTTTTTTGTCTCTTTTCGCAGGCAAAAAAGGTAGAAAAGACGTGTTGGTCGTTGTCTCTAACGGGAACAGCATGCACAGTGTGGCCGAGTGTAGTGAGACGGATTATCCCCTCCCCTCTCTCTCTCTCTCTCTCTCAAATACAGAAGTGGCCTTTCTATGATATCATGAAAAGTGATCAAATTATTTCAGCCAGAAATAGATTACAGGAAAAATGAAGCCATGAAAACTGTCCGAATAAGGGAATGGGCAACCACTAACTGACATTAACCGATAAAAAGAATATGATTGGCAAAATGTTTCATAGAAATTGCGTGTAATATTTGTAATTTTAGAAAAAAACGCATGGATGTGTGTCTGCAAGTATGATGAGATTTGTTAATAAAGAGTCTATAGTAGCAGTTTGCAATGTGAACCGTTTTGGGTCTATGGATTGATTATAGGCTGGGTGAGAAAATTGAAGTTTCATATGAAGACCAATGCCAAACAAGAGGATTGAGAATCATACAAATGTGTGGAGTACTTTAGAGGCACACATCGGTCGTGGTGGGGTTTAGAAGATTTTAAATCGTTAGTTCTGAAGATCATGAAAGTTTGACTTGTGTTCATGGCTTGATGGCGCATTAGAGACAACCTCTCATTTCTGTCAGGTGGGAATAGTCATTCCTTTAATTATTTGCCCAATTATTTTTCTTTTTTCACTCGAGTAACAATTAATATGGCATCTTATTGTGTCCGTGTGATTTACAGTACATTTAAGTGTTTCTCTTTAAATCACACGCATTAGTTGTCGCAAATTCCTTGTGGCACTTTCTATTAATCTAGCTAAACATGCTGGTTGTATACATATTCATAGTTCGTGAATATGACATGAATGATTTTTTAATAGTTCGTGAATATGACATGAATGATTTTTTATAGTTCGTGAATATGACATGAATGATTTTTTCATAGTTCGTAAATATGACATGAATGATTTTTTAATAGTTCGTGAATATGACATGAATGATTTTTTAATAGTTTGTGAATATGACATGAATGATTTTTTAATAGTTCGTGAATATGACACGAATGATTTTTTAATAGTTCGTGAATATGACATGAATGATTTTTTCATAGTTCGTAAATATGACATGAATGATTTTTTAATAGTTTGTGAATATGACATGAATGATTTTTTAATAGTTCATGAATATGACATGAATGATTTTTTAATAGTTTGTGAATATGACATGAATGATTTTTTAATAGTTCGTGAATATGACATGAATGATTTTTTCATAGTTCGTGAATATGACATTAATGATTTTTTAATAGTTCGTGAATATGACATGAATGATTTTTTAATAGTTTGTGAATATGACATGAATGATTTTTTAATAGTTCGTGAATATGACATGAATGATTTTTTCATAGTTCGTGAATATGAAATTAATGATTTTTTAATAGTTCGTGAATATGACATGAATGATTTTTTAATAGTTCGTGAATATGACATGAATGATTTTTTAATAGTTTGTGAATATGACATGAATGATTTTTAATAGTTCGTGAATATGACATTAATGATTTTTTCATAGTTTGTGAATATGACATGAATGATTTTTTAATAGTTCGTGACTATGACATTAATGATTTTTTAATAGTTTGTGAATATGACATGAATGATTTTTTAATAGTTTGTGAATATGACATGAATGATTTTTTAATAGTTCGTGAATATGACATGAATGATTTTTTCATAGTTCGTGAATATGAAATTAATGATTTTTTAATAGTTCGTGAATATGACATGAATGATTTTTTAATAGTTCGTGAATATGACATGAATGATTTTTTAATAGTTTGTGAATATGACATGAATGATTTTTTAATAGTTCGTGAATATGACATTAATGATTTTTTAATAGTTTGTTAATATGACATGAATGATTTTTTAATAGTTCGTGACTATGACATTAATGATTTTTTAATAGTTCAGGTCGAACGAAAATTGAAGTTATGAAATATTTTTGCTCGGATGGGAAAATGTGTTGTCCGATAAGTTCAAAGTGACAAATGTATTCTTGGTCTTTTGACGTAAACAAAATGTCTGATATAATGGAATGGCCGACAACCAGAACTTAATTCAAAGATAAACTAAAATTCCTTTGAATTATTAAAGCGAAAAATGAGATCAATAGATAATTTTAAAACAAATAAATTCGCGTGATTTGCTTTAAGTCAAAGGAAAAATAATTTTCCTGGATATGGAAAAAAATTCCATTAGTAAGCCAGGGAGGAGTTAAATAATACAACGTGTAAGTTGGGCATTAATTAAAGGAGGAGTCAGTCCAATTTTGGAAATGGACCAATGAAAAAGGGCCCTGTCGAAGTATAATCAACCAATGAGAAAAGGCCCCGTCGAATTATATTCAAGCAATTTGATTGGTCGATGACGAACATGGGTGTCGTCATCATTCCATAATTGTATTATAAAAGAAATGAAAAATCAGAGATTAAGTAGTCAAAGAAGAGAAAGAAGAAGAGAGAGTCCAGAATCAGAGTCAAAGAGAGCTAAGTCGCGGCAGAATCACCTCTCCTCTCTCTCCCCCTCGCTTGTTGCCTGATAACTCAACGCTTATAACGTGTCGATCACTTAATGAGAATTACGCAAAGTCAGCGATACCGACCAGGTATTTCAACAACAGAAGCTCAGTTGTAGAACTAACTGCTTGCTTGAATTAATTGTCAACTATATGTATATGCTGTAAATACTTCTTTTATGAATTTCCGAAATATATATTATATTAACCAACCTCCGGAGTTTTGTTGCTGATGTGCGTTGATCCCTATATGTGAATATTTCTTTATTTGCCATTTGTGACACCGTATCCGTCAACGAACACCCAGAATAACTAGACGATCCACGGAGAACAGGCCTTGAGGACCGAGCATCCGAGAAAAATCCCCAACGCCTTAACGAAGAACTCACTGGGTGATGCGACGTACTAACGGTTGGCAGACCTGGTTGCTCAGTCGACATATCATAATTGTACCGACCAGGGTGCAGATCGTAACTGGGCCGCGATCAGGGGTCAAGGGTGTATAAGGACACGTTACAAGGTCACATCTGGTGCCGTGACCAGGATTTGAACCCTGAAAGGCTTCTACGGCACATCAACCGGGAGGAAAAACTCAGAAGAAAAACCACGGCACAACGTTTTTGAAGGAAATCATAAACTACAGCGCAGCATTATTGAATTGAAGGAGAAAACCAACCAGCCACCAAAAACTGCAACGGCTGCTTGCATTGAAGAACCAATCGACAACAAACACTACCACGGCACAACATCATTGAAGAGACCAACCAACAACAAGGAACTACGACAAAACGTCATTGAAGAGACCAACCAACAACAAGGAACTACGACAACGCGTCATTTGGAAGTTAAAGAAGAAAAAGAAATCACAAACTGAACAGTATAGACTTTTTTCTTGCGCTCTGTGAGTGAGCGTGCAACCCAAAACTACAGGAACTCGACTCTCGGAACCTGAAGCCAAGCGGGATATAGGTGAGACCCTCTTATTTTTTTTGTGATTTTTTGACTTGGGTATTTGTTTTCCGCAGTGGTTTGGGGGCGCCTGGAGGCATTACTTGTGAAAATAGTGAGAAAGGGATAGACTGGCGAATCCCCGTTTGATAAATTTAGACAAGAATGACGGAGCCGGTGGAACATAAGAGCAAGGCTTTGGGGGGAGCAGAGAGGGTGGTAACGGAGACTAGGGCAAAGTCGCTGGAAACATCCGCGACGGAGTGGTTAGATAGAATCCAGGAGCGGATAGATAGCACCTGGTTGACGGAGGAAGAGAGGCCAGGGTCTCCAAGGGTGACGGAGAATTTCCGGGCTTTGCTGGGAAACCTACGGATTCGTCCCTTCAGAGGACATCCGGGGAACCTGGCCGAATGGCTGCAGTCTATACATAAAAAGCGGCTTGTATATGGCTTGCAGGATACAGAGACTGTTCTGCTGGCCTATGAGGCGGCCGAAGGGCCAGTCTCGAGATTTATAGGGCGGAGGATGTCTGAAAATGCCGCCCTTACCTGGCCTGTACTCCGTCGGCAACTGGAGAATGAGTACTCCAGTGAAAGAACGACCATCGAGGCGATGAGGGAGTTGCTCAGACTCAGACAGAAGGCGGGTGAGAAGATGGTAGAACTGGCCGAGAGGGTGTCGGGGTTATCAATGAGGGCGTTTCCGGAAAGCACTGTGAGGGAAAGCGGAGCCATACAGGCCATGCTGGCCGATGTGTTCGGGGAGGCTATCATTGACGTGGATGTGAGGGCAGATGTCCTTAAAGGGAATCCTCTCAAGTTGGAGCATGCCCGGGACTTGGCCCAATCAAGTGAGAGGGTGTGGACTAGAGTTCGCGCCACCCTGTCCAGAGAGTCAGGCGCGCAGGGCTCGCCTCAGAGGAGGGGGCTCTCACCCGGGCAGGTCCACCAGACCCCACCTCAGCTCCGACCGGAATGCAAGGAAAATTGGGAAATAGGAGCCAGGCCCAAACCGGAGGCCTGGAGGTCCCGACCGGTGCGCTATCAACCGACTCCCGGAAGAGGTGAGCTAGTATGCTACCATTGCCACTCTAGGGGGCATCGAGTGAGGGAATGTCCAGCTAGGTGGGGGGCGCAGCCAGGGGCGGCGGAAAATAGAAATGCGGGATTCAAGGCCGCTAGGATAGGGAACTCATCCGCGACAAGGACGAATCAGGCGGAAAACGCAAAATGGGTCGCTGAAAGAATAAAAGGGCAGGCGACCTCCGTGAGAACAAAACCCTTTTGGTGTTGGAAGTGTGGCACTGCTGGTCATGTGCCCCGGAGTTGCCCGAAGCGGAGATGTTGGAGATGCGGCCAGGCGGGCCACTTTAAAAGAGGGTGCCCCAATGGTGGGGTAGCCCATACGAGAAACAAGAAAGGCAGGTCGGAACGTGGGCGGTCGACTAGGGAGCAGACTATGATAAAAACAGGACAAAGACCTGGACCGCAGCTTTCGCACCCGACCTCCCCACACTACGGGTGGCAGGACCGGAAAAGGGTCAAGGTTCGCCATCTGTGGAAAGAAGTTGGTGACCTCACCTGTGAGATGCTGATTGGGGGTCTGAAGGTGTTGGCCCTGGTGGACACAGGTGCCTCTGTGTCCCTAATCAGCTTGGGGGCGTATCGACGTCTGATGGGCAGGCGCCCTCTGCATCCCATCGACCTGCAGCTAACCCAAACGGATAAAAAGAAATTGCGCTTGGAGGGAATGACCACCCTCCCATACAAGTTGGGACCGAGTCGGGGTCACCTAAAGGTATACGTGGCCCCTGACCTGTATGGAGATCTGATCTTGGGGGGAGACTGGTTGGAACAGCAGGGGGCGACGATAAGTTTCGACCCGCCAACTCTGTGGGTCGGAGAGGTGAAGATTCCCTTGGGAGTAATCGACCTCCCAGAGGCTCTTCCTGTTGTCCTCCAGGAAGATGTAATGTTGCCACCCCGGACGGTAGTGGCCAGTAAGGGGTGGATCAATAAGGAGGGACGAAAAAGGGGCGAAGGTTATCAGATAGGCCCCTTTTCCGGAGAAGATGAAGTTGGTCCCGAGGTGGTGGTCAATGAGGCCGTGGTAGGCAATAACCGGGGTATAGTCCTCCTGCTGACCAACCAGGTTAACAAGACAGTAAGGATGAACGGCCTGGACGGGGAAATGGGGATAGACGGATTGATGCCTGACCCCCTGGACACCCTGGTTCAAGATGAAGGCGTAGAAGACCAACCCAGCAGATTGGCGGCGCCAAAGGAGGCTGGCCGGCCGAAGTCGCCCACAGATGAGTTTCCCCTGAAGGAGAGACTAAGGGGAGCAACCGCCAAGAGAAGGGCTAGGTTGGGTGAAGTAAACCCCTAAGGATGAGGGAGGTGCCCCTTGGCTAGCGGTGCAACTACGAGGAAGGCGATCGGCATCGAGGGTTGTTCGGGGTTGGACCGTCTGCGTTTGTCGGTGAGGCGGCGTGGCTGGGCAAGGGCCCTGTCTGGCTAGGTCGCTGCCGATGGATGGGGCGTTCTGGCGCCGGACTCCGTGATGTTCGGGCATCAGTATGAGACGGAGCTTCCTCAAAGACGTATCATGAAGCCAGTGTAGGGAATAGAGTTGGGGGCGAGTTAATGTGATGAAGAGATGGATTAGAGAGAGAGCACCCTAGGTCACGATGAAGACAGATTAGTTGGAACTAGGAATAGAACACTAGGGTAAGCTCTCGGACTAAATATATTATAAGAGATACGAGAATAAGTCGACCGAAAGCACGAGTATCGGCCGCTTAGTTAAATGCTAGTTGTTTGGAATACGCATTAGTGGAAAGGAAAATCCAACAGGGATCGCATGTTAGGAAGAAGATAAGCACCCTTAACGTTTCAGAAGAAAAGCACAAGAAGGAAGAATTCTTCAGAATGTCTTCTCGTTAATTCGAAGGACGCTAACGGTAGTGGTGTGCACGGGCAGAGAACACCTTCTGTAGCCGTCATAATTGTTGACGGGAGAAACTATAAAATTCGGCAGAAAAGCCGGGAGGTCTCAGTCAAGAATGGTTGACTGGAGAATAAGTAGACTTGGAGGTCGATAGAGTGGGCAATAATACCTATGACAGGTAGGGCCCTGAGAACTCTGGTGGTGTGGTCGCTTAGGGAAAATGTCGAAAGTATCCGACAAAGATTGAGAGCCGTGGAAAACGGACAGAAGATATTAGCCTATGTAGATGGAGCGGTCTCTCTGTACTCAAAATGAACTTCGAGCGACACTTGTCACCCTTATCCAAACAGTTTTTGAACTCCTGAAAGAAGGAAGTGAGTAAAATTCGGCAGAGAAGCCGGGAGGTATATCAGTCATAAAGGCTGACTATACAATCTAAAGGGACACAGGGTGTGCCCCTTCCCAAAATGCCACGGATGGGCATGCGCATTCTAGGGTTGAATGCCGCAAACATCCTCAAGTAATTGAAGTCTGTTGTCTGACGGTCCGCAGTGCATGATTTGAACCCTATGAACCACGAACCAAAAGAGAAAGATTATGAGATTAGCCCTATAGGGGTTAGAGCTGAGGTAACTCCGAAAGAAGGTGCTTCTTAGAATAGTCGAAAAGGGACAGTTAAGACTAGAGTAGTTTATCGGAATCGCCTGGTTATGATTAGACAGCTTACAACGTCAGTGGGACCACATAATTAAGCAGGAGTCAACGAGCTACCCTCCTAACTTGGTAATAGTGGGGGTCTGACGGGTGGAATAGGGGTTATAGCAAGGCTATTAGTGGTAGTGATGTGTTATTTGAAGAAGTGGATGTATGGAATTGAGTGTTCGAAATGCCTCTTGGCGACCCATGGTGCTGCGGGGAGCGGCCCTGGTCAGGAATCACAAAGGGGTCAGCATTAAACCAGCCCCAAATCCACCCCTACGACAAGAAGCTGAACCTACAGAATATTTTTAAACACTATTAAGTGATGTCAATGTAGGACTAATTGCATGCTTAATGTTCCAAAACGAAGAAAAAAAAAGAGACACTTTTCATTATTACCGATTTTGTTACACGAACTTTGTACTTATGAAACCACCACTACGAACTGTTATTGAACACTCTGAGTTAAGGCAGTAGCCATTTATATGAACTTTCAACTTCTGCATGACATTTATTTTTATTTGTTTTGCATGTAATTCAGCAAATTCTCGCTTTCAGAGTAGGCCAGAATTGGGTTATGAGATGAGAGAATCTCTTTGAGTGTTAACGGACATGGGGCGCCGTTATCCTGTGGAGAGCGTCGCCCCATGGGGGCGAATGTAACACTAAAGAGAGGCCACATCAGACCTGTAGGGTTGTGAGGTTTCTTTTGGTTAAAAGTAATTTTTTGTTCCCAGACGATGATCGGGTTGAAGGAATAAAAATTATTATTAATTTTTTTTTGTGAATAAATTCTGAGCTAAGTCTGTTGTTGAGATGGCGGCGGCAAGAGTGCCTTTGTAGCGAGAGGTTAAATCACATTCTAAACTTCAAAAGCGAAAAAGAATGCATAAAATATTTTAGCCAAAATACACAGGCGTTTCATCTACAAGGGCCGAAATCATAGTTGTACAGGAGCCGGAGGGGTGGGGATTTCACACCCGCAATTGGCAAAACTATGAGCCAAGTTGACCTGTGAGTTTGACAATTGAAAAGTCGGGTTGTTTTTGATCTGAGAGAAACACACGCAGTGACTCGGCATTATGTTTAGAACAAAGAATAGGAAAAAAATGAATTGTCTGAAATTTCAAAACAATAATATAACGTATCGAGAATTGTCATTTGGTGAATCAGGTCGAACGAAAATTGAAGTTATAAAATATTTTTGCTCGGATGGGAAAATGTGTTGTCCGATAAGTTCAAAGTGACAAATGCATTCTTGGTCTTTTGACGTAAACCAAATGTCTGATATAATGGAATGGCCGACAACCAGAACTTAATTCAAAGATAAACTAAAATTCCTTTGAATTATTAAAGCGAAAAATGAGATCAATAGATAATTTTAAAACAAATAAAATCGCGTGATTTGCTTTAAGTCAAAGGAAAAATAATTTTCCTGGATATGGAAAAAAATTCCATTAGTAAGCCAGGGAGGAGTTAAATAATACAACGTGTAAGTTGGGCATTAATTAAAGGAGGAGTCAGTCCAATTTTGGAAATGGACCAATGAAAAAGGGCTCTGTCGAAGTATAATCAACCAATGAGAAAAGGCCCCGTCGAATTATAATCAAGCAATTTGATTGGTCGATGACGAACATGGGTGTCGTCATCATTCCATAATTGTATTATAAAAGAAATGAAAAATCAGAGATTAAGTAGTCAAAGAAGAGAAAGAAGAAGAGAGAGTCCGGAATCAGAGTCAAAGAGAGCTAAGTCTCGGCAGAATCACCTCTCCTCTCTCTCCCCCTCGCTTGTTACCTGAGACCTCAATGCTTATAACGTGTCTATCACTTAATGAGAATTACGCAAAGTCCGCGATACCGACCAGGTATTTCAACAACAGAAGCTCAGTTGTAGAACTAACTGCTTGCTTGAACTAATTGTCAACTATATGTATATGCTGTAAATACTTCTTTTATAAATTTCCGAAATATATATTATATTAACCAACCTCCGGAGTTTTGTTGCTGATGTGCGTTGATCCCTATATGTGGATATTTCTTTATTTGCCATTTGTGACACCGTATCCGTCAACGAACACCCAGAATAACTAGATGATCTATGGAGAACAGGCCTTGAGGACCGAGCATCCGAGAAAAATCCCCAACGCCTTAACGAAGAACTCACTGGGTGACGCGACGTACTAACGGTTGGCAGACCTGGTTGGCCAGACGACATATCATAACTGTATGGACCAGGGTGCAGATCATAACTGGGCCGCGATCGGGGGTCAAGGGCGTGTAAGGACACGTTGCAAGGTCACACGTGAATATGACATGAATGATTTTTAATAGTTCGTGAATATGACATGAATGATTTTTTCATAGTTCGTGAATATAACATGAATGATTTTTTCATAGTTCGTGAATATGACATGAATGTTTTTTTATAGTTCGTGAATATGACATGAATGTTTTTTTATAAGTCATGAATATGACATGAATGATTTTTTATAGTTCGTGAATATGACATGAATGATTTTTAATAGTTCGTGAATATGACATGAATGATTTTTTAATATTCGTGAATATGACATGAATGATTTTTTCATAGTTCGTGAATATGACATGAATGATTTTTTAATAGTTCGTGAATATGACATGAATGATTTTTTAATAGTTCGTGAATATGACATGAATGATTTTTAATAGTTCGTGAATATGACATTAATGATTTTTTAATAGTTCGTGAATATGACATGAATGATTTTTTAATAGTTCGTGAATATGACATGAATGATTTTTTAATAGTTCATGAATATGACATGAATGATTTTTTAATAGTTCATGAATATGACATGAATGATTTTTTAATAGTTCATGAATATGACATGAATGATTTTTTAATAGTTCATGAATATGACATGAATGATTTTTTTATAGTTCGTGAATATGACATGAATGATTTTTAATAGTTCGTGAATATGACATGAATGATTTTTTAATAGTTCGTGAATATGACATGCATGATTTTTTAATAGTTCGTGAATATGACATGAATGATTTTTTAATAGTTCATGAATATGACATTAATGATTTTTTAATAGTTCGTGAATATGACATGAATGATTTTTTATAGTTCGTGAATATGACATGAATGTTTTTTTATAGTTCGTGAATATGACATGAATGATTTTTTATAGTTCGTGAATATGACATGAATGATTTTTTAATAGTTCGTGAATATGACATGAATGATTTTTAATAGTTCGTGAATATGACATGAATGATTTTTTCATAGTTCGTGAATATGACATGAATGATTTTTTCATAGTTCGTGAATATGACATGAATGATTTTTTCATAGTTCGTGAATATGACATGAATGATTTTTTCATAGTTCGTGAATATGACATGAATGTTTTTTTATAGTTCGTGAATATGACATGAATGATTTTTTAATAGTTCGTGAATATGACATGAATGATTTTTTAATAGTTCGTAAATATAACATGAATGATTTTTTCATAGTTCGTAAATATGACATGAATGATTTTTTCATAGTTCGTGAATATGACATGAATGTTTTTTTATAGTTCGTGAATATGACATGAATGTTTTTTTATAGTTCGTGAATATGACATGAATAATTTTTTAATAGTTTGTGAATATGACATGAATGATTTTTAATAGTTTGTGAATATGACATGAATGATTTTTTAATAGTTTGTAAATATGACATGAATGATTTTTTAATAGTTCATGAATATGACATGAATGATTTTTTAATAGTTCGTGAATATGACATGAATGATTTTTAATAGTTCGTGAATATGACATGAATGATTTTTTAATAGTTCATGAATATGACATGAATGATTTTTTAATAGTTCATGAATATGACATGAATGATTTTTTAATAGTTCGTGAATATGACATGAATGATTTTTAATAGTTCGTGAATATGACATGAATGATTTTTTAATAGTTCGTGAATATGACATGAATGATTTTTTAATAGTTCGTGAATATGACATGAATGATTTTTAATAGTTCGTTAATATGACATGAATGATTTTTTAATAGTTCGTGAATATGACATGAATGATTTTTTAATAGTTGTGAATATGACATGAATGATTTTTTAATAGTTCGTGAATATGACATGAATGATTTTTTAATAGTTCGTTAATATGACATGAATGATTTTTTAATAGTTCGTGAATATGACATGAATAATTTTTTCATAGTTCGTGAATATGACATGAATGATTTTTTCATAGTTTGTGAATATGACATGAATGATTTTTTAATAGTTCATGAATATGACATGAATGATTTTTTAATAGTTCGTGAATATGACATGAATGATTTTGTAATAGTTTGTGAATATGACATGAATGATTTTTTAATAGTTTGTGAATATGACATGAATGATTTTTTAATAGTTCGTGAATATGACATTAATGATTTTTTAATAGTTCATGAATATGACATGAATGATTTTTTCATAGTTCGTGAATATAACATGAATGATTTTTTCATAGTTCGTGAATATGACATGAATGTTTTTTTATAGTTCGTGAATATGACATGAATGTTGTTTTATAGTTCGTGAATATGACATGAATGATTTTTTATAGTTCGTGAATATGACATGAATGATTTTTTAATAGTTTGTGAATATGACATGAATGATTTTTAATAGTTCGTGAATATGACATGAATGATTTTTTAATAGTTCGTGAATATGACATGAATGATTTTTGTCATAGTTCGTGAATATAACATGAATGATTTTTTCATAGTTCGTGAATATGACATGAATGTTTTTTTTATAGTTCGTGAATATGACATGAATGATTTTTTATAGTTCGTGAATATGACATGAATGATTTTTTATAGTTCGTGAATATGACATGAATGATTTTTTAATAGTTCGTGAATATGACATGAATGATTTTTCATAGTTCGTGAATATGACATGAATGTTTTTTAATAGTTCGTGAATATGACATGAATGATTTTTTAATAGTTCGTAAATATAACATGAATGAGTTTTTCATAGTTCGTAAATATGACATGAATGATTTTTTCATAGTTCGTGAATATGACATGAATGATTTTTTATAGTTCGTGAATATGACATGAATGATTTTTTAATAGTTCGTGAATATGACATGAATGATTTTTTAATAATTCATGAATATGACATGAATGATTTTTTAATAGTTCGTGAATATGACATGAATGATTTTTTAATAGGTCGTGAATATGACATGAATGATTTTTTCATAGTTCGTAAATATGACATGAGCGATTTTTTCATAGTTCGTGAATATGACATGAATGACTTTTTTAATAGTTCGTGAATATTACATGAATGATTTTTTAATAGTTCGTGAATATGACATGAATGATTCATGGAAGCCATGTTTCCTTCCTTGTTTCCTGTATTTGCATTCAAAATATTGTTCGTAACGTTGTCCGGGAACCAACACATATGCTCAGTCGCAAATGAAACAAAGTATAGAAAAGAACTTTAATTTGTTTTTTGTCTTTCTAACAACGACATTTATTTTACCATTGTTATGACCGTGACGTCCTCCATGTGATCGTCTTCTTGAGTGAATCTCAAACGTTCTCCATGTCTCTAATGTGGTCGATCTCTTTCTCTTTTTATAGTCTTTTTTCTTTACTGGTGACGTCATTTCACATACATTTGCATATGCGCCTCTATGCTATATTACAATTAGTGCAGCATCTTTTTACAGTTAGTTGCACACTTGTTGATGTTTGAATTCAGCCCCCCCCCCCAAAAAAAAAAAATCGAACAAGGAAAAACGGTTAAACTATGTCGGCAGCTTTTACATTCTCTATTTTCAGAACAGATCGACAATCAAATGAATCGACAATAATATGAATCGACAATAATATGAATCGACAATCAAATGAATCGACAATAATATGATGTATAAAAAAACTCTAAAGCGACGGTAATGGCATGCATATCACTAGTTTAGAGAAAATAATATCTTTACAAATGCTTCTTACCGTTTAATGCTGGCGAATGTTCTGAACAATCGTAAAACTCTCATCACAAGAAACAAATCCAATACATACGAGTCATTTTTTACTGTAAAGAAGGTGAACGTAGAAATAATGAACAAAAACAGAATTTGAAAGACATGAAAGCTTAATGCTTCAATTTTAATGTTCATTATAAGATGAGAACGTTAGTTCGGATAATTCAAATAATGCAAACGTAACATTAGTTTCTGAATACATTACTAATTTTATTCCGATAAGAACTTATCATATTCTGCAATAACTTCTAAAGGTGTTTATATATATATATATATATATATATATATATATATATATATATATATATATATATATATATATATATATATATATATATATGCATGTATATATATGGTAATTATGGAAATTATATTCTAACATGATGGAAAGTGATAAAGGGAAAACCAAAATTATTGAATCAACATTTTGTCTTTATTTCAAGACTTTCTCAAGATTCTTAAAAAAGAAAAAAACATAAAAGTACAATATTTGAAAATGCGCCATATTTACATGTTATTTCTTCAAATTAGTCGTCTTGAAAACGTCTTGAAATAAATACGAAACGTTAATGAATATCTAAATAATGGAATACCCGTTTCAGGGTGGGTAAAATTCTAACAATTGAACAATTTTTCACTATTTTATATAATATTAACTGAAGATTGAACCTCCAGAAGAGTGTAACCTATAACTGATTTTCACCAAGCACTCTATCCTCTATACCACGGTTCTTGCCGACAATTCTTGTTTAATATGCTCGTCTGAAAGGCAATATAAAATAGTAAAGGCACCTCGCATTAGGTGGCAGGTCAAATTTAAATATTCATACAAATCGATTGTTTTTTATGCACATAACTTTACAAGGGATAAGTGCTTTCATTAATATTTCATTAATATTTCATTAATATACAGTCCATCATAAACCTACTTACAAATAGTAAATATTCTCACCTTTCTCTAAAACCTAAAAAAGTAAACTTCAAACTTATTCTAATATATTGACATTTAAAAGTTGTTTTTTTTAAATAACGATTTAAAATCTTTGTTAATCTGATCACATTCATTAAAAAAAAAAAAAAAAAAAGATAACTATCACCTTACCTTCATTTTCCATATAATTATATGTAGTTAGAATCAAAGCTCCATTAACAACAAAAAAGTCAAATCTATAAAGAAAAACAGCAACAAATCTTTGGAAGAAATAAACATTAATATGATTTCAAACAAAATATGTTGCGAAGATAATTAAGGAAAATTTAAATAAATACAAGATTAGTTTAGCTCAGTATAAGCATTTTGAAAGTCAACCCCTTTCTTAACAGAAAAATTTGAATAAATAATATTAATTATGCTGTAAATTTTTTCTAATGCGTTCCAAATTTTAAAAATAAGTTCCAAATTTCATAAAAATGTGCTCCAAATTTCATAAAAATATGTTCCAAATTTCATAAAAATGTATTCCAAATCTCATAAAAAGTTGTACAGTAGTTTTGGAAAAACATTTAATTTCTAATGTTTTTCCTTTTTTGCTAATCATAAGGTATTTGAAATTATACTTACATATTCCAAAATTGTTTGAAAAATTTAAACCCTCCAAAAGTATAGAGTTTAAAGAGAATTTCCAAGAAGAAAATGGATAAGAAGAACCAGTCAGCATCTTTAATACCAAATCCAATGATCCAGGCATTGATAAAAATCAGACTATCAAAAAACCATCGGAAAAATCTGAAATAAAATTATTTAAATTTAAAAGAACATTTCACTTTATTAAAATTAAAATACAATAATTAAGTTTCTTGATTTAATTGTTAAACACATTATTGTATACAGCTTGAATATTAGAGTAGATTAATACAATAGAGATCTTTATCAAATCCATTGACTTCCATTCTTAGAAACATCATGCCCCCTGGATTTCATACGGGTTGTCCAGAAGAGATGCCAATGATTTAGTGCTTGCCTGCGAAACAGTAGTTGTTAAGTTAAAGAGAATGCTACCAAATTGATGATCAGTGGTTGCAATGTAGAAAAGTCTCCAGAAAGTTTGTGGAAAGGAAGTTAGGAGCCACTCAATCTTTTGTTGCATTTGTAAACATTGAGTACACAAAAAGTGCAATGAAATTAAATGTTGAGAGATGATAACCAGTTTATGGTCAAAAAGTGTAATGCAATGGAAATAGCTGAGTATATTTGGATAGCGAGGCTATTGATGTTGTCCAGAAGTTGCGTTACCTGGTTGATACAAAGTGCTAATCCAACCTCTACAGCTGATGACATGTAAAAAGTTATTTGATAATATTTCGACTGATTTTGAAACCAACTCGAATACTTTTCCGCCAGGTATGGATAAACTTACTATGACTTGGTTATTAGCATTCTGACGGTTTCATCTTTAGCCCTCCTGCAGTATCCAACATATCTGATTCTACTGTCTCTCATCAGGACTGAGATCTGAGGAATGGGTCTATAGAATTGCTCTTTTATAGAATGCTGTTCCTATGAGATGTTAAAAGCAGTTCTTAGAATTCTGGTGTACACACCATTAATTTTCTTCAATCTTTTGGTAAAAGTCCAGGTGCTACTTCCATATGCAAGAAATGATGTAACAATTGGTTTAAAAAAGTCACGTTTGGCAGGAGATTTTTTTTTTACATGTAAGTCACCATTTATCAAGGCCTGGAAGCTACTCAGGGATAAGGGTTATTGCGTGTACAGTAATCAATGGGATAGTATCGTAGTAATCGTTAGTATTGGAGATTTGATAAGGCATCTTACTTAAGGGACGGTTCATCAGGAATTTGTTTATGTTGGACTTGAAGACATCCAAGTTGTAGTTAGGGGGGAAACAGGCAGATGTAAGAGAGTTCCATTGGCATGCACTTCTAAGAAAGAAGCTTTATTCATGGAATCTACGTTTTGGTTTCGGCACAGCTAAAGAGTGGGGAAAATTTTTGACAATAGTTTCAGCTAGACGGGTGTTTATCATGAAAGATTGGTGAGGGGGGGGCAGGGATTGGAGTTCAGATGAGCACCTGCCATGGAAATAATGATAAAACAAAGACAGGCTCGCTAAGTCTCTTCTGTGGGAGAGAGATTGCAGGGAAGAGAAAAGGGCATCCCCCACTAAGCCACAAAGTCTATTTTGTACTCTGTCAAGGCAGGATAGGCTGTTTTTAGCAGATCCTGACAGATGTGGCAGCAGTACTCCATCCTTGGACATACTTGGCTTTCACACAGATAGAGAATTGCATCCGCAGTGAGATATCTCCTGGAGCAGTAGAAGGATTCTACCATTTTTCCAGCGACTTTGGCAACAGACTTGATGTATGTGTTCCATTTCAGGTCAGGAGTAAAGGTCAATCCTAGAAGCTTATCAAAACATGGAGCCTCCCCGAGATGAGAGCCATCCATTTCAATTGATGCCATATGGGGATCAGAGCATTGATAATGTAAAGATAGGAGCTTGGTTTTAAAGGCATTAAAAGTAACCAGCCACCTCTTCCTCCATTGTACTGTGTGCTCAAGATCAGAGGAGAGAGAATCAGAGAGAACTTTGTCATTTACGGCCTTTGATATATTTCCATAGATGTCATCTGCATAGATGTCAACGAATGATTTAAGTATGTGTTTTGGGAGATCATTGAGGTAGATCAGGAAGAGAGTTGGGCCCAGGATGGACCCCTGAGGGACTCCGGCATTAATACTGTGGGCCTCTGATTTCTGCCCATCAACCATTACTCTTATGAGCCTATGAGAGAGAAATGATTTAATAATTGAGAAAACATTTCCAGTTATACCATAGCTGGAAATTTTGTGAAGTAGGCCCTTATGCCATACCTTGTCGAAGGCCTTTGATATGTCAAGAGCAATTGCCCTAGAAAGGAAGTCTTTGTTGAGAGATTCACTGATCCTATGAGATATAACCGTTAACACATCTGCTGTAGATCTTGCAGAACGGAAACCATATTGAATGTCACTAAGAAGGTTATTTCTGCTGAGGTGGTTGACTACTTCTCCATTTAATATGGATTCCAACAACTTGCTCATTGGTCTGTACTGAGAGGTAGATGACTTATCACCTGAATTCTTAAATATAGGGCATACTGATGAGGTTTTCCAGGTGGTGGGAAAGCACTTCTCCTTAAACAGTTTTGTAAGTATGGGGGCAAGTTCTGGTTGAAGCTTTTTCAACACTATAATTGGAATGCTGTCAGGGCCAGTTGCTTTACTGGAATCAAGGTTCTTGATTAGCTTGGCAACCTCACGCATAGATATTTGTATGTTGCATAGTGTGTTGTCTGTTAGAGGAGGAAATACGGGGAGTTGATGACCTTCGTCACATCGGGTAGAATTAGCTGCAAAGTTCTTGGTAATAGTTTGATTTCTCTTTCACATTGCTTTCATCTTGTCCAGTCCAGCAAAGATCTTGATGATTCATGCATTTAGGACATTTTCTGTCGAATTTTGCTTTGAAAATTTACTGTAAAGATAGGTAAACTGATTCACAATTTTTCAGACAAGTGCCACAAAATATTTCCATGTCAGTTGGTTTTACTTATGTCAACAAAAGTGTGACACTATTTCGTAGTGCCCCTGCATTGTTGTGTTGTGTCCCCCCCCTTGTCATAGCCAAGAGGTGATTTGGTCTCACAAAACAGTACAGAAAAAAAGGACCACAATGGAACTTCGATAATTCTCTCTCTCTTTGAAACATGGGCGACAGCCTCAAATACAGTTTGTTGGCAGACCATCGAGTCCCGGCGATCTGTCACAGCTGACCTGCTTCAGTGTAGTAAAGACCAACCGCTCCATCACCAGGCCCTTGCAACTAGCCGCTGTAGCTACCTCGAGGCAGGGAGAGTCGGCCAAGTAGTCGCTAAACTCAAAGACCGGAAGATCGGGCTGCTGCGTAAAACACTCCTCGAAATGTTCTCGAAACCCCTCGCAGATCTCCTGAGTCAATTCCAAGGTGTGCCATCCGGATGTCTGACTTTTGCAATGTATTTGTCCGAGTCATGCCTAGAAACATTACGACGCATGTCTGCATCAGAATTGACTGTTTCGTTGCCTATCTTTCTAAGCCTAGCTCTAACTACTTGGCCTTCATAATGCTCGCTAGTCTCGCGTAGGAGGTCCTGCTTAGCTAGTTCCTGATTAACCCTATTACCCTACTCCGTAGCCCGGGCTAGTTTCTGCTCTAGCTGCTTCTTCGTCTTGGCCTTATCTAGTGTGAGGCGCTGGGCATACTTGACAGAGAAGCTTCTGATTTTAGCTTTGAAACCTAACCACCACTTACTCCCGGTAATTGCCCCCACTAGTGCCTTTTTAACTGATCTCGGAAGTCTTGTATCTCCAGAAGGGAGGTGGTTAACTTCCAGTACCCCGCTAACTTAGGCCTATTTCCTAGTTTCAGCCAGGCCATCACTAGTTTATGGTCCATCTGGCCTAGCCAAGTGAACATGGGACAGGATAGGAAGTCTACTTCGCCTCTCCTAACTAACATCCTGCCCAAATAGGTATTTGGATAGGAGGAAATGCTATTGGTCCATGTCCACATCTCCCGCCCCAGATGCTCGACCTGAAACCTGTCGACCAGACCGCATCTAGCCATCAGATCAGCCGGGCTGGACTCTCACATCTCCGACCCTCTAGCTTCACCTCGTACCTTATCTATCTTGGGGTCTAAAATAACGTTCAAATCCCCCAACAATCTACAAACGCGTCGAGCTGACCGGTGCTGGGCGCATGAACCGTGATCACCTGAAACAGAATCTTTTACAGCAACATCGGCCACGACCAGTCTGCCCCCACATCCCTATGAACAACATCGACAGTCGCAGACAGGGTTACTTTTAACTAGCAAGGAGACTCCCTTCTGCGGGCTGCCATATGCTGAGAAAACCCCAAAATCTCGGGCCAGCACCTGATAATCCACAGAAGAAATGAAATGCGTCTCCTGAATTGCAGCCACATCCACTCCCAGAGACAAGAGGTCGTGCTGGAGGTGAGCCGTCCAGCCCGATGATCTCAAGCCCCTCACATTCAGACTAGCCAAATTTAAAGCCATGGTACCTACCTTAAGTCAGTCGGGGAAAGGACGCTGACGTATGCAGGTTTTTCATGTCCTGACCTTCTCTCACAATGCCGCCGATGTCTCAAGGAAAAGTCAATTTCAGGGCCCTATAAAGTAATGGATGAACCAACACTGGGACCCTTCCCTTGCATTGTTTTGACAGATACTACACTTTGATCCCAGCCCAAAGGCCAAGAACAACAGAAAAAAGGCAACCCTCTTTTCTATTTATTTAAAAAGAAAATACAACTTTCTTATATATGGGTTGTGGAATTGTATTCATTAGCAAAAGATCTAGCCTATTGCATATTCTTTTAAACATTCATTTTAATTAATTCCCTATTAGTTTTTTTCGGTTTTCTTATGGGATGGTCATCTTTAGTTAACTATTACATGTAATTATATTCATGCAGATATTCTACATGATTTATACTTGCATAATATTTGTGTAAAAAGTTTATAGTAAACCCAAAACTGTTTCCATATATATTTATGTATACGTATATATTTTTGTTTAACAAATTTTACCTACCAAACTCCTCCTAGAGATTTTGGTCTACAGTCAGGAAACTTCATATATGAAGGTATTTGAATCCATGCAAAACTTTATATTTGGGTTTTACCCAGGAAAAATCGGTGTAAAAGTGTGAAAATTAAAAAAAAAGAAATTTGCCAGGTGAAGGTTGAACGCCGGCATTACGAATGGATAATGTAGTAGCTATTGGTTCATGTTTTAATTTTTAGCCTTTTATTATAAATGTCTTCATAGCTAAGACATTGACGAGAGAGGCAAAAATAAATTGGGAGCTAAACGTTTTAGTTTCGATTCTTGGTGGTGGCGCACAAGTCTTTTTTTTTTTTAACTTTTTCAATCATTACTATGTATTGCGTCCAATCTATCTATTTATCTATCTATCTATCTATCTATAAAAGTGAACTTGTCTCAAATTGAATTATAAAGTTAGATCCATGTTCAAGTAACGTATATCTAAAATTTCAAGTGTTTAGACCAAAAATTGGCGGAGGAGTTTGGTAGAGTTTTCAAAGGTCAGATCGTTCAACTTTGACCTCGTAACAGCAAAATTTCTGACCGAAACCCAATTAAAAAGATTTTCCCAAATCACAATACTCCTTATGTCAAATTTCGAATCTGTAGACCGAAAATTGACAGAGTTATTTGGTAGGGTACACAGACAAACAGACAGACAGACATTTTCACTTTTATAGATATATAGATTTATAACTATAACATCCTTATATCTATATCTATATATATATATGAGGATGTTATAGTTTGCTTGAAGCATTGTATATATTGTATATATATGTGTGTGTGTGAATGTGTCAATTGATATTAAATTTATAAATTAATAAAATAAATCCATCTTAAATTAATAAATTAAAAATAAATCTATGTTAAATGTACGAAAATGTCGTATTTAGGTCTGGCATATATTTAACTTGAACATTCTCTCTCGATAAAGACAATTTATTTTCTTTCACGCATTACATTTTAAACCATCAAAACAATTGCATTTTATTTTTACATATTTTTATTGTGTTGTTATAAATAAACTTTCATTCATAATTCCCATCAGCCTTTTGTTTGTTATTTCGGTTGTGTTTTTCTGTCTTATGTTTTACCGTTGTCTCTGAAAAATTAGGATAATCCCTTTCCGTATTTATTTTTTTTAATCCCGGTAAAAATATTTTTTTAATTATTATTGTTGCGATCCTATCTCTACAGTCCCCAGTGGAGATAGCCAAGTCGTAACAATTTCTTTCAGTTCTCTGGCAAGTTTCGCATATTTGTTTTATTTTTCTGTCTCTTCACTCTGTGGTCTGCTGGTACGGCAAAATCTACAATTTGTCAAATTCTTTTTTTTTTTTCTTTATTATATATATATGATATTCTAGCTTAGATGAATTAATGAATACTTTTTGTTATTAATATTGTTTAGCCATTTAATTTTGGGATTAGTATTTTATCCTGTATTTAGGTTTAAGATACTTTTAGTTTATATATATATATATATATATATATACACACACACACATATATATATATATATATATATATATATATATATATATATATATATATATATATATACATACATATATATATACATACATATATATATATACATATATACATATATATATATATACATATATATATATATATATACATATACATATATATATATATATATACATATACATATATATATATACATATACATATATATATATATACATATACATACATATATATATATATATATATATATATATATATATATATATATATGGGTATGGGTATTTTGCAGTATAGACAATAAAACGAAAAAGTAGGCAGATAATAAATAAATGTTACCAAAAACACGAGTTACTCTTCTACCTACCTGGATAAGTTTTTTTTTGTGTTTAACTTATTTTAAAGAGTTTATATAGTTTGAAACACAAGTAGTGCCGAGTTATAAGTTAGAACAAGACAAAACTGTCCGACATTAGGCAGTCATCTGGGAAGTCTCGATAATCGCTCAAAAATCGAAAATTAAACAAAATACCGTGACATTTATTGAGTTAGTTTCTACCTACTTATTTTTTTTAAATTTGTTCACAAGTTTTTCCTATGTTAGGCTTTGTAGAGTAAGTAATCTGCAAATAGGATTTTTTATTTCATGACTATACAGACAACATAATATAGCAACAAATACAATAAACTCAGTTAATATTAACTATTAACTATTAGCTATTAACGCCTGAAAGTATCCTATACCTCTATAAGGCCATCATTCGTCCATGTATGGAGTATTGTTGTCATATTTGGGCTGGTGCATCTGCTACTAATTTCTCACTCCTAGACAAGGTTCAAAAGAGAGTCGCCAATCTGATATGTCCTGAACTGTCAGCTAAATTCAGCCTCTGTCACATCGACGAAATGTTGCATCCCTCTGCCTGTTCTACATGTACTTTAACGGTGAATGCTCTGACGAACTGCAAGCACTTGTGCCCCCTCGACGTAAATACCCCCGACAAACCCAACAAGCAGCTAAATCCCACCCCTTCACAGTAGAGATCCCTAGATGCAAGAGAGCCTTCTACTCCAGTAGTTTCTTCCCCAGAACAGCTAGACTTTGGAATTCCCTTCCGGGCCCCTGCTTCCCTGACTGTACTGACATGCAGAAGTTCAAGTGCAACGTGAACTGACATCTTGCTGCCCAACTTCCTACACAGTACCCCTGATGCTTATGTCCCTGATAGTATCCCCCTACAACAAAGTGGCAATGTGCCTTGTTTGGGGTGAAAATGCAATAAAAAAAATGAAATTTTTAGTCATTTTGGACTCCCAAAATCTTAAGTTAGTGATAATGGAACCCCGTTCACGGTAAGAGAATTTAAGGAATTCTGCAAATCATTGTCTATTGATCACGTGACAACGCCAGTATATCACCCCAGATCGAATGAACGTTCAGAATAATTTGCGGATGCCTTTAAATGAGTTCTGAAGAAGAATAAAAAAAAGTATACACAATCATGACAAACACGAATATCACATCACGTTTATCGCCCGCAGAAAAATTTACTCTATGTTTAACAGGTTGTTGCCTATTCTGGCGAATAAACCATAAAAGGAAACAAACAACAACAACAACAACAAACAAACAAACAAACAAACAAATTATTAAAGTCTATAAGTGTTGTGGGGACACAAATGCACAAGGTATGAACTCTTCAAAACTGTATAAATAGACCGAAAGGTATCGACTCTCGTGAGTGTGTTTGTATACTTTATAGCACGTCATCTTGGCGATTGTTGTCCTTTGCATATTTTGTTTCGTTCTCAATACAACTATCTTGTTTTAAGCCTTATCAGTGTACGTGTCTTCATTAGTGACCCTTCCAGACCACAACTACTTGGCGATGATTATGTCAAATTCACAAAGGAGATACTCACAATTTGGTGAGGAGAAATTCGCTTTCACAAAATGAATACGAACAACAACTTGGCAACGAAGAATTACAATTAAGTAAGGACCACCACCAGCAACAAAATCCGTTTTGAACAAAAAAGGGAAAGTATAAAAGTTAAACTAATTACACACCGAAGCTATCGGACCACGGAATAGTAACCCAGAGTATTGTACATATCAGATATGACAAAAAATAAAAGAAGGAAACAAATTCCTGTGCAAAAGGCATTGGAACCAACTAAAACCAGGCACATTACAGAGGTCACGAAAAATATTGAAGAGATTTCAATGGAAGTCCAGTAAGCTGCGTTTGAAATTTCTGTCCTTAGTCAACATTCTCAAATGTAGGTATCCTTGACCTCGAGGTCAGAGATACCAGTGCAAGGAGGGTTATGTAAGAAAAGTAAAAGTGAATAGATTATGTCCACACCCTAAAAAGAGAAAATATTAAAGCTAAATTTCACGGAAAAATTTAGGGTTAGAGGAAGTTGATGTAATGAATATGGGTACATCGAGGTCCTCCCTCCTTACACGATTATAATTGGCTGGTTAAGCCATTAATAAAGTAGACGATTTCGAGCCATTCTACAACATGATGTTTTAAAATCTAAATCATTCGACGACAAAAAAATAAATAAAAAATAAAATAAATAAATAGATAAATAAAATTAAAATAAAATTAAAAAAAAACAAACAAACAAACAACAAAAGCAAAGCAAGGAACACACAAATCAAGAACACATAAATTAAAAAAAAAAAACCTTTTTCTCACTAAGGAGGTAAAAATTTATTTTCCAGTTTGAAAAGTTACCAGTCATTTGAAATGGAACTCATATATATATATATATATATATATATATATATATATATATATATATATATATATATATATATATATATATATATATGAAACACAAGAAGCTAGACGATCCCTTCTCATTTTTATAATTATCAGACAGCCCGAACCTCCTCCACCGAACGACCATGACTAACACCTAGACGGAATAACCTAAACATGCGTTTTCTCCCATACCCCTGTCGCAATGTATTCCTGTATGTAATAACGGTATACTTTCCGCAAACAAGAACACTAATGAAAGGAAGGAAGCGACAAAACAAAGTAATTAAAAAAAGAGAGAGTAAGACAGTCACAACAAACACACAACAACCGTCTCAAAGAATTGTCGTCGCCGATCGTTCCCGTTCTCATCGCGGCCTCCTTTTATGTAGGCGACTAGCTAGATTTTGCACACGAGCTGCGAGACTTTCCATTATTTTGCAAGACCGCCTATTTATAAAAGCTGTACGCGCCGCCATTTTGATTTTTCCTCTTCCATCCCCGACAGCTCGACTCCACATGATGAACCTACGTACGGACACTTTACTGGTAAGCTACAATTTTCCCTACAATTTCCACCTCTCTCTCTCTCTCTCTCTCTCTCTCTCTCTCTCTCTCTCTCTCTCTCTCTCTCTCTCTCGAAGAACGGAAATAAAACAATTCAGAGAATTGTTTTTGCGTGAAGCAAAAGCACGTGAGGAAAACAGTTAAGAAAAGCCATTTGAGACATTAACAACTTACTGTGAAGACGTAAAGTCGCAAGCGTCTCGCTGATTGAGCGGTGATACGGGCCCATGTTTAAGTAGCAAGCGCCCGGACCAATCTGCAGGGTTGGAACGAACAGAAAAGGATGATTTGAATGCAGATTCGACTGCCTTGTACAAAGATGCAAAGGAGCTGCCGTTGTGTGACGCAAGGTCACAAATGAAAAATAACTATGTTGCATTGCGACGCGAAGGATGTGTCTACTTTGCATAAATTAAAAGAACTGATCTTCCGCTGTGTCATGGAGAACGACTTTGGACATATTTACTGAAGAGAAAAACCATGTTGATCCCATTGAGGGGGAAAAAAGAAAGGAATTGATCTTCTCCTACGAGGAAATTCCACATACAACCGCTATCTTTCTTTAGGCCGGCCATACAGCTCTAGTAGCCGGTCTGTGATTGGTTTAAATTTGAATTTGTCAGGTGATTTGACTTGGCGCCTTTTTTGTATTCATGCGTTTATTTTTCAGGCTAAGAAAAAACACGGAACGAGATAGACTCAACCAGGCAACTGGAAATTAGGAAGATAGAAAAGGGACAGCAGTCGTCTGACACCGGTTGAAAGAATGCCATTGATTGGATAGAGAAATTATGACGTTATTTTATAAATAAACAATTTCTTAAACAATTTTTTACGCGTAATTTTAATTAATTAGAAATTAAAAAGATACGATATTGAAATTGACAGTATTAGAAAACAATTTTTTAAAAAAAAATAAATGATAGTTTTAGAAATAAATATATACATGCATGATAAAAAAAGTATTTTTTTTATTTAGTATAAAACAGTTTTTTTAACCAACCAAAGATAATTATAACTGATATTGTTCTCTGATATATATAATTATACGCGGAAATATTTGATTTAATATAAAATATAGTTTAAAATAAAAGTAAAATAGTTCACTATAAGTCAGCGATCGAATTGCTTCTACATTAATTATTTTTATTATTAAATACTTATTTACAATACTTTCAATTCTTAAATTCTATCTGAACTTTAAAAAATTCTTTTAACTGGAGAATTAATTAACGGTTTTTAAATTTAAAATAAAAGTAAAATAGTTCACTATAAATCAGCGATCGAATTGTTACTTAAATGACTAACTTTTAAAAATGCTTCTACATTAATTATTTTTATACTATTATTAAATACTTATTAAATTCTTTTATAATAATTTCAATTCTTAAATTCTATCTTAACTTAATTTTTTTTAATTCTAAAAATACTATTAATTATTAAATACTTAGTTATTAAATTCTTTTCCAATTCTTTTTCAACAATTTAAATTTTCATCAATATTTCATAGTAATGACGTCATAATTTCTCTATCAAATTTCATTCTTTCAACCGGTGTCAGACGACTGTTGTTCCTTTTCTATCTTCCTAATTTCTAGTTGCCTAAAGTGCAAGAGGGTCCATATTTTAGACAATACATTTTTATAAAGCAGATTGTGCAAATTGGACCAGATTTTAAAAGGTTCGTTGGCTACAAAGAAATTTGAGTTCAGTTGAACAGATCAAAATTCATCAATTATATACTGTCACACACACACACACACACACACACACACACACACACACACACACACACACACACACACACACACACACACAAAATACAGTAAACTTATATTCGTTGAAACAAACATGTTCATACTGAGCATTTGTGTTTATTTGTAATTTGCGATGCAACAACAAAAAGAACCAAAAAATTCCCTTTCTTACATATTCTTGCCATAAGTCGATGAGTTTTACAGACATTTCTACACAATGCTTACCTGTGTTTAACAATTGTCTTCAATATGCAACTAACTCGTGAATTGTAGAGCCCGGGCAAATGTTTCTCCAATAAAGTCATTCTATCCTTGACTTCGGTCAATGGAAGTAGAAGTAAATCAGCCAAATATAAAAATTGTGTTTTCTCTGAAATAAAAGAAAAAAGAAAACGCTGCATTGTTTATTTATATAGTTTTATTGTCTCTTCAAATACATCTTATAAAACTCACTGTGTATTTGCGTGTGTGTGTGTGTGTCTTCATTTTTGTTCAAATTGCATCTCTTCCGAGACACAAGGTCGCAGAGCGGTGTGAGGCAGGTCAAATGATTGCATTTTTATGGACGTTCTTTTATATATAAATTTGTTTTTACATAAGCAATAATGTGTTGCTATACAATCACGAACATGTTTCGGTCTTCTCGTATTTAGTAACTAGAGACCTCTTCGGGCAATCATGCTTACATTGAAATGAATCAGTTTTATATATATATATATATATATATATATATATATATATATATATATATATATATATATATATATATATATAAAAGTGACTTTGTCTATCTATCTACCTGTGAGGAACGGTCTGCAGAAATACATATTTATATGTTAAAATCGGTTCAGTTTTCACTATTTCTTATCCATCTGACGCTAGTTCAAACGGTAATGACTAAGGTTGGAGAACTATATGTTTTGGTTTCGATTCCAGCTGATGACACCCCAAGTCATATTTGTTTTATCACTACTGTATATTTATCACTACTGTATATTTATCACTACTGTATATTTATCACTACTATATATTTATCACTACTATATATTTATCACTACTGTATATTTATCACTACTGTATATTTATCACTACTATATATTTATCACTACTATATATTTATCACTACTGTATATTTATCACTACTATATATTTATCACTACTATATATTTATCACTACTATATATTTATCACTACTGTATATTTATCACTACTATATATTTATCACTACTATATATTTATCACTACTATATATTTATCACTACTGTATATTTATCACTACTGTATATTTATCACTACTATATATTTATCACTACTGTATATTTATCACTACTATATATTTATCACTACTATATATTTATCACTACTGTATATTTATCACTACTGTATATTTATCACTACTATATATTTATCACTACTGTATATTTATCACTACTATATATTTATCACTACTATATATTTATCACTACTGTATATTTATCACTACTGTATATTTATCACTACTTTATATTTATTAGTACTATATATTTATCACTACTATATATTTATCACTACTATATATTTATCACTACTATATATTTATCACTACTATATATTTATCACTACTGTATATTTATCACTACTGTATATTTATTACTACTGTATATTTATCACTACTATATATTTATCACTACTATATATTTATCACTACTGTATATTTATCACTACTATATATTTATCACTACTATATATTTATTACTACTGTATATTTATCACTACTGTATATTTATTACTACTATATATTTATTACTACTATATATTTATTACTACTATATATTTATCACTACTATATATTTATTACTACTGTATATTTATCACTACTATATATATTTTATGACCGGGCAACGCCGGGCATTGAGCTAGTTTAATATAACTTTTTGTGTTGCCGATTGCTTTTCTTTATGACATGCTTATTATTGCCTATTCATGAAAACTGATATTGAGAAATGAACCCATCTTTTCCAATTTTTTAACTAATTTTTCTTGAGTCCAATGATTCATGTTTTGTGGATGTATGTTATCTCGTGTGTGAATCAATCAAGAAGAAAGAAAACTTTTACAATCCATTTCTAGATAAAAGATTTAAGCAATAACATCTACATAGACTCCTACACATCAATAATTAAAAAAATGTATACTTTTTAGTTACTTACTCACACAACTTTTATTATCTTCATCCAAAACATGAAGTAATAATTCATGTTGTTTGTCGCTCCGTTTCGGAACAACATATTTCATTAATTCCATCCAACAGGGTTTTTTGATCACATAATGATCATCGTTCTTTTCTTGAAGGATTTCAAAAGCTTCTGTCAACTTTCTCCTCTTTGTATAGATAACATTCTTTACTTCTTTCTAGAAATTGAAAAGTAAAAACAAATGTTTTATGACGACATTAAATACAAAATATTGATTACATAATTACAAATGTGGATAAACGCATAAGAAATATTAAGTAATTATTTTATTTTCATAACTTTTTCATTTTAATAATAATTTACTATGAAATTGAAATTCTATAATTGAAAATAAAATTATAATAATAAATATTTTAAAATGATGTAATTTGTAGTTCTTATATTTAACAAAAGATGAAAATTTCTTATTTATAGTGAGATGCTATTATTATATAATTTATTCTGTTGAAATCTATAATGAAAGAGATACGTGTCTGTCTTTGTGGATGCGAGTTTATTAATAAATGTTATGCTATTTAATCTACGAACTTGGAAGTTTGTAGATTTGATTGTCTACCACTGAAGATGTTTTTTCCTTACGAACCTGAAAGAATCAACCGAAATGCTGTGTCACTTCTGATTTGTGTAAATGTACTTATGTTACACAAAGTTACACGGTGTTCATAATAAATTTGACACATTGAAAGAAAAAAAAGACATGTTATCTTAGCCAAGAATTGATGCATATTGTAAATTTCAAGTGCATCTCTTAGAAGATCTTTTGTCGAAATCAGCTAACTCAAGGCTAACTCAAAGAAACCATTGCGAGTTTTCAAGCCAGATCTTAATCTGAAGCATTCACAGCAGCCTTGAGAAACATGTAAACACCAGTTTGATCCTAGCAATGATCTAGTACTTTGTGCTACAGAAAATAAATGGTTGTTGTTTTTCTCAACTGTGCATAATAGTCAATGCGATTGCAATCACAGTTAGGGGAAGATGGTGAAACTTGTGTGATACCTTAAAAAATTTATGTTAACACTTAATAAAATTGTGTGATACTTTAATAAAGTGATGTCACAACTTAATAAAATTGTATCACACCTAATACACTTATGTCACGCCATAATAAAATTATATCATACTTTAATAAAATTATGTCAGACTTTCATATGCCACACCCTCTTAAAATCCTCTGATATGCCTTAGTGATATATCCTGCAGTGGGTGGCCGTAATAAAAGGATATTCAAGAAAGGTATTCCACCAGGGAAATAAATGGATAAAGAGGTTCTGAAGTCATAAAGAAATAGAGAAGTTTATTGAGAATATTTACAGAGACAGCATGTTACGTTTTTAAGTGTTCCCGCCCAGGGAAGGCTCTCACAACCGGTGACCGATGATAACGTTCTTTCGATAAAAAAGTTCCGGCAGTGAATTGCTCATCTCGCCATAACACCTCCCCCTAAGACAATTTCTCCCAAGAGAATTTGGCTTAATATCGTTTGCTTTTTGGCTTGGGGCTCAGCCGGTTAACTTTTCTTTTCACCCTTGTACTTTTTCTCCTCAATATCGTTTGAGTGGGTGGAGTTGGTGGAGAAGCTGGAACTCTCAAATCTGGAGTAAGTTCTGTTGGGGAATATTAAAAGAATCATACAAAACCTCTAGGGGCAGGTCATTTTCTTCTGCCTGTTTGTAGTCATCAGTGTGTCGAGGTCTTAGCTGATTTATATGCCTGCGACAGTCGAATTTATTACTTCTTACAGAATATAGCATGTGTCCGATTCTTTTCATGATAATCCCCTCCTCCCAAAAATTTTTTCCACTCCTGTAATTCAGGAAGAATATTCTGTCACCAGGTTTGTAAAACCTTGTTGGAAAATTTTCTTTTGTTGTTGTTACTCTGGTTGCACTTGGTAAAATTCTGTCAAATACAGATCTGATTTTCCGTGCAAACATCAGTTCGGCTGGTGACGAACCGGTATCAGTGTTTGGGTTCGGAGTTATCCTGTACACCGATAAAAATTGTTCAAGATTCTTCTCGTCAGTGTCCATGCCTTGGTTTTTCTTCAAGGCTCTTTTGAATGTATTGACGAACCTCTCTGCTAGGCCATTTGACCTTGGGTGGTAGATTGCCGTTGTTAAATATTCAATGGCTAGAGCCTTGCAGAATTCTTCAAATTCTTTGCTGGTAAATTGGGTGCCATTGTCGCTGACAATAGTTTTAGGCACTCCAAAACGACTGAAGAGAACTCTTAGTGCATCTATTGTACTCATCGAAGTAGGGTGTTTGTATTTAAACACTTCTGGCCATTTTGTGAAACTGTCGACGACCACTAAGAAATAATGTCCATTTAAAGGACCTGCATAATCGATATGTAACCGAGTCCACGGTGTATCAGTCTTTGGCCACGGTTGTATCTGCACAAGTGGTGCCTTTGCTGCTAGCTGACACCCTCGACACTCTCTTACGAGTTTTTCAATGTCCTGGTCCATCCTAGGCCAATACGTATATCCACGCATTAAAGCTTTCATTCTCGACATGCCTGGATGACTACTGTGAAATTCTTTTAAAATTCTTCTCTGAAGCGCAGTCGGTATGACGACTCTGTCTGCGTACATCAAGGTTTGAGCACAAATAGAAAATGGTAAAATTTTAGGGTCTTTCTTTGATTTTCCATTTAGTTGCACCAACTTTTTCATTTTCACAATATAATCATCCTTTTCTGCTGCCTTATTTATTTCGTCTAGAGTCACTGGTAACTCTCTGATTGTGTTGCACAGTAATCCGGAGAGTTCTTTTTCCTCTGTCAATGCAGCTATTACTGTGTCTTCCAAAGGTTCAGCACACTTTTGGATGAGCCTGGACAATCCATCTGCATGTCCGATATTTTTGGATGAAATGTACTCCATTTTAAAGTTATAATTTAGTAGAATTATGCTCAATCGTTGGACTCTGTTCACAGTGTGCGTAGGTATGCCTTTTTTAGAGCCAAAAATAGTCAATAAGGGTTTGTGGTCGGTTTGCAAAGTAAACATCCTTCCATGAATAAATCTATGGAATTTTTAATGGCATAAATAATCGCCAAGCTTTCTTTTTCAATTTGAGATTAGTTTCTTTCAGCCGGCAAAAGTGATCTGGATGCATGGGCTATTGGCTTTGTTGATCCATCTTCAAGTTTATGGAGAAGAACTGTTCCTACTCCGTAGTCACTTGCATCTGATGCAACAATCAATTCTTTCTATGGATCAAAATGTGCTAGAGCTAAATCTGATAGCAGGCATTTCTTAATATCTTCGAACGCATTTTGACATTCTTTTGACCAAATCCACTTTTAGCCTTTTTTTAACAAATCATTCAATGGTGCTCTCAACTTATGCATGTTTGGAATATAAATAGCATAATATTGAGCCAAACCCCAAAAAGATTGTAACTGGGCAACATTATTGGGTGCTGGCATCCTATCGATTGCTTCTGTTCTCTGAGGATCCGGCTTTCTGCCTTGGCTGTCGATAATTTGACCAAGATATTTTATCTGTTTTAAAAAGAATTCACATTTTTCGGCACTTAACTTGAAACCAAATTCCTCTATTCTTTGGAAAACTGCTCTGATGTGTTCCTTATGTTCCTGTACATTTTTACTTTTGACAAGAATGTCATCCAAATATGCGATTGCAACATCTAACTCAGCAAGCATCGTATCCATTATTTGCTGAAATAGTGCTGGGGCCACTTTTAATTCAAAAGGAAGTCTTTTTAGTCGGAAAAGTCCTAGATGTGTATTGATACATAAATACTTAGAACATTCTTCACTGACTTTTACCTGAAGGTAAGCTTCCAATAAGTCGATTTTGGACAAAATTCTACTTCCATTCAGCTTTGTAAAAATGTCTTCAGGAGATGGAAGTGGATAACTATAATCCATCAGACAGTCATTAAGGCCTGTAGAAAAATCGGCACATACCCGAATCTTCTTATTTTTCTTTTTAACATACACAGTGGGGTTCGCCCACTCAGAATAGTAAACTTTTTCGACTACACCATTCTTCTGTAGTCTTTTTAGTTCAATTTCAATATCTTCTTTTGAAGAAAAAGGCACATTTCTTTTTGGTCTAAAAACAGGTTTCACATTCTGTTTTAATTCAAAATTTACTTCAGTTTTGGTGCACACTCCTAATCCCTCTGAAAAAACTTTGGGGAATTCACTTTTTAACACTGCCAGAAAATGGTCATTTTGTTTGGAATTTTTCTTTTCCAACGCTCTTACATTATTGCAAAATGAATTTATGGGTAGTTCCCATAAATCAAACAAAACAATCCAATCAATTCCAAAAAGGCAAGAATTTATTCCTGGAACAACTGAAAGGTTTGAGGAAAAAGTTTTCGATCCAAGAGAAACACTGCAATTAAATTCTCCCATGAATTTTAATCGCTCTCCGGAAACACCTTTTGCAATTTTTTGTGTTTTTCTCAGTTTTGGACCACCAATTTTCTTCCAGGTCACTTCGTCGATAATTGATATATCGCTACCTGTGTCTAAAAGTAGCTTCACTGAGTGACCATTTATTTGTGTGTGAACGAATTTCCATTTCCCTCCTTGTTTTATTTCTTCTTTGGACAAGACCACATTTACTTTTGGCTTCCATTTCCATCTTTTGTCTTGCTTAGTTCGGCAGTGGGATGCCCGGTGTCCCACTAGGCCACATTTGGTACAACGTTGGTCTTTATAAGGGCAGTTTTTTCTTAAGTGCGGACTCGCACAACTCCCACATTCAAAACTTTTCCCTTTGTCTTTTGGAAATGTCTCCTGTTTTACTACCTGGACTTGGGATGTGACTTTTCCCTCTATCCTTGTAGTGTCCCTTTTTACATTTATCAATTTTTTACATTCTTCTGTCACTTTTTGCAAGTTCATTTCCGGGTCTTGTTCCATGATTGATAATATCCTTGACCTTAAAACCTTGTCCTTTGGTGCTGTCAGTCCCTGGACAAATATGTAGCACTTAAACATGTCCACTGATAAATCCTTTAATTTAAACAGTTCACACTGGGCGTTGACTTTGCCTGCATATGTGACAATGTCATCAGTTTCGTCTTTTGACATATTTAAACACCTATACCGTGTATGAAAAAGACTATCTCTTTCACCGAATATAACACACAAAATTTGGACCGTTTCAGAAAAAGAGATCTCTTCTGGTTTTTTAGGCAATATCAAATTCGTGAATTTCGTATTTTCTTCTGTGCCCATTTTTTGGAGTAATAGTGTTATTTTTTCCTCATCCGACCACTTCTCGCATCGTTTTGTAAATATCGTTTCAAACCTACGATAATAGGCTGGAAAAGTGTCACCTTTTTCTGGGTCATATTTAAACTCTGAAAGCGAGTTCGCTATACCCTCAGCCGAAAAAAATCTGGATGCACCCTCCTTAGATTTTTCTGAGAAAATCGTTTCACAAAATAAGCGATTATCTGTCGTTTGTTGTATTACAAGAGTTTCGAAACGTTCTTGTTGAATTAGCATTTGTTTTTGAAAATCCATTTGGGCTTTTTGTTGCGCGATTAAACTCTCAGTTAACGTTTTCGTCAACGTCGCTATTTGTTCCGATGTCATTTTCTTTTTAAATGTATCAATAGCAAGTTAACGTATACCACAGAGAAGAAAAAAAAATATTGTTCAAAAACAAGATGCTTATTTTCACAGAAAATTGTCAACACGTAGGAAAGTTCCAAAAAAAAAAAAAATCACCGTTAAAATAACACTTGACAAAATTTCAAGAGACTCTTTTTTCGTCTACTTCAGCAGACACACGTAAACTTCTTTTAAAAAATTTCCTTTATTAAATAAACACAGATTCCTCAGTATTGTTCATTTGTTGGTTTTTTATCGTATTAACTAAATACAAAAAACACGTCCGTTAATCATGAAGAAAGTCACAATTTACACACACACACACGTTATATAACGTCAACTCTTTGGGAGTTTAAAAAGAGAAAAAAGGAGTTTAACTCGCCAATAATATAAAAATTATTTTTTACTTGCGTAAATTTGTGGCAGACACCAGTCTTTCGCTTTCTAAGAAGCTTTTTCTTTAATTAAAAGTGAACTTTGTGAACAATAATTTTCAGAATGTTCTCGGTTACCACGTGTTTTTTTTTTTTTGTTTTAGATGAATTTACCGTTCGTATCTCATCTTCGTCGCCAGTTGGTATATCCTACGGTGGGTGGCCGTAATAAAAGGATATTCAAGAAAGGTATTCCACCAGGGAAATAAATGGATAAAGAGGTTCTGAAGTAATAAAGAAATAGAGAAGTTTATTGAGAATATTTACAGAGACAGCATGTTACGTTTTTAAGTGTTCCCGCCCAGGGAAGGCTCTCACAACCGGTGACCGATGATAACGTTCTTTCGATAAAAAGTTCCGGCTGTTGGTACGGGTTTAGGTTCTTCCAAGTCCCAAAACTACCGACCAGCTTTAATAATTACTAAACGTACCACAAGTATAAACGACAAGAATTTATTAACAAACATGAAAACATGACAACACTGCAATTCAGAACATTAAGGTAAAAAGATTACTCACTTCAATTGTGGGGTTTACGGGAGGAGTGAGGACTGTATTCTAGAGTTGTACTCTGCCTGTCCAACATTGTCTTTTAGGAGAAGAACTTTTTGCGTCCGTGCCTCATGTGTACGGACTCTCCTCTTCTTTTTTCAAGGGACCTCACTCCTTACCCTACACCGGTAATCCGGTGCTCTTATTTATTCCCCTACACGGCGGTGAATTGCTCATCTCGCCATAACACTTAGAAATGATGTAACTTTATTAAGGTATCACACACACTATTACACTACTGACACTAATAATATTAATTTATTGGCTATCTTCCGTTTTAGCAGGACATTTTAAATGCTTATCACGTGCTTTCTTTACATACAAATTCAATCATTCAAGCCATGTCATTAATAAATGTGTTCATTTATCTTTTTTGTTCAATTATTGCTTATAAGATAAAATGTGTCGTGTAGACGATAAGCAAACATACAAAACAGCAAAACTATTAAATAAAATTGTACACAAGTTGAACGCTGGATGCAATAGAATTAATAGAATTAATCCATCGGGTGAGCTGGAACTGTCCATTACAAACTTTCTAAAATAAATAAATAAAACAGACAAGGTATTTTACAGCGGTTTACTAATAATAAAATAATTTTAAAACATTCATAGGAAAAATATAAATTTGTCTTATTAATTAAATGAGGAAAAGAAAAAAACAAAGCAAAAAACAAAAACAAAAACAAAAAACAACAACAATTACATTACGTTAAGTACATTTTTGTCATCTTTAAAATAAGGACGTATTGCCATTACCTCCCTTGCCTACAGAAGGCTGAGGTTGTAAATGTTAAATCTAAGTTGATGACGCACAAATAAACGGCTATATGACTTCATTAATATAATTAGAAATGAAGCCTTTTGTGATTTACACCTTATTTAAAAGCAAGACAATAGTAACTAAGTCCGGTAGCCGCTTAGTGAGTCAAATCAACAAAAGGTGTAATTGGTGTTTATAATGCAAGGGAGATAACTTTGTCATGGCTTGCACCGATATTCTTATTTTATTTTGGATTTAAAATAAAAATTCCTGAAGAAGAAGAAGAAGAAGAAGAAGAAGAAGAAGAAGAAGAAGAAGAAGAAGAAAAACAACAACAACAACAACAACAACAACAACGTTCATTTAAAGAATAAATTGTTCTTGGGGTTATTATACAACTTCCATTCAATTGAAGAATATTTAAAGCTATTGTGTAATTCAATAACTTGGAATAATTTTATTAACTGAAGTATAATTTTTGTATTGTGAATATAAACATTTACGAGATAAAATGGTGCAATCAAATTAAAAATCAACAGTACAGAAAAATCTTTATGATGTCATGGCATGAAAATGTCATATTCCAAAAATCAAATAAATTCATTTAGTCGGGGTTTTTTTTGGTTTTTTTTAAAAGAAAATCATTATTTTTTAACAATTTAAATAGTAAATCGTGGCAATTATGAGGCTGACTTTGATCTTATTAGGTTGAATTTAGTTGTCTCCCTTTATTTATAAATATAGGAAATAAAATAGTAAAGATTTGAAAATCAATGTTACTAAAACCAAAATAATGATCAGGGTTCATAGTAAAGTACTAGAAAGAGAAAGTTCCTTTGTTCAGTATGTATTTTTTTTATTATATCATTATTGTAAGCATTAGGTATACAAATAGTACAGTGAAATTGCTGGTAGGTTGCAGGCAAAAAATGTAAGATAATAGATATGGATAAGATGAACTCAGATGTGGAGAAAGTATATTTGGATAGCAAGGTTATTGAGGTTGTTTAGAAATTTTGTTACCTTTGTGGAACCATTATTTTAAACTCTTGTAATCAAATTAACACCTGCTCCACCTTAATGTTAATGTTAATTTGATTATAATGTTACAAGAACAAGTCGCCTGCACTTGTAAGTAAGTAAAAATGAGATAGGATAGATCGAGAATTGAACTTGGTAATCCAGGTTTAGAAATAGGTTCTGAATTAAAATTCAGGAGAATTCCGATCATGAGTTTAAAATAAATAATACAGATATGTTATTGAAAATGGAATGTAGAATTACCTTTTGTTTAGTTTCACATAAAATAGTTTAGATATGTTGTTCAAAAAGGAATTTGATGATTCAATTCTGTTTATGTGAAAAAGGAATTAAATTGAGGTTATCTGGATCCGAACAATAGAAAATGTTAAACATTATTGTAAAATAGGTTAGTTGAAAATTAAGTTAGAAAATTCTTCTTTGCAAGCATGTGTGAACGATGCACATGTTTTGGGCATGCAGTGACGTCATGGCTAAGAGATAAGTTCTCAACATAGTTAAAGCTTTAGAGAGAGTCAGGGTCAGTCAGAGTGCCAGTCAGTGCTGAGGTAGGGTCGAAAGAGGGTCGGACAGAGCTGACATGAGTCAGAAGGAACCCACCTTTGGAGACGGAAGGTTGCAAGTTGAAATAAGACTTTGAATTCCTTGATGCGAAGCCATAGACCGGTCAAGAAATAAAGGACGTCATCATCATTTTGTAGCAACTGTCTTGTGTTATGTCATTTAACGAACAAAGGTATTGTGAATTTGTATTATAAGAACTTCTGTTCCACTCATCTGTATCTTTGTGTATAAAATTCATATAAGTAATGTGTCTATCATCAAAGAATGTTTCCCCCCTCGGCTATTATAAATAATGACTGGTTCATTCTTTATGATAAAAGAACTGAGAATCATCATCTCAAAAATGTGTTAAAGAAATATAATGTTTATAGAAACACTCCCAGAACTGTCAGAACTATATAAATGCCAATTTCTCTTCTATCTATATATCTATCCCCCTCTCATTGTGAATTACATGTCACTGTCACATTAATATGTACTCTGTCTCTAATATGAACACGCAAGAACACCTACAACATAACAATAAGAGTTAGGAAAAGACGAAGTAAATTGAATGAGTTGTTGCCATTACTAACCAGCAGAGTGTTACCATTGTTGACCAACAGAAGAGTATGATGATGTATGGAAGTGAAACCTGGTCAGTGAGGGTTGAGAACATGCGTTGCATGGTGAGAAATGATATAATAGATGTGTAACATAAGTGCTAGACAGGTTTAAATGATGAACTCAGAGAAAGATTAAATCCGGACAGCATAGGAAGATATGTGCAACACAGGAGACTTTGTTGATATGGTCACATTGAAAGAATGAATGAGAGTTCTTAGATGAGTAATCTACATCATCATCATCATCATCAGCAGCAGCAGCAGCAGCAGCAGATATGTAAAAATATTGAGGTAACAGAATCAATTGGTGTAGGAAAGCCAAGGAAAACATGGGAAGAAGTGATAAGTATGGACTTGAGAGAAAGAAGGGAAAATATTTGGTCCGAGATAAGTTAGTTTGGATGTCAATTACTAAAAAACGTCCAACACATAGAGCTAAACCAAATCTGATTATGATGATGATGATGATGATGATGATGATGATGATGATGATGATGACGACGACGATGATGACGATGACGTAGCCTGCCAATATATTTTATTATCAAGTCAATGGACCTTGAAAAAATATGAAATCTAAAAAAAATACATCAATTACAGGAGGCATTTTTCACAAGAATGGATGTTAGCTTATTTACTTTCTCTTCTCATAGATGTGTGGAGTAATCTCCCCTTAATCGTTGCAAATATTTATTTGCAAACTTTTATTTAAACACGTTGGCATAAAAGTTTCATTTTTTACAGATAAAAAAAAATGTAAACATTTAGTTTTTTGATGTTTTACCTGCCAATACTTAAAAACCTTTGGGGATATACGTGCAACATAAGATCGTATTATTAAGATTATTCTGAGTGTAGAGCAATGTTATGTAATCATCAGTTGTAAGTGACAGTCTTCTGGAGGTTGAAGGCTCTATACTCAGTACGGGCGATACTATGAAATAATAAACATTACTCAAGACTTCAATCTGATCATAACTGATGATATATGAGAACAAGTTACCTTCATGGATTAAATAAATAGTTTTATTCAAAATTCCATGCACATTCCCTGAGTTCAAACAAGGTCCACCTGAAGAAGGTTACATTGAACAAAACATTTGAGATGAGAAAAGTAGTTTGAATAATTGAAGCTATACAATTCTCATTCCCCAAAAATCTTAAACAAAATGAAGAATTTTGATTGGATGTCCTGCTGGTTTGGCATGCTGAGAGTAAGTTTGGAAGCTTTTTCTTGAATTATGATGATTGATAGGCACTCGTCAAACCAAGTTACCTCAGGATGATCTTCAGTGTGGCACAAAATTGATCAATCCAGATGGTTGAGGAAATTCTATATTAAAAGACCAATGACTTCATTTGTCTCCACAGCGGTTGGAATACAGAAAATTGACATATTTTCATCACTTGTAGCCCTTTGTTGAAGAGGTCATCTAATCTTGATAGTATGTTATAAAACCATTTCTGATATTTGTTCTGATATTGATTGAATTCCAACATCATATTACTTGTTTTGCATTGGAGTTAAACACTTTTTAAAAACTTGCTTTGAATAACTTAAAAGAGATTTCTTTATTTTTACAATATCTGAAACAAATATGTTATATGAAACATATATGTGTTATATGAAACATATATATGTTATATGAAACATATATGTGTTATATGAAACATATGTATTATTTGAAACATATATGTGTTATTGGAAACATATATGTGTTATTGGAAACATATATATGTTATATGAAACATATAGGTGTTATTTGAAACATATATGTGTTATTTGAAACATATATGTGTTATATGAAACATATATGTATTATTTGAAACATATATGTGTTATTGGAAACATATATATGTTATTTGAAACATATATGTGTTATTGGAAACATATATATGTTATTGGAAACATATATGTGTTATTTGAAGCATATATATCTTATTTGAAACATATATGTTATTTGAAACATATATGTGTTATCAGAAACATATATGTGTTATTTTAAACATATATGTTATTTGAAACATATTTGTGTTATTTGAAACATATACGTGTTATTTGAAACATATATGTGTAATTTGAAACATATGTGTTTTATTTGAAACGTGTTATTTGGAACATATATAATATGTGTTATTTGATACATGTATGTGTAATTTGAAACATATACGTGTTATTTGAAACATGTATGTGTTATTCGAAACATTTACGTGTTATGTGAAACATATTTGTTATTTGAAACATATATGTGTGATCGGGAACATGTGTTATACCATATATAATAGAACAAATATATCTCAATTAGAATGGAAACACAAACACGGTTTTAGTTTTTATGTTAAGATGAAGCAAGCTTTACTCACGTCCTGTCTTTATTTATAACAACAATAAACACAAAAGTGCAAGATACAAACTTACAATTTTGGTAATTACGACTTTCAAGATTGAGAATATGTCTCCAATTATTGGACTAGCATAGTCAATGTGAATCCTTTTCCAGGGTTGACTATGATACTCTCAATAATGAATAGGAGTTCTGTTGTTCCTGATTCAACATACAAATTTCAAACCCATTGGTGGTCCACTTCATATCTCCATTCAGTTTTGGCCCCCACAAATAACTTCTATCTATAACATTTTCATTCCCACCATGCCTACATGAGTCTGGTATAGTCGCTGCAGCACTTTTCATGAGAATAATAATCCTGCTACCCCACAGTAATTCACCATCTTTATAGTCCTGCCCATTGAAAAAAGGGATTTAACTGCTCATTCCAACTGGCACACAACGATTCATTGTGAATACTTATAGTCGATGGAAGATGTAACACTTTCTTGTCTTTGCTCTCACAGCTTCTACTTTCGTTGAAGCTTCCACAAGGTCCATTATGTATTTTTCATTAGTGGACATAGAGATGTATTCTCCTTTAGCCTCCAGTGAGAGGTGAATCAGGCAGTCCACATTATTATTACTATTATTATTATAACTATTATTATTATTACTATTATTATTATTACTATTAACGGGTTTTATCCTCGGTATTCCAACTAGTAATCATAGGCAGACAAGAACATCTGTAAATTCATGAATATTGTAAAAATGGTCTATTCACTGTAAATTCATGAATATTGTAAAAATGGTATTTTCACTGTAAATTCATGAATATTGTAAAAATGGTCTTTTCACTGTAAATTCATGAATATTGTAAAAATGGTCTTTTCACTGTAAATTCATGAATATTGTAAAAATGGTCTTTTCACTAAATTCATGAATATTGTAAAAATGGTCTTTTCACTGTAAATTCATGAATATTGTAAAAATGGTCTTTTCACTAAATTCATGAATATTGTAAAAATGGTCTTTTCACTGTAAATTCATGAATATTGTAAAAATGGTCTTTTCACTAAATTCATGAATATTGTAAAAATGGTCTTTTCACTGTAAATTCATGAATATTGTAAAAATGGTCTTTTCACTGTAAATTCATGAATATTGTAAAAATGGTCTATTCACTGTAAATTCATGAATATTGTAAAAATGGTCTTTTCACTGTAAATTCATGAATATTGTAAAAATGGTCTTTTCACTGTAAATTCATGAATATTGTAAAAATGGACCCAACATTGATGTGATCATTGCAAAACCTTTTTATTTCAATGTGTGCATCGTTCTGTTCAGCAAATATAACACAACTGGCTTTTCACATTCTATTTTCCAACAAACAATCAGGAGAATCATTCAAATGATTCAGAAATGTGGGCTTCGATGAGTCAAAATGAATCAGAATGAATGTTGTATGCAACATTTTTTTCAATCTTTTCAGAAGCTTTCCGTTGACTTCTCACTTCCTAGTTGCATCTTTCCTCAATATGCAGTGGCTCTGGTTGGGTGGACAAATTTGACCTGCATTCATTTATTTTTTCAAAGGTTGCAGGTTTTCAAGTAATTTTCAGGTTTTTTTGGTGCGCTGAATCAAAAAATGTCATCCGTTTCCTTGGATCAGGTCTAGTTTTGAAGATATGAGAAGTGCAACTTTTGGGCCTTGTATAATACTAAGTATAAGGAAACAAGGCTGCAGCTATTGCCTATTCTTGCTTTTTTTTTTGCATAAAAATTATACTGTAGCACCTCGAAACTAATACTGAAACCTAATGATGTTTTTGTTTACTTTCAGGAAGCTTAAACCGAAACTGAAACTGAAACTACATTGACTACATTGAGAAACTGCATTGACGACAATGAAACTGAAAATGGTTTCGAAAAATGTGATCTCCAATCGATATAAGAATCTGTGCTTTTTATGTTTCTATTTTGGACATGTATTTCAGATTGACAGAAACTTGAACATAAATGCACAAATCTGGTAGGTTCTGCTACATATGTGGCAATGTGATTCTTACTCATTGACCAGCAAATATAACTGATTTTGTGAAGAAGGCATATCATGCTTATTTTGGAGTTAAGCAACCCATGTTAGCTGCAAATGTGTCGAGAACTTGCTTGATTGAAGAAATAAAAATCGAAGAGTATGCCATTCGCTGTTCCAATTGTTTTGAGAGAGATCATGGAGAGATCATTTGTCAGACTGTTATTTCTGCATGACTAATCTTAAAGGAGTCAACCGCAAGAATAAGCATTGTACTCAATATTCTAATGTTCCAACTGCCATACGACCAGTCCCTCAGGCCTGCCTGTTCCTGAGCCAGATGTTGCAATGGAATCTTGCTCTGAATCGGAATCTGAGAATGAATTAGACAGGGCAGAGAGTGGCGAATACATGCCAGAAGAGAATGACCGGCCAGTGCCTCTAACACAAGCAGATCTCAATGACCTGATACGGGATGTAAACCTATGAAAGGAATCAGCACAGCTTTTGGGTTCTCATTTTCATGAGAAATATTTGCTAGTACTTGAGACAACATTCTTTTGGTACCGAGAGCGTGAAGGAGAATTTAAACAGTTCTTCACAACCCAGAAGGACTCGTCATTAATTTCCTACAACAACATTACTGGTTTGATTCAATCAATGGGGCTTGACTATGTTGCTACTGAATGGAGATTGTTGTTCATTGACTCTTCCAGCAGAAGTCTTAAGGCAGTCCTCCTTCACAACAGAAATAAATACTCTTCAATTCCAATCGGTCATTCGGTGCAAATGAAAGAAACTCATGACAACATGGATTAGCTACAGTTTGCTCTGAACTACAATGACCATGGTTGGTTGATCTGTGGAGATCTTAAGATAGTTGGGTTGGATTGGTTTTGGGACTACAAGGTGGGTACACAAAGTATCCATGCTTTTTGTCTTTGTGGGATAGTTGGGCTGATGATCAACATTTTGTCAGACAAGAATGACAGCCACGACAATGTTTGGAACCTGGTTCACACAATTTTCAGGCTCGTTCTCTTGTTGAACGAAACAAAGTCTTACTGCAACCTTTGCATATCAAACTGGGATGAATAACTTTGTGAAGACAATGGATAAGGAATTTACTTTTTTTCAGCAGAATTTTCCTCAGATCAGTTTAGAAATGCTTAAGGCTGGCATCTTTGATAAGGGAACTTATGAAGGACTCAATGTTTGACGATGCACTGAATGCAGCTGAGCTCTCCGTTTGGTGGTAGCTTAAGTCAGTGATAAGAAACTTTCTAGGAAATAACTGAAGTGCAGAATACGAGGAAGAAGTTGATGAGCTCTTAAATAGCTATAAAAAATTAGGGGCTCTCATGTAAGTCCCACTTAGACTATTTCTCTCAGAACTGTGGTGACTTCAGTGAGGATCAGGTAGAACGTTTCCACCAGGATATTCGTGTCATGGAAGAATGCTACCAAGGCCAGTGGGATGTGAACTCTTTTGCAGACTACTTTTGGAGCTTGAAACGAGACGTAGTGGCTGCCCAACACAGGAGAAAGTCACTGAAAAAGCCCTTCATCCATGGTTAGATTTTCTGTATATATCCTCTTTATCTTCAGAACTATGCAAGAAAAAATTATTTCTTTTGTCAAGAATTTTTTTCCAAAATTAAAGGTTACAAATAGTACTAAATGGCGTTTTTAATTATTTTTACTGCCTCGTATCTCAAAAACGTGACCTGATTGAACAAAATGAGTGTGATTTTTAGATTCTGCATAGCAAATTACCTCAGAATCACTTATGAGACGCTTTAACTTTTGAAACTTCGCAGACCAGTGTAATAATTCACTGCTTCAAGAAAAGACATTCAATTCTGCAACATTTTGGATGTGAAGGTTTTTGTCATTGTAGGCCGTTTCTACTACTTTTCTCTTTTGTTTTCATTTATTGTTTTAAACGTTTCTATATTCTTTCCTCGCCTCAGCTTCTACTACGTTGTCATCATTTATTCTGTCTCAATTAGAATGAAAATATAAACAAACATGGTTAGCATTTCTATGTAAGTTCGGCCAATGCCCCACCTTTATTCATAACAACAACAAAACCACAAGTGCCTCATAGGCAAAATAAAAATTTGCACATAAGGCCAATAATTTCTGCTTGAGGATGAAAAATACATTGCAGCTAAAAGTTAAGTAAGTATGACTAAAATGTAATGAACAATAAATGAGAAATTTTGAGTTAAGAAAATATAACAAACCATGTGTGATATAATGATTTTATGATTTTATAATGATTTAATGATTTTATAATGATTTAATGATTTTATGATTTCATAATGATGTTATGATTCTATAATGATTTTATGATTTTATAATGATTTTATAATGATTTTATGATTTTATAATAATTGTATCATGATTTTATGATTTTATAATGATTTTTTTTTTAATTTATTTTTTTTTAATTACATTTTCACCCCAAACAAGGCACATTGCCACTGTGGTGTAAGGGGGCTACTATCAGGGGCAGCAACTACTGAGGCACTATGTTGGTATTTGGGCAGCAAGATGTCGGTTCACGTTACACTTGAACTTCTGCATGTCAGTACAGTTGGGGAAGCAGGGATCTGGAATATAATTCCAGAGTCTAGCGGTTCTGGGGAAGAAACTACTGGAGTAGAAAGATCTTCTACATCTAGGGATCTCTACTGTGTGGGGGTGGGATTTAGCTGCATGTCGGGTTTGTCGAGGATGTCTACGTCATGGGGGCACAAGTGTCTGCATTTCTTCAGAGCATTCACCATTAAAATACTTGTAGAACAGGCAGAGGGATGCATAGTTTCGTTGATGGGACAGAGGCTGAAGCTGAGATGCCAGTTCAGGGCCTATCAGATTGGCGATTCTCTTTTGAACCTTGTCTAGGAGCGAGAGACTAGCAGCAGATGCACAAGCCCAAATGTGACAGCAATATTCTATACATGGGCGAATGGTGGCCTTATAGAAGTACGGGATACTTTCAGGTGTTAGTAGTTTTCTAGCACGGTAGAGAGAGCCTACCTTTTTCGCAGAGGCCCTGGCAATGTTTTCAATATAATTGTTCCAACTCATGTTACCTGTGAACGTTAGGCCAAGCAGTTTGAAAGATGTACTCTCAGACAGGGAGTCGCTGGCCATTGCTATTGGTGGCAGAGAAGGTTTCTTGTAATTTTATAATGATTTTATCATTTTATGATTCGATAATGATTTTATATAATGAATTTATAATGATTTTATAATGATTTTATAATGATTTTATGAGTTTATAATGATTTTATAATTAGTTTATGATTTTATAATGATTTATGACTTGAGGATGATTTTATAATGATTTTATGATTTTATAACGATTTAAGTATTATAATGATTTTATAATGATTTTATGTTTTTATAATGATTTTATAATGATTTATGAAATGATTTTATTTTATGATTTTAAAATAATTTTACAATTTTATAATGATTTTATAATGTTATAATAATTTTCATAATGATTTTATGATATTATAATGATTTTATGATTTCATAATGATTTTATAATGATTTATCATTTTATAATGATTTTATAATTATTTTATAATGATTTTAGGATTTTAGGATTCTCTAATTATTTTATGATTTCATAACGGTTTTATAATGATTTTATAATGATTTTATGATAAATTTATGATTTTATAATACTTTTATAATGATTTTATGATTTTATAATGATTTTATAATGATTTTATGATGATTTAATAATTATTTTATAATAATTTTATGATTTTATGATTTTAAAATGATTTTATGATTTTATAATGATTTTATGATTTTATCATGATTTTATAATAATTTTATGATTTTATAATGATTTTATGATGATTTTATGATTTTATGATTTGAAAATGATTTTATGATTTTATATGGACTTTTTAATGAATTTACGATTTCAAAATAATTTTATGATTTTATACAATGATTTTATACATGTTTCATAATGATTTTATAATGATTTTATTATTTTATGTTTTTGAAATGATTTTATGATTTTATAACGATTTTATGATTTTATGATGATTTTATGATTTTATAATGATTTTATAATGATTTTATCATTTTATAAAGATTTTATAATGCTTTATGCAATGATTTTATAATTTTATAATTAGTTTATGAGTTTATAATGATTGTATAATGGTTTTCTGATTTTATAACGATTTTATGAGTTTATAATAGCTATAAAAATGATGATTTTATTATTTTGTAATGATTTTATTATTTTATAATAATTTTATGATTTTATAAAGATTTTATGATTTTATAGAGATTTTATAATTATTTTATAATAATTTTATGATTTTATGTGATTGTATAATAATTTAGTACTGATTTTATGATTTCATGATTTTAAAATGATTTTATGATAATTTTATGATTTTATCATGATTTTATAATAGTTGGATGATTTTATAATGATTTTATGATGATTTTATGATTTTATAACTATTTTATAATGATTTTATAATGATCTTATAATGATTTTATTATGATTTTATAATAGTTTTATGATTTTATAATGATTTTATGATTATTTTATGATTTTATAATGATCTCATACTGATTTCATAATGATTTTATGATTTATAATGATTTTATAATGATTTTATGATATATAATGATTTTATGATTTTATAATAATTTTATATTGATTTATGTAATGATTTTATGATTTTATTTTTTATGATTTCATAATTTTATGATTTTATGATTTTATAATGATTTTATGATTTTATAATGATTTTATGATTTTATAATGATTTTATGATTTTATAAGGATTTTATGATTTTATAAGGATTTTATGATGATTTTATAACGATTTCATTATTTTATAATGATTTTATTATAATTTTATGATTTTATACAATGCTTTTATGATTTTATGATTTTCTTATTATTTTATGATCTTATAAGGATTTTATGAGTATTTTATGATTTTATAATGAGTTTATCATCTTATAATGATTTTATAATGATTTTATAGTTTCCTGATTAAAATATAAAATTTTATAATTGTTTTATAATGATTTTATAATGATTTTATGATTTTCTAATTATTTTATGAGTTTATAATGATTTTATGATGACGTCATGATTTTATAATGATTTTATTATTTTATAATGATTTTATGATAATTTTATAATGATTTTATGATTATCAATAATAATTGCACCTTACCTTGAGGTTATCACGATAAGAATTGTATATTGCAGCCAAGACAATGCTCATGAAAGTATAGAGCAAGACAATGATCACAGCCACAAAAAAGAGCGCCCACCAATTACTATAATCGTATGCTGGCATCCTGAAAGATTGCAAAGAAGTGGGAAAAATTGTTTGGTTTAATTTAGGAAAAGAATTTTAGAAAAGTATAATATTTTATCAATAATAATTATAATAATGTTTTTATTTAAAAAAATACAAACAGAAAACCTCATCCAATCAAGAAGACTGGACATAATGATAATTACCAAGGTGGAAAAACCTGCTGAATTTTGTAGTCCTACCCACAAAATGAAGCTAAAAGAAATGAAAAACTAAATATATGGAAATTGTTAGCTGGAGCGACTATGGAGCATGAAAACTATGATTGATGATGAGCACTACAAGAAAGTCTGGAAAAAATAAATTTGAAATTACTTAAACCTTAAATAGTGAATGGAGCATATTCATTCGAACTGATAGTTACTGAAATAAACAGATAAGAAAAATACTATGAACTGGGTCCAAATATTATACCACCTTCGTGAAAACTAACCAGTGGTTTTTCTTCCATCATTGGTTGATATCATGGAAAGTACATATCGAGGGTTTAAGAAGATGTAAAGACTGCAAAAAACAGCACCATCCAGACCTCAGCTGAAATTTTGAGGAGGCTCATTGTCACTCGAATTCCAGGGAAACCTATCAGACATTGTGAGTGAGAAATCACAGATTAATGACTCGACTCCGTTATGCTCGAAGAGGATAGGAAAACTGGGAATATTTGCTCTCAACTTGACACCAAGTTAAGCCACAGATTTTTATCAGAGAAAACACCAATGGTGTGACAATTCTTAGTAAGCGAGAAATATAAGTTGTACTATTGTTGTAGTTAATGATGACAGTAATGATGATGATGATGAAAGTTAGGACTTTACATTATTATTAGTTTCTGTATTTTTGTCATTTTTTGTTGTAATTTTTAGTGAAAAAATAGGGCAGACGCATAAAAATGGGGGAAAAACACATTTTAAGAGAATGTAAGTCAATTTATTTAAAGCCAAGAAGAGGAAATATTTAAAAATTGCTTGGAAAATGAGTAAAAAATTACAAAAGTATTGTCCCTATATTTCTACCATAGAAATGTAAAACTGTATGTTATTCTGCTTTTCGTGAAAGTTTGAATCTCATTATCGTGTATAACTAATTTATTTCCGTGTTTATATGCTGTCTTGATAGGAAGAATTAGGAAATAATAGCAATTTACATTGGATGATCTCGATAATCACAAAAATCTCAGAAATCGCAATAATTTTTACAGTAAACAGAAGAAGGAAGCTATTTTATAGTCTTCCAGAAAATTTATGGACTTTGCTCTAACCCGATGATATTTAATGTGTTTTATTATTTTATAGTCTTCCATACATTTTATGCACTTTTCCCTAACCCGACGATAATTAATGTGTTTGAATATTTTATAGCCTTCCATACATTGTATGCAGTTTTTCCTAATGCGACCATATTTAATGTGTTTTAATATTTTACAGTCTTCCATGAATTTTATGCACTTTTCCCTAACCAAACGATATTTAATGTGTTTTATTATTATATAGTCTTCCATACATTTTATGCACTTTTCCCTAAACCGATTATATTTAATGTGTTTTATTATTTTATAGTCTTCCATACATTTTATGCACTTCCCTTCCCCGACGATATTTAATGTGGTTTATCATTACATAGTCTTCCATAAATTTTATGCATTTTCCTTAATCTTAAAGTATTAAATGTGCTTTATTATTTTATAGTCTTCCATACATTTTATGCACTTTTCCCTAACCGGACGACATTAAATGTGTTTTATGATTTTATAGTCTTCCATAAATTTTATGAACTTTTCACTAACCCGACGATATTTAATGTGTTTTATTATTTCATAGTCTTCCATACATTTAATCACTTTTCACTAACCCGGCGATATTTAATGTGTTTTAATATTTTATAGTCTTCGATACATTTTATGCATTTTTCCCTAACCCGACGATATTTGATGTGTTTTATTATTTTATAGTTTTCCATACATTTTATGCACTTTTCCCTTACACAACGATATTTAATGTGTTTTAATATTTTATAGCCTTCCATACATTTAATGCACTTTTCCCTAACCGACAATATTAAATGTGTTTTAATATTTTATAGTCTTCCATACATTTTATGCACTTTTCCCTAACCAAACAATATTAAATTGTGTTCTAATATTTTATAGCCTTCGATACGTTTTATGGATTTTCACTGACCCGATGATATTTAATTTGTTTTATTATTTTATAGTCTTCCATACATTTTTGACTTTTTAACTAACCAAGCGATATTTAATGTGTTTTATTATTTTATTTTCTTCAATACACTTTATGCACTTTTCGCTAACCAATGATATTTAATGTAATTTAATATTTTATAGTCTTCCATAAACTTTGTGCGCAAACCCGACGATATTTAATTGTGTTTTAATATTTTATAGTCTTCCATGTATTTAATACATTTTTCCCTCACCCGACGATATTTAATGTATTTTATTATTTTATAGTTTTCCATACATTTTATGCCCTTTTCCCTAACCCAACGATATTTAATGTGTTTTATTATTTTATAGTTTTCCATACATTGTATGCACTTTTCCCTAACCCGACGATATTTAATGTTTTATTATTTTATAGTTTTCCATACATTTCATGCCCATTTTCCTAATCCAACGATATTTAATGTATTTCATTATTTTATAGTCTTCCATACATATGATGCACTTTTCCCTAACCCAACGATATTTAATGTATTTTATTATTTATAGTCTTCCATACATTTCCTGCACTTTTCCCTAACCAAATGATATTTAATGTGTTTTATTATTTTATAGTCTTCCATACATTTCATGCACTTTTCCCTAATCCAACGATATGTAATGTATTTTATTATTTTATAGACTTCCATACATTTCATGCACATTTCCCTAATCCAACGATATGTAATGTATTTTATTATTTCATAGTCTTCCATACATTTGATTCACTTTTCGATAACCCGACAATATTTAATGTGTTTTATAATTTTATAGTCTTCCATATATTTTATGCCCTTCTCCCTAACCCAACGATATTTAATGTGTTTTATTATTTTATAGTCTTCCATACATTTTATGAACAGGCCCCTTACCCGACGATATTTAATGTGTTTTATTATTATACACTCTTCCATACATTTATGCACTTTTCCCTAACCTGACGATATTTTATGTGTTTTATTATTTTTTTGTCTTCCATACATTTTGTGCACTTTTCCCTAACCCAAGGATATTTAATGTGTTTTATTATTTTATAGTCTTCCATAGATTTTTAGCACTTTCCCGTCTCCGACGATGTTTAATGTGTTTTATCATTATATAGTCTTCCATAAATTTTATGCATTTTCCCTAATCTTTCAATATTTAATGAGCTTTATAATTTTATAGTCTTCCATACATTTTATGTTCTTTTCTCTAACCCGATAATATTTAATGTGTTTTAATATTTTATAGTCTTCGATACGCTTTATGGACTTTCCCTAACCCAACGATATTTAATGTGTTTTATTATTTTATAGTCTTCCATACATTTGATGCGCTTTTCCCTAACCCGACGATATTTAATGTATTTTATTATTTATAGTCTTCCATACATTTCCTGCACTTTTCCCTAACCAAATGATATTTAATGTATTTTATTATTTATAGTCTTCCATACATTTTATGCACTTTCCCTTACCGTAATATATTTAATGTGTTTTATTACTTCATAGTCTGCCATACATTTTGTGCACTTTTCCATAACCCAACGATATTTAATGTGTTTTAATATTTTATAGTCTTCCATACATTTTATGCACTTTTCTCTAACCTGACGATATTTAATGTATTTTAATATTTTACAGTCTTCCATAAATTTAATACACCTTTCTTAACCATATGATATTGAAGGTTTTTTAATATTTATACATTTATGCCCTTTTCTCTAACCTGACAATATATTATGTGTTTTAAAATTTTATAGTCTTCCGTACATTTTATGCCCTTTTCCCTAACCTGACAAAATTTTATGTGTTTTAAAATTTTATAGTTTTCCGTACATTTTATGCCCTTTTCACTAACCCAACAAAATTTTATGTGTTTTAAAATTTTATAATCTTCCATACATTTTATGCCCTTTTCCCAAACCCAACAATATTTAATGTGTTTTATTATTTCATAGTCTTCCATATATTTTATGTACTTACCGAATGCAACGATATTTGATGTGTTTTATTATTTTATAGTCTTCCATATATTGTATGCACTTTCCCTAATCCGACTATATTTAATATGTTTTATTATTTTATAGTGTTCCATAGATTTAATTCACTTTTCCCCAACCCGACGATATTTGATGCGTTTTATTTTTTTATAGCCTTTCATACATTTTATGCACTTTTCCCTAACCCGTTGATATTTAATGTGTTTTAATATTTATACTCTTCCATACATTTTTTGCATATGACGATATTTAATGTGTTTTAATATTTTATAATCTTCCATACATTCATGCACATTTCCCTTACCCGACAATATTTAAGGTGCATTATTACTTCATAGTCTTTCATACATTGCACGCCCTTTTCCCTACCCTGACGATATTTAATGTGTTTTAATATTTTGTAGTCTTCCATATATTTTCCCTTAACCCAACGATATTTAATTGCTTTCTATATAGTAATTGTCTGTATTTTTGAGATGAGGTGTTTTCATTGATTGAGATTGTCAGACTGACTTCCTCATCTGGTGGATAGTATGCTATCGGGGTAGTTGTTACGACGGAGGGTATTCTTCAACCTGACCATTTCTTGGTGGTATGTAATGGTGTCGCTACTTATTGTCTCTGCTCGATATTGTGAGCAGCGTTCGATTCCATGTTTGATACTGTATGGGTGATGGGAGTTGAAGTTAAGGTATTGTCCGGGGAAGGTAGGCTTGCGATATACGGATGTCTTAAACCCATGCTCTGTGCGTGATATGAGTATATCAAGGAAGGCCAGTTGGTTATCTTTTTCTTTCTCCATTGTGAACTGTATCGATGGTCTTATTGAGTTCACATGGTCTAGGAGAGCCTGGATGTCTTCCTGATGGGGCCAGAATATGAAGGTGTCATCAACGTATCTTAGCCACATGGTGGGCTTTAAGGGAGCTGAACCATAGGCCATGTCTTCGAAGTATTCCATATATATGTTCGCCATCACTGGTGATAATGGCGAGCCTATAGCTAGCCCCTCCTCTTGTCTATATAGGTCAGTACCCCTTCTGAAGTAGGTTGTTTCGATGCAGAATGTCAACATTTCCATTAAGTTTGGCAATGGTACACATGTGCGCTCTTCTATGGAGAGGTCCGCAGCTAGTTTATCTTGAATTACTGCTAGTGCCTCACTAGTTGGGACTTTAGTGAACAGGCTAACCACATCTAGGCTTACCATTTAGTTTGTACTGATGGGTGCTCCCTTGATCAGTTCCGTGAAGTGGGCAGAATTTTTTACATGTGTTGCTGACTTGCCTGCTAATGGGTTTATTATATCCACAAGGTACCTGCTCAGTGGGTGGCATGCTGGGCCTCGGCAGCTCACTATGGATCTGAGTGGAATACCGTCTTTGTGTATCTTGGGGAGACCGTACAGATGTGGTAGCTTACTGTAATGCTGGACCAGCTCTCTATATCTCATCGGAGCGATGTGTTCCTTGTTTTTGGTAAGGATTTGTAACAGCTTTCTTTCGGTTTTCAAAGTTGGGTCCTTCTTTATTTTACCGTAGCTACCATCTGCGATTAGGCCTGCCATTTTTTCAGAGTACTCCGACATGTCCATCACAACAGTAGCATTACCTTTTTATATTTTATAGTCTCCCATACATTTTATGCACTTTTCCCTAACCCGATGATATTTAATGTATTTTAATATTTTATAGTCTTCCATACATTTAATGCCGTTTTCCCTAACCCAACGATATTTAATGTGTTTTGAATATTTTATAGTCTTCCATGCATTTTATGCCAGTTTCCCGAAACCGACGATGTTTAATGTGTTTTATTATTTTATAGTCTTCCATACATTTTATGCACTTTTCCCTAACCCGACGATATTTAATGTGTTTTATTATTTTATAGTCTTCCATACATTTTATGCCCTTTTCTCTAACCCAACGATATTTAATGTGTTTTATTATTTTATAGTCTTCCATACATTTTATGCCCTTTTCCCTAACCCGACGATATTTAATGTGTTTTATTATTTTATAGTTTTCCATATATTGTATTCACTTTTTCCTAACACTACGATATTTAATGTTTTATTATTTTATAGTTTTCCATACATTTTATGCCCTTTTCCCTAACCCAACGACATTTAATGTGCTTTATTTTTTTATAGTCTTCCATACATTTTATGTCCTTTTCCCTAACCCAACGATATTTAATGTTTTATTATTTTATAGTCTTCCATACATTTTATGCCCTTTTCCCTAACCCAACGACATTTAATGTTTTATTATTTTATAGTCTTCCATACATTTTATGCCCTTTTCTCTAACCCAACGATATTTAATGTGTTTTATTATTTTATAGTCTTCCATACATTTTATGCACTTTTCTCTAACCCAACTATATTTAATGATTTATTATTTTATAGTCTTCCATACATTTTTTGCCCTTTTCTCTAACCCAACGATATTTAATGTGTTTTATTATTTTATAGTCTTCCATACATTTTATGCACTTTTCTCTAACCCAACGATATTTAATGTGTTTTATTATTTTATAGTCTTCCATACATTTTATGCACTTTTCTCTAACCCAACGATATTTAATGTGTTTTATTATTTTGTAGTCTTCCATACATTTTATGCACTTTTCTCTAACCCAACGACATTTAATGTTTTATTATTTTATAGTCTTCCATACATTTTATGCACTTTTCTCTAACCCAACGATATTTAATGTGTTTTATTATTTTATAGTCTTCCATACATTTTATGCACTTTTCTCTAACCCAACGAAATTTAATGTTTTATTATTTTGTAGTCTTCCATACATTTTATGCACTTTTCTCTAACCCAACGATATTTAATGTGTTTTAATATTTTGTAAACTCACTCTCTACTACTCATGCTCCAGCAAATTCTCTTCATTCTATTCTGTACAATCTTATCTAATCACTTGTTTCCACGTTGACTTTGATCAGAATTCACGTTACAGATCTATTGATCATGAATTTGTCATTGAGCTGCAGTCGGGAGAGAGGACAAGGTGAAAACCCATCATTCTCTCCAATACAACACGGTGATCTTGATATAGCTGCTATACAACTTGCGTGATTGCAGCGGGAGACAACATTCTACCAGAAGTATCAAATCTTCAAATTTTCTGTAGTAATGACATGAAGACATATACTAAACAGAAAATTAATGTTAAAAAAATAATGTATGATAATGCTGTCTCATTTCTCATGTACATCCAAATTACTGTGATAGAATCACTGGTGTTGCAAGATGTGATACAAAATAAAATGGACCAGAAGAAAGGTCTAAACCTCATGATGACCAAAATGCTAATATTGACTTTTCTAATTTTAGGTATTTGCTAATCTAATCGTGGAGATTATTCGAACAACATTGTTCTCGTTTCATCAGATCAGGTAGAAGTTTAAGTAATGTGTAATTGTATTCTTAATAAATTTGATAGTGAGGATTGAACTTTCGACCTAACTGATTTTTACTTAACATATTTATCCGTTGCATCATGTGTCCATAGATGATGGACCGATATTAATCTAATCCCATGGATTAAATTATGGTTTCAGTTGACTTTTTTTGCAGATTGCTATCCTCATCTCCATAGTTATTGTTTCACCATGTTTCGGTAAACTGATTCTCTGGCCTTCTTCAGGTGCCGGGATAGGAATTTTGAGTCTTGTAATTCATCACCAGTAATTACTGCCTTCCATAGTTGTTGTCTAACGATGTTTTGGTCAACTAATCCTCTGGCTTGGTTGGATAGGATTGAAACCCCTATCTTCAGACAATGCTTCCGGAACCATAGAGACGCAATGGTTTTATTCACTTCACCACGGGCCCCAAAAGCCAGAGGATGAGTCGGCTGAAACATGGTAAAACAACAACAACTAGGAAGATGAGGATAACAGTCCGTAAAAAAATGAATGCACAAATTATGAAGCCTCATCTCAAAGGATTCCAAAAAAAATAAATAAATAATTTTTATTCACAATAAAAATTATTTATTTATTTTTATTTCACTGTTCTTTTCTTAATAAAAGTTAATAAAATTTAATAAAAGTTAATGAAATGTAATAAAAGTTAATAAAAGTTAATAAAATTTAATAAAAGTTAATAAATGTTAGTAGATACTTTTAAATATTAACGATGAAAATAAGTGGCAATTCTTTTGACCAGCAAAGTATTCTTTTCAAAACAAATTTTTTTTCTTGTTCATTTCATATGTGAATACTTACATAACATCAGGATTATTAGCTGTGGTTACCAATACATATAACTGCCATATCGCATCCATATAATATTGAAAGTACGGGGTGCCATCAGGAAAATAAAGATTCCTGAAAATGTCAAATATCCAAACAAATTAATAACTAGTGCATTTATTCCAAAAAAATATTGTGCCTATTTTCCAATGCCAAAATCAATTCTTTTAATTGTCATATTTTATTTTATTTTGTTTCAAACAAAATCTTTTACTGCTAGTAGTAATGTTTAAAAAAATAAATATTTATTAATTTTAAACTATAAGTAAAATTAAAATTTATAGATCATCCCCCACAAGTGTATTTTACGTTTAAGAAATATCTGCACATTTAACATGTTTTGACGGTAATCAGTAAAAAATAGCAACTCTATTGTATTGGAATTGGGAATTTAGTATGGAATCAGTAATTGTATCGGAACTAAGAATATTCACTCTTGCAAACAGGGTGGATTTCACAAGCAGGGTTACACCTTTACACTGGGGATGGGTGTATGCTGAGAAAACACTAAAGTCTTCAGTCAGCACCTGACAATATTTAGCTGAAGAAATACTGGGTCTTTCTCGTTGTTTTTCTTCAACTAACACTTGTTCTCTTCTTGAGGAATTATGGCGACTGAATTATGAAGTGATTCGTACAAACGCTAAAAAACAAATGGCTCTAATTGCTACACTATTTCTTCTTCACTCTCTAAAGCCAGGAAGTTTTCACAGGAATGTATGGACTCAACATATTTTCAATTAATGAAAATCGTTCCAAACCCAAAAAGTAACACGTATATGTGAATGTAGCAGACCTATATAGGGTTAGAAATTCCTAAACAAACAGCCAAAATTTAGAGACACAGATAATTTTAAGCCAGCTACAGCACTGAAGAACTCCAAAACTTCTGCTCAGTATTTCGGTCTTTGGTTGGAGGAGGCAGGAAGGACTCAATGACTCACATATAAGCTTCTCCATTTCGTACACACATTCTTACACACTAACGAGAGTCAGACAAACAAAAATGAATTGCTACTCACATTTACATATATCTATTACTTACATATGCATATATTCACACTATGAACATTTTTTTTCATCAAACACTGGTTTGTATGAATGACTGAAAATAACTTTGTATTCTTATTACTTGTATACAAACCTTTTTTTGTAAAATTTCACTTTTCTCAATGTTTTATATACAAAATTATGTTTTAGTTTAAATTTTCTATCTGGTGACCCTTGCATTCTTTTAATGTTTTATTTAGTTCCATTTATCTATTCATGCATGCTTTATATATATATGTATGTAAGATTTGTTTTTTTTAGCAATGTATAAGCAGTTTTGAACCATTGCTTATTTTTGTATTTAATTTTCGATTCCTAAGCAGTGAAGAGATTACCTCCCCTTTATTTTTGTTTTCGCATCGCTCCCTTTTTTTGACAGAACATATTTTTATTCATTCTTATTTTTATTTAAATATTTTATTTTAATAATTTAAAAATAGTTTTACCTACATAAAATTTTATCCCAGGACACATGTTTCTGGGTATCACTTGTCATCAGCATCAACGAGGCTCAAATTCACGACTCAGCAGTCTAGCGTTTTACCAATTAGCCATGACGTCTTGCCAGATTTCATGCACGGTTTTTGATAAAACGCTAGACTGCTAATAGTGTAGTTGTGAGTTCGATCCTTGTTGATGCTTGACCCATGCAGTTGACGGGTGATACTCAGAAACATGCATCCATGGATAAAATGTTATGCACGTAAATATATTTTTTAAATATTTAAATAAAAATATTTGAATATTTAATTGATAAAAAAAATAAATAAAATAATAATAATAATATATATATTATTATTTTATTATATATATATATATATATATATATATATATATATATATATATATATATATATATATTCCTGATCAAAACATTAAGGCCACTTGGAAATCTTAAGGATAGATTTTAAACTCCTCCCACTTAAGGTTACCAATAGTATAACCTAAAAGGTTATGGAAAAAAACTATATTCCAAACATTTATTAAGAAATTGACATTTTTATAAAATGAGACATTTTACACTTGACCAAGGGGGTATAAATTCTACGAAATTGTACGAAAAGTGTATGAAAACATACACCAACCAAATTTAATAATGAGTTCTATCTCCCCTAGTTTTGATGACTTCAAAAATTCTTTGGAGCATGCTAAAAATAAGCATTTCTATTAAGGTGTGGAGGATGTTGCTTCAGCTTCTGAAAATGGGTTCAGAAAGTTCATTTTTTGTTGAATATTGTTTGCAATTTCCATAAACGTCTCTTATCATGGTTTAGGTACGGTGAGCATGCAGGATGTCCAAAGAAATGGACCCCATTTTCTTGCAATCAGGTCAAGGTTCATCGTGCAGCATGGATTGCAGCATTATCTCGTTGGGATAACCATCCATCCTCACACAAACGATGGCCCTCTGTCATTAAAGATGCTTTTTGTAGCATGCTAACATAACTAACCACTGTCTGACGACCTTGCACCACCTGGAGCTCCCTTCACCACTATGAGGTGTGGAAAAAATTTCAGGAGGCATGTTTTCATTATGCCAATATCGTTGGAAGTCATCAGGACCATCTAGATTGCATTTTTCTTATCAGAAAACAGAACTTTCTTCCACTTCTCAATGCTCCATGTTTGGTATTCACAATGAAACCTTAAGCGGTCCACCTTGTGACGTGGAAGCTGGCGAGGCATTTGTTTGCACTTTTTATTTTTCATGCCTTTTTGTTGTAAGTGTCATCTGGTTGTTACTGGGCTGCTATCAGTATCTGTGACTGCTTTCATTTGACTAGAAGAAAGTCCCCTGTCTTTTACAACAATATTCTCCTACTCAATATAGGAAAAATTTTAGGGGGTGGGGGCTACCAGTGGATTTTGCTTTTCCATGATTCTCACTGTTCTTTAGAAAGTTGCAAATTACAGTTTTATTGTGATTTACTCTGTGATCGTCCACTGTGACAAACTTTGCTTATGAAAATCTAGAATTCGAACTTCGGTAAGTTTGCTTGCTTTAGGCATAGTGACACCTTTACACAGTTGTTGCTAATCTGTAACTGAATTAAAAAAGCAATTTATACTCCTGGCTTTATAATTTTGGTTAAGTGTAAAATACCTTATTTTATAAAAATGTAAATTTCTCAATTAAATATAAGAATGTAGTTCTTTTTCCCATAATTTTTAGGTTCTAGGTATTGATAAACTTAAGCGGGAGGAGTTTAAAATCTATCCTTTAAAATAAATGAGCAAGAAGGCAAAAACGGGTGATGCATGTTAATGGTAGATCTTTCAGTTCTTTGATTCTAGTTTCAAAATATACAAAACACATTAATTTATATGCAGTAATTTATACACATTCATTTATATGCATTAATATATATGCAATAATTTATGCACATTAATCTACACATATTAATTTATACACATAAATGTATAAACATTTATATATACACATGAATTTATACACATTAATCTATACATAATAATATATATACATTCATTTATACACATTAATATATACACATTTATTCATACACATAAATTCAAATACATCAACATATTAATAAACACACATGAATATATGTAAATTAATTTATACACATTTTAGACATATAATATATACACATTAACTTATACACATAAGTATATACACATTAGTTTATACGCATTAATTTATACACATAAATTTATGCATATTAATTTATACACAATTATTTATACACATAAATTTATGCATATTAATTTATACACAATTATTTATACACATAAATTTATGCATATTAATTTATACACAATTATTTATACACATAAATTTATACATATTAATTTAGACATGCACATAAATGCATACACAGTAACAGTAATAGTAGTAAGTGAAGCGGCAATTGATTTTACCAAATCTAACACTGCTGAATACGCCCAAACAAGAAGGAAAAGTTAACAATGCCAGAAATCTAATTTTCTGAGAAACAATGTCTTTTCTGGTGAGCAAATATCCAGCTAAAAAAAGATGTCCATGAAATGGCTAAAAACAACGTTTGTCCAATCAGCAATCCCCTCCCTATACCCAAGATCTGCCAAACCAAACAAGAAGACACTACAACAAATTCTCACCTGACATAGCTCCCTGAGACAATGCCAACAAGTCCAAGTCTTAGATGTCTACCAAAAACCAGCAAGAAATATACCCGACATGCCACTCCATCAAATAATGCAACATCTCTCCAGGAATCACTCCCAACAGACCCAACACAATTTAAACATGGGTAGACATACCAACAGTATGTCCCACTTCAACATGTGACATTTGACGCGGACCAGTTGGAATTAGAGGAAGAGCTGACAAACAGGATAGAAATAGCACAACGTCTAGCTGTTGAAGATCGGCCCAGACTGGTAAAAATTAGTATGAATAAAGCCTTCAAGGTGCTTGTTTCAAAAGTCAACGATGCCCTCGAAAGAATCACTCCGATTAACGCACCATTGAGTGATATAAATCATACAACATAGGGGGCAGCATGGTTCATTCAATTAAAACTCTTAGCCAAACACCAGGAGAGTAAAAGAGGAAACATGATGGCTAAATCATATAACCCAGACTAGGAAACGTAAACTCCAGCAGAAAATAGACAGACTCCGAAAGGAAACTGCCCAGATATATGCATTCCTATCCTGTGAAACCCCAGGCAAAAAACTAAATAAGAAGGTGAATAAGTTGAAAACTTATTATTCCCTCCAAAACGCAGCACAGCTAAGAGCTAAGTTGGCAGAACATCAGGCTGAGATAAAAGCCTTAGCTGCACAAATAAAAAATAAAACCAAAAACTTTGAAGCAAAAAGGATAACTAAACTTTTTGCGACAAACCCAAAAATTGTCTATAGGAGCCTCATTAAAGATGAAATAAAGGTGAACTCCCCACCAACACAAGAAGAAGTTGAAAACTTCTGGAAGCCACTCTATGAGGAAACTAAAGTACATAAAGAAAACAAATGGATAAATACCATCAAAGAGGAGAACAAGGAGAAAGAAAAGATGCCAGCTCTAAAAATTACCAAGGAGGCTGTCTGCAGGAAGGTAGCTCAATGCAGTAATTTCAAGACCCCAGGAATAGACTAAATACCAAATTTCTGGCTGAAAAACTGAATGCACTTCATCATCACTATGCCAAGGCATTCAATAGAATCATTAGTGGAGATGAAGAGCTGCCTGAGTGGCTTACTGTAGGCAGTACATCACTTATTCCCAAAAATGTGGACACCCACATGGATAGCAAATATAGACCAATCCGCCTCATAACAACCTACAAGCTCCTAACAGGGATAATCGCTGATGCAACATACGACCATCTGATTGCTGGTGATTACCTTGAAAGTAAGCAGAGGGGGTGTACGAGGACAAAGCTAGGCACAAAAGACCAACTCCTTGTAAACAGAACCATATTAGGAGACTGCAAAAGAAGACAAAGAAATCTGTCAATGGCATGGATTGATTACAAAAAGGCCTTTGACAGCATACCTCATTCCTGGATACTTCGCTGTTTTGAGATGTACAATGTGCACACTGATATTACATAATTCCTTCAAAAACAAATGGCCAGATGGTGCACATCAATTACGTTGCAACACACGGAAGGAAGGATACAGAGCCCAAACATAAAGATCAAGCGAGGAATATTCCAGGGAGACAGCCTCTCACCACTCCTTTTCTGCCTCACAATGGATTCACTAAGTAAGCTACTTAAGCGATCCAATGCTGGATACAATCTCAGGATGGGCAGAAAGAAGGAAGAAAATAAAAGAGTAAACCATCTACTCTTTATGGACGACTTGAAACTATATGCAGAATCCGAGAAACAACTTGTCTCTTTGATAGGCATTGTTAAAAATTATACAGAGGACATCTGCATGGAATTTGGATTTGACAAATGCGCTAAGTGCACCATAAAGAAAGGAAGAAAGACAGCATCAGAACATCTTAATCTTAACAATGGCTCTATTGAAGACCTTGAAGAGGATGCTGGGAGTAGAGGAGAATGAGACACTTGAACATGGAAAGATGAGAGAAAAAGTGCAGGGAGAATACTTCAAGCGACTTAAAAAAATTCTCTCATCAGCCAATATATCAAATGTTCTTCTGACACCAAAAAACAAAATTACTGCCATCAATCAATTGGCAATACCCGTTGTCTCTTATGGATTTGGCATAATCAATTGGCCACAAAACTGCATCAATAGCCTTGATGTAAAAACTCGGAAAATGCTGTTCTTACCACGGAGAGAAAGTGGTTGCCTAAACCACCTTCTCTCTGTGGTAAGTACAGCCTGTCCATGCACTGAAATAAACCACGTATAGTGAGCTTCAGTGGTAAGCATAGGCCAATATATCAAATGTTCTTCTGACCCTAAAATAAAAATGGTGAATGAACATTACACCAAATGTTTGCCCCAGCAGACGTCAACTACAAAGCTCGGTGAAAATTTCAGTGGTTACACACTGGACAACACAATAGAAGGATATGACAACCCAACAACCCTAATCGCCTGAAAGAAGAGAAAGGAGTATACGAAAAGGGAACTGAAGACAAGACTAGAAGGATGGCAACAACATAAGAGAGCAGGCAGGTTCATGGAAGAACTGAACCAGAGCTACATTGAAAAGGAGGCCTCACTCCAATGGCTTAAAAGTGACAAATTTCCATTTGATGAAGAACGATTAATTATAACTGCACAAGACCAAGGCTTATTCAGAAATGGATTTAAGAAAATGGCTGGTCTACAATAAAAACGACCAATGCAGATTCTGTCACTCAGCTGTTGAAAGCCCAAGCCACCTAATGTCTGGATGCAAGATCCTTCTAGCCGATGGTCATTACACTGCTCGCCACAACAAAGTATGTAGATACTTACATTGGAAGATCTGTGGAGAGATGCAACTAGATAGGTCGTCGAACATCTGGGAACATGAACCACCATTGATAACATCAAATGGAAAAGTGACAGTGTTCTACGACAAAGACATACAGGCAGGCAGATACATAAAAGACAAGGCTATCAAGCCAGATATAGTAATATGGAACAAGCCCGAAAGGACTGCACTCATTATCGATGTCACAGTTCCAAACGACTTTGGCCTTAATAGAGCTGAACGGGAAAAGATAACAAAATATCAGGACCTAAAAAGTGATCTAAAAACAACATGGTCTCTTAAAGAAATAAACATTATATCAGTTGTGACAGGACCTAATAAAAAAGAACCTTCAAAAATACTTAGAAGCAATCCTTGGAAAACCAAGCTGTAAGGAAATACAAGCAACCATAAAGGGAACAGTGTCTATTCTTAAAAGAGCCCTCGGATATAAATTTAAACTATAATAGAATCAAGTGTTAGCCCCAGGGAGGAGCCCCTTGATCTCTTCAAACTAACAAAAGTAAAATAAAATAAATATATATATATACACATAAATTTATACACATTAATATATACACATTAATTCATACACATTAATTTGTATGCATTTACATATATGTAATCATTCATATGCATTAATTTATACACAATTATTTATACACATTAATATATATGCATTATATTATAGAGAAATAAAAAGGAACAAACCATATTATGTATTCATCATACATTATATTATACACATCAATTATATTATATCATTATTATATTATATTATATCATCATTATATTATTATATTATATTATATCATCATTATATTATTATGTTATATCATCATTATATTATTATATTATATCATCATTATATTATTATATTATATTATATCATCATTATATTATTATATTATATTATATCATCATTATATTATTATATTATATTATATCATCATTATATTATTATATTATATTATATCATCATACATTATATTATACACATCAATCTTTACGTATTAATTAATATACATTAATTTATACACATTATATTATACACAATTATTTATACACATTAATATATACACATCAATCTTTACGTATTAATTAATATACATTAATTTATATGCATTATATTATACACAATTATTTATACACATTAATTCATACACTTTTAATCACGTCTAATCAGCAGACATTTTAAAAGTATATAAAATCATTAAATTTGTCGATAAATAAGTAAATGAAAAAATTAGAATATGAAAAAAATGAAAAAATGAAAATATGAAAAAAATGAAAAGATGAAAATATAAAAAAATTAAAATATGAAAAAAATGAAATATGAAAAAAATGAAATATGAAAATATGAAAACGTTAAAATATGAAAATATGAAAAAAATTAAAATATAAAAATATAAAAAATGAAAATATGGAAAAATGAAAATATGAAAATATGAAAAAAATGAAAATATGAAAAAATGAAAATATGAAAATAAGAACAAATAAAAAATGAAAATATGAAAAAATGAAAATATGAAAAAATTGAAATATGAAAAAATTGAAATATGAAAATATGAAAAAAATCAAAATACAAAATATGAAAAAATGAAAATATAAAAATATGAAAAAAATGAAAATATGAAAATATAAAAAAAATGAAAATATGAAAAAATTAAAATATGAAAATATGAAAAATTAAAATATGGAAATATGAAAAAAATACAACATAAAATATGAAGAATAAAATTATGAAAATATGAAAAAAATTAAATATAAAAATATGAGAAATTAAAATATGAAAATATGAAAAAAATGAAAATATGAAAAAATTAAAATATAAAAATATGAAAAAATTAAAATATAAAATATGAAAAAATTAAAATATAAAATATGAAAAAATTAAAATATAAAATATGAAAAAATTAAAATATAAAATATGAAAATTTAAAATATAAAATTTGAAAAATTAAAATATAAAATATGAAAAAATTAAAATATAAAATATGAAAAAATTAAAATATAAAATATGAAAAAATTAAAATATAAAAATATGAAAAAATCAAAATCTTATCTATGAAAAAATTAAAATATAAAATATGAAAAAATTAAAATATAAAATATGAAAATTTAAAATATAATCTATGAAAAAATTAAAATATAAAATATGAAAAAAATCAAAATATAAAATATGAACAAATGAAAATATGAAAAGATCTTACTTTGAAGAATAGAGTTTCAAAGCCAAAAGTGAAAACAAGCAAAGAGTTAATGTAAACAGGATAAAAATGTTGACTACTTCCGGCATTGATCTCCTAATATTTCGGAAGGCTTGACGTACCTGTAAAAATAATTTTAAATTCATTAAACATTTCCTCTTTTAAATTTACAATCAACTTTGAAGAAATTGTACAAAACTCAACATACAAGACCAAATACAAATGTCAACTTTTATTTCAATATATTTTAAACTTATAATGGAACAAAGTTTCCGTTTTGCTAACAGAATAATTTAATGTAATTTATACAACAACTGAATTCATATGATTTTCATTCTTGTGAACACCAAAATAAAGAATGCGACAAAATTAGGATTTCTAAAAGTAAAGCAAAAACAACTCTTGTGGAGGGTAATGAGACAGGAAGTAATTCTTTGATACAAGAAAAATCATATAACCCTTCCTTACCACATCATGAATCGTTTGAAGTCTTTTTTTTATATTACATTTTCACCCCAAACAAGGCACATTGCCAGTGTTGTGTAGGGGGCTACTATAAGGGGCAGCAGTTACTGGGGCACTAGGGCTGCAAGATGTCGGTTCACGTTACACTTGAACTTCTGCATGTCAGTACAGTTGAGGAAGCAGGGACCTGGAATGGAATTCCAGAGTCTAGCGGTTCTGAGGAAGAAACTACTGGAGTAGAAAGATCTTCTACATCTAGGGATCTCTACTGTTTGGGGGTGGGATTTAGCTGCCTGTCGGGTTTGTCGAGGCTTTTGTCGTGGGGGCACAAGTGCCTGCATTTCGTCAGAGCATTCACCATTAAAATACTTGTAGAACAGGCAGAGGGATGCATAGTTTCGTCGATGGGACAGAGGCTGAAGCTTAGATGCCAGTTCAGGGCATATCAGATTGGCGACTCTCTTTTGAACCTTGTCTAGGAGCGAGAGACTAGTAGCAGATGCACAAGCCCAAATGTGACAGCAATGCTCCATAAATGGGCGAATGGTGGCCTTATAGAGGTACAGGATACTTCCGAGTGTTAGTAGTTTTCTAGCACGGTAGAGAGAGCCTACCTTCTTTGCAGCGGTCCTGGCAATGCTTTCAATGTAGTTGTTCCAATTCATGTTTCCTGTGAACGTTAGGCCAAGCAGTTTGAAAGATGTACCCTCAGACAGGAAGTCACTGGCCACTGCTATTGGTGGCAGAGAAGCTTTCACGGCAAAATTAATGCTTTTAGGTTTAAAGATAACTGTTATAAAATGGAAAAGGAAGGCAAGGCGAGAAGAGGAAAAGAGAAAAATAAAATGAGAGAGAGAGAGAGAGAGAGAGAGAGAGGGAGAGAGAGAGAGAGAGAGAGAGAGAGAGAAGAAAAATAAATAAAATCCAGCCAAATTACAACGAAAAACAAAGCAAGTAAACAGCAGAAATCAGCTTTTAAAAAAGACTAGCAAGGAGACCCGACGTTGCCCGGGATTGAATGAAAATCAACGAATGTTTCACTCTCATATTTTTATTGCCATCAAAATCTGTGAAATCGCCCATTTTTCAATCAAATCGATTGCTTACCTGCTTTAGTTTGGAACCCATCGTGGTGCAACAGGAGAAAACTCCACATGCCTCTCGCAGTAACTTGGTTCACACTGCATCGTAATCTACATTGCACCGTAGAAAATCTACTGTTGATTTTATCAAATTATTATAAATGGCTTGAGTTAAAGTTTAAAATGCAAAAGTCAAGTATCGGAGAAATACAGTAAAGTAAGAGATACTTTAAACAATTCATTTATTTATTATTAAAATTTGAAATATAAGAAAGCAAAAAGATATGTGCCTTCTTTTTCTTTAAAGATAAATAATTATTACTTTATAAATAAATCTTTATACGAGTTTTTTTTTCTATTATTATGATGTTTTTTTTTTTTTTAATTTAATTAATTTTTAACGCTTCCGGTAATATTCTTGTTTAATGTGAACAAAATTATTAAAAAATGTTTTAGTTCCAAACCAAAAAGTTTTTTTCACGCTTCTCCGGTGTTTAAATGATCTGTTTATTTATAATGTATGCTTATGAAAAACTTATCATTTTCTACACAAACCATATAAGTTCTTTATCATGGATTTATATTTAATCCACATTTAAGTGAAAAAAAATCTCATGGACGTACATGCGTGTATAAATGAAAATGTCCCGGAAAAATAACGTAGACGTCTTTATAAACAAGTAGGTGATAGTTATAAAAAACAGAAAACAAACAAACAAAAAAACAAAACAAAACAAAAAAAACAAAAAAAAAACAAAGAAAAATAATAGCTCAAGTTCTAAAAGATGGCGACTATGTTTTTTCAACTGTTTTCATTTCGTTGTTTCATATGTATGATGAATCATTATTTCGGGACCTATGCAGAGAAGGTATCGTGCTAAAATAATAACGTTATTATTTAGAAACCTATTCTTAGCATAAGGATGACGAGGGTGTTTTGTAACTATTCCGTACTTTCAACTAACGATTTAATAAACAAAAGACACCGTAAAACTTGAATTTAACTTTAAAAATACTATAAAATGAAACCGTCTATGCACAAGTACCATTATTTCTTTTTAAAACGTGGTTTTAGTAAATAAAAAGTTTAGGAGCAACCAACGCTGAAATTCATTCCAACAAATGATATACGTATGTCTGGAATTTATTTATTTGGTATAATTAAGCTGAGTCTATATTCTTCTGATATTCTTTCCTTTTGCTTGAGATCTAATTCCATGTTTTAAACTTACTCGTGTATGTAATATATATATAGACTACCAGGACCCATGTACCGGCATTGCCTAGTGGAAGTATGATACAAATCCAGAACAAATACGATAAAGGTCCCTCTTCGCTACGGAAAACAAGGTAAACTACGATTGTTAGTGGGGGCTATTGCCGGCCTTGGAAACTAGAAGGCACTGGCGGTATTGGCTAAAATGAAAAAAATCTGGCTTCCATTGTTGAGTATTTTCCGACAGTAACAGTTAGCAGAAACCACTGTCTGTGATTGTCAGCACTGGCGAATAGTCGTGGCAAGACGGTCTTGGAATAGTGCTGGTTTGGGTTGATTACTTAAAAAAAGTGTTGCATCTGCCCAGTCCTTGGTTAGTTACGAAGAAATCCTTTTTAGACTGTGGCAGTTTTTAATTTTTATTCTAATCAAGAGTACTTAGTTATTATATTTTGCCATAAAAACTGTTAGTAATGGAGAAATGCTTCTGGACTGAGGCAATTTAAAATTTTTCCCCAATCAAAAGTGCACTTTATTTTGGGTGGAGGGTTAGATTTTGCTCATATTAAACATGATATTGTGTGTAACTGTGCCCCTGTGGGGAGGTTTTCAAATGAACACTTTTTCTGTATAGTAAGCAGTGCAAATAGATATTATGGCAGAAGACTTATAAATTGTTATAATAAACATGTAATATTTAAATTTTGTGTTTCTATAGAATTTGAACTGGTAATATAAAAATATCCGTTAGCGGTGGATAAATCTTTCTACACTGAGGCAATTTTTGTTCCTAATCAATAGTACACTGTATTTAGGATTGAGGTCTGGATTTTTACCATACAATAATTGAGATTGTGTCTAACTGTGTCCTCGAAGGGAGGCTTTCAATGATATAGTTTTCCCGTATTTTAAGTAGTGCATAATACTTACAAATGATTATATGAAAAATCGTCAATTGAACGCTGACGAAAAGTCAGCGTTCAATTGACGATTCAAGAAAGACAAAATGAAACCTGAAAATTAATGTAAACGGTGAAAGTCAAATTGACGAACGCACAGACACAAAGCTTTTATCGTTGGCTTAGAGCGAACTTTTAATATCCAGAAACCTTTTAGTAACATGGGGAGGGGGATAGGCAACAATGAAAAAGTGCAATTATAATTAGCAACGAGGAAAGCAAATGGATCCAACTAAGAAAATCATAATAAAATTAATGGAATTAGGTTTTAAAGAAATTATTAAAATGTAGGCACAGATCAGTATTTTTTGTTAGCAATTCTATATTCCTATAAGTAGCCGAATGTTTTTTTGTAACACGAAATGAAATAGCGTCGCATTGTTCTTGAAAGTAGTGTCCATCCGCTCAGAACTCGCGTATTCCAATAATCGTTAATTCCGAACTGTAACTTGGCAAGGGAGAGATCCTTATTAAAAGGCGTATTGTGGAAAGGATTAAAGTGGAATGTATGGGAAGAAACTGGACACGAACGGTGTTGTATCAGAAACTGTTTGCAATGCAGAGGAATTCCCAGTTATATTGATGGTAGTATAAGGAGAAAACAGTTAGTGGTGAAAATCGTGCTCCCACCGCTAAACATGTTGCCATTTGGAATATGATAATCCTAGGAATTTACATATTATCGTTCGATAACAGGAGAAAGTGAACGATAAATTGCACAAAACACACCACAGATAGAGGCTATTAGCCTGGTTGTATTGAATTTATAGGTGGCGTCTGCGGTTGCAAACCTACACGGCTTTTTTCGGCACGAAGGGAAAAAGTTCTTCAAAACTGTACTTGAAGATATTTCCATTTAAAACGAAAGAGAATAAATTGTTAAATTGGTAATATTTTTTCTTCTCAGTAAAAAAAAAAGTAAACTGTGTTCAACGTACTACACTAATTAAACTGTAATTAATAATATTATACTGTTTTTTTTTCTCGAATAAGTAATTTCACTCTGAGAAAAAAAGTCTATAAGATGGACGACTCCGAAGAATTATTATACAGACAGGAACTTAAAAAATAAGCAAACAAACAAAAATATAATAACAAAAAACTGAATAAATGTTAATCCAACAACAAGAAAAAATGTCTAAAAAAAAAAAAATTACTTCTGAAAGGTTTCACCAATAAACCAGCTACGGACAGTAACAGAGTTTTGACAAAACACGATATGGAACACTTTGGATATCTTTACTTACGTTCCTGAGCAAGACCAAACGTTAAACGCTTTCTTTTAGAGAGTATAAAGACCTATTTAACGTTGATTGCGAAGATTGGCCTGATGCAAAAAATGTCTGCTTTTACGAAAGCTAGGAACTGCGGAACACAGCAGATTCGTAGACTACAACCTACTTAAAAAACGGAAACTGGAGTTACTATCAGAATTTTTCAGTCCTAATTTTTAAAAGTTTCAAAGACGAATGGCGGTAAAAATAATGATTTCATTAAACGGAGAGAGCTAGCAAAACTCAAAAGCCAACCCAATCTCACTTTGCAGTAACTAAAGGAAAAAAGAATATGTCCAACTACATTCTCAGTATAAATCAGAGAATTACTCCCATAAAAAAGAGAAAAATGAAAATGGCTTCCTACATTTACAAAATGAGCGGACTGTACAAAAACAAAATAAATTACTCCTGAGACCACGTAACCGATGCGGAGAATTACATTGGGAAAATTCTGCCCGTTTCGGAATAGAACTTGCAAAAATTCTGGCAAGCTTGGTCATAAAATGTGGCATTATAGAAGCAAATGAAAACAAATTATAATCAGACACACAAAATCCAACAACAATCAGACGAAAATTTAAGCAAATACGTCATAGTCACGATGTTTAATAAAACATAAACATTACACTTAGACACTGGGTCAGATGTTTCAATTATAAATTTTCATAAGTGGAAGAAACTGAACAAACTAACTTTGTAGAAAACACTAAAGTCCGTCCGCACGATGAATGGCAATAAGATTAATTTTAGTGAAGAATTATATTTGCCAGTAAATCTAAACGGTACTATTAAAAAATTAAAAGCGTTTGTTCTTAAAAAATCTGAAATTTTATTCAGTACGGATTGGATAAAAAAGTTTAACCTTTGACATTTTTCAATAAATGCCCGAATCTTAGTAAGCCGTCGCACATTTTGTGTAATATACATGCACTGTTGCACTGGTGACCCTCACTACGGTTATATCCAGCTTTGGATCGTAATTTGTTAGAAAAGTGGCTTCTTTTTTTTCTTTTTTTTTTTTTTTTCGAACGCAGTCTGACTATAAGAAAAGTATTTCTAGATTTTTTTCTTTCTTTAATAATTCATTTAGTGGGTGGCGTAGGTCGTGCATATTTTTTATGAAAACCTGATAGTAGTTTATCAATCGTAGAAAGCTTTAAAGAGCTTGAGCATTATCGAGGGAGTCGACATATCTCTAATTGCTGTAGCCTTTTTTTGGACCATATAGTCTTCCATTTGCATCAATAACATGGCTAATATTTAATAGATTCATGAAAAAATCGCACTTCGATTCCTTGACTGTAAATCCGTATTCTTGGATTCTTTGGAAAAACTTATATGTTTCCGATGTTGTTCTGTGGGTTTGCTCGTCCAAACAGGCTGCTGCGAAGTCCAAACTAGCGAGCAGTGTCCATAAGTCTGACAGAATGTCGAATGCCGAGTGACATCGGATGCCGATGAATCAAAAGCTGAAATAAAACAAAGTTTACCCGTTTTTTGTTTTTTTTTCAGCGATTTTAGACAAATGCACGAGAATGAAAGCACATTTAGACGTGAAAGAAAACGTACGACCATTTGTTTTTAATACGAAAAACGTTCCATTCACGATTTGGGACATTCTTTAAAATGCGAGCATCTTATCCTGAATTGACTTTAGCGAGTGAGCAGCACCGATGGTTTACGTACAGAAAAAAACAAAAAAAACAAACAAAGGAGATACATGTCTGTGATGACTTTTCGACTGGCATTAAGAGACCACCATTATCTTCTTTCCTCCCAGGAGGAGGTAATTACAGAACTCAACGGAAGAATGCGTTATCCACCGAATGCCAATATTCATAAATGGAAAAAGAAGTTTTAGGCTTCATTTTCCTCATATCAAAATTCCATAGGTACATACATGGCAGACCCTTCACGTTGCAAATCGAATACAAGACTTTACTTACGATTTTCGAATCAAAGAAAGGATTACTGGCATACACTGCCAATGGATTACTAAGATGAGGTGCTATCTTGTTAAATTACAATTTTCAAATGGAATACTTGTCAGCGAAACAAATAAGTCATGAAGATGGACTATCAAGATTAATACCTAAGGAAAGAGAACTTTTGGGGAATCTAATAACAGCGTTGTGTCCCGACTGTGAAATTAAATAATATCAAATAACATTAGAAAGCTCTCGTTGACATTAATAGAAATCAAAAGAAAAGCGCAAAGACGATTTCATTTGCGAGATTAAACATAAGATCGCTATAAAAGACAAATGTTTCAGATGTATTCTCAATATGCGACGAGCTCCTGTTGAATAGTGAAATGGTTGCGATTCCTAAAAACCTTAATAAAAGGATTTTGTGGGATTTCCACGAAACACTCAGGGAAAAAGAAACGAGTAAAAAGCTTGATGAGAAGTACTGGTTGAACATCACGGAGATGATTCATTTTGTCAAGGATTGCGCTATAATAGCAAAAGTAACACCAAACACATTCGAACTCTCGCCCAAAACGGACCAACAAGAATCCATATCAACTCCATGGGTCCTCTTGAAGCCCATTACTACTTAATCATAGTTGATAGCTACACCGAGTGGTCTGAAATAGAAAACCTATTACGGCGACAAACAACGTTTTACACGAACTACACATTTCGTTTCGGTGCAGTAGATTGCATTGTAAGTGATAATAGAACTTAGTTCACATTTGCAGAGTTTAAATAGTTTTGTGGTATTTTTTCATAATAATCATATTACTACTCATCCACCTCAATCACCCTGGGTCAAAGGGTCAAGTCAAAAGATTTGTAGCCATCATTAAAAACGCACTAAATTCTTGGAAGTATTTACAATTACACTGAATCCAAAAACTAAGAGGGCCGTATCCCATGGGGAAACCATTTTCGCACTGAAGGTGAAATCGGTTTTTGATAAACTTCTTTCGAAAAAAAACAAAAAAACAAATAATATGATCAGACTGAACGGCGGGAAAAGTCAACAAAATATCATTCACTACGTGTACTCTGGTGTCCAACTCGATATGGAAACGGTCCAGATACTCTAACATTGCTTTCTTAGTCTCTTGCCGCAAGACACTCCAGCATCTCTGCCTCCTCTCCTGGCATTTTGTTTTGATTCTCCTCTCTGTAGAGATATCAAGCTCTTCACATTTTGCAAGTGCTTGCTGGATGGCATTGTCAACAATATTCGCACACTGCTCTTCCAAAAAGACCTTGACAGCCCTTGTTTGATAGCAACCATGTCCAGGGTAATACCTGGTACTTGCATGTACTTCTGGGCTACTTTTACTTCTTGTAAAACGTCACTCCAGAATAACAAGAAAGCAATGAAAAAAAAGTCGCATATTATACATGGTAACAGATTGTGTATGGCGCCTCTTGTCTCATCGCTTTCTTTGACATCACACAGGGATTGTTAGAAAACAAATGTTTTCCACAAAGGTTCAAAGAATGATTAGAACAAGGTACAAAAATGTCCCTTGGATTAATGTCCTTTGTTAAAATGTTTTTGATGAGTGTGGAGAGTATGACTTCCAAAATTTGGACGATCTTATTTATAACTACGCGTTAGGACAATCAACCAATGAGAAACCTCCGACCTCTCTATAAAAATATCGAATTTTGGATTCAAATTAGTTCGTTATCAGTCTCCATCTTGACACGACTGAACCATTGCTGACCCGGATTACATTGATTCTTCGCCGATATAATGTCGCCATCTTTGTTCTAGAGTATTACTCAACTCTCGAGATCGTAAGTGCATTGATTCTTCCCCAATTTGATTTACTACCGCTATTTTTGTTCAACATAATGGCTCAACACTTAACAGATTATGGGCCCAAGGAGGAATAAACCAGGTTGTAAAAGGTTGCCGCAATTCACTTTTAACCTTTGTACCTGGCCCTTTAACCAACTTGAAAGGCTCCTGCTTATTCTGGAATGGCTCGCTCCCCCCTTTTGATGATATCAATTCTGACACTATCAGACACAGGAATTTGCCACGATGACACATCGTTGAATGTTGACAAATTACTGGCGGTGCTGGCGGTGCTGGCGGTGCTGGCGGTGCTGGCGGCTGAGGCTTCAAACCTTTCTTCTCATCGAGTTGCAATTGCTGTATCATAATATTCTTCAATCTAAGTTTGTTCTGTGTTCCTCGCTATCACTTGAAACATGGCTTTCGAATTGTTTTTCATACGTCGTTCTTTCAGCCTCAATAAAATGAGAACATTTGACAGTTTCTGGTTTCTGTATCCACTTCAACAAAGAACCTTTAATATCATTTAGCCCTGTCTCTTTTGCCTTTTTAGCTTGACGTTGCTGATAGCAAATCGTTTCATGGTTATCCAGGTTTCGGTTCTGAAAATAAATGAAATGCATGCTTATATTGAAAACGTGCATTGCCGTGCACCTAGAAAACTCGACAGTATTTGGTATTCGTTTTTGAAGTTACAACAATATTAACTTAAAATTCAAATTTTGAATTACGACAAATGCTCTGTAAATTTACACAACCAATTTACAAATAATTGAATTATGACGTGTTTTTTTTTTTTTTTTTTTTGCTGAATTTGACACTCAAATTTCAAATCTTTAAAATATCTAAAAGCAAGCTCATTTAACCTGCAACTACTATAATACTCAAATGAAAACAGGGGAAAACCCATGCGCCCCAACAAAATTTATTATTTTCTGTCAATGTCAAGAATCTTTCCAACTCCCCCAAAATTATAATTTAGACTTTTATAGATTTTCGGGAGTGCCAAAAACGAATATAGCATTTAAAACTATCACAGAGAAATAGTTTTCATAATGAAAAAATTTCTTTATAAATAAAAGTGTGGGATCACTTTTCTATATAAATTTAACGTAAAATGAACCCCCACTTTCTGGCCACCTTATTGGGGGGAATAATTTTTTTGAAGCCTGAAAGTTGTTTTATGGTCAATGTCACATGAGTATCCAATTTCTGGCTACCTAGTTGGTGGTGGGGGGGGTATAATAATTTGATGAGTATGTTTTAGTTTGAACAGGGATAGTAAAATAAAATCATGGAGTCTGCGGTTACGCCTGGCCTCTATAGAATGAAAATATGCCACAAAGTTTAACAAGGACTTTTGATATTTATCCACATAAGTATACTTTGATTAGATTGTTTCAGTTTAAAGACAGATGGTATAATAAAATTATACGCACCTGGTCTCCATAGGATGGAAATATGTCACAAAGTTTAATATAGATCCACATAAGAATTTAGGTGACTGAAATAGAATTGGATCAATATTTAAATAATTTATGATAAAAACAGAAGGGTTAAACTATTTGATATTACTTGTATATTACTGTATGTTCTTGTCCCATTTAAGTAACGTATTTTTTCTTTAAATATCAAAGTTACTTTTTTTTTAATTTGCAATATTTAAAAAAAAATTTTTTTTAATTAAAAACTTAAAATTACATAGCATATGAAAAAGAAATTCTATTTCCGACTATTTTCCAACCTTAGCCTCGCTGAAAAATTTTTGGGAGTGAGATTTTGTCACCCCTCTTTAGCTGTGATCTTGAACGGACTGCCCCCCCCTAGCTAGCCACTGTCAAATCGAGAGTTTTGCAAGGGATTCTGGGAGCATGTCACGAAGCGCTTCAACCAGGTACTTAACTGAAACAACTCTTTTTTGAGTTTTTTGCCACCACCGTTCCTAGTCCAAAGAGAATTTTAAGAAACGTAAAAGAAAATCATTTCCAGAAGGCAACCATTAAAATGACAGTGTTTGATTTCTAAATTATGGCTGAAAATTTTGATTCCTGACCAAATCTACTCCACAACACCTTTAGTAGTACACTTAGAGATTCGTGAATTCTTATTATTTTTCGCGATTAATTTTACATAAGAATACACTTTTATATTTTATGTACATTCTCTAACCTTTCTTTCTATATATCACACACAAACACACATACACATATACACACATCGTTACAAACGGCCACCTCGACATCTTCTTTATCTGCTAGCGATAGGATAAACATTTGATTGTATGTTCGAACTGAGTGAGAATCCACTAATTCCTTATCCCTGTAAAACCCAGTATTAAAGTCAGTCTGAAGAAATTCTCTTCCACTGACCGAGGACAAAAAAGGCGAAGTACAACAGCGGAACAGTTATTACACTGTGATCCGATCTCAGAAATCAAAGATTCAACCAGCTAGAAATATTTCATCTGCCACAGAAAAAGAAAGAAAAAACGATTGTGTCAATTCTATTTTTATAACCGAGATGCGAAACAAATAAAGCACCAGGTAGAAATATTTCATCAGCCACAGAAAAAGAAAGAAAAACGATTGTGTCAATTCTATTTTTATAACCGAGATGCGAAACAAATAAAGAACCAGGTAGAAATATTTCATCTGCCACAGAAAAAGAAAGAAAAACGATTGTGTCAATTCTATTTTTATAACCGAGATGCGAAACAAATAAAGAACCAGGTAGAAATATTTCATCAGCCACAGAAAAAGAAAGAAAAACGATTGTGTCAATTCTATTTTTATAACCGAGATGCGAAACAAATAAAGAACCAGGTAGAAATATTTCATCTGCCACAGAAAAAGAAAGAAAAACGATTGTGTCAATTCTATTTTTATAACCGAGATGCGAAACAAATAAAGAAAAAAGCAGGAGGCTAAATCCCCCCCCCTCACCTAACACCTTTCGCCCAGAATCCAGGATCATTCTTCTGTAGAATCCTTAAGCGACATGACGCGTTTTCAAATATGGCAGCGCCAAAGAAAAAATATCCTGACCAAAAGGGAGTTGGAACGCTTAGTTATCTGTTTTTCCGAAGTCAACACCAACAAGGTATGTATTGAAAAGAGAATGAAAAAGAAACATATTGAAAAACTGTGAACATTTGAATTTCTTTCTCCCAAAAGAGAACCCAACCGGACTGAATGTGTCGCTCACAAATCGTGAAAAGAACAAGGACAAAACAAACAAAAAAAGAAGACAAAAAAAGACTCGTGAGAGTAATTTTTGGATGAAAAAACAAACAAAACTTCAAAAACTGAATTTGTTATTTGGAACTTTCTTCCCTCATAAAAGAACTCATTCGGACTAAATGTATCGCTCATAAATTGTGAAAAGAAAAAGAAAAAAAAAACGAAGAAAAAAAACGAGAATTTGAAGTGCAAAATTTTGTTTCTCTTTCTGTCAACCTGTAGCTTGATTATTTCCTCGCGGTCGTGGAGTCTGGTTCGCTGTTAATCCTTTTCTTTCTGTTACAGGATTCTCCCTCAGTTTACATGTTAAAAATATTCCCAACTTCATTAATTTCGACGATATTTTTTATCGTTATATCTTTCTTTCCTTATCATTACTAAATTAATTTTATATTATTTGGAAATGTTCATCTTGTTCTTTCCTTATCATTAATAAATTAATTTTATATTATTTGTAAATGTTCATCTTGTTTTTTCCTTATCATTAATAAATTAATTTTATATTATTTGTAAATGTTCATCTTGTTTTTTCCTTATCTTTAATAAATTAATTTTATATTATTTGGAAATGTTCATCTTGTTTTTTCCTTACCTTTAATAAATTAATTTTATATTATTTGTAAATGTTCATCTTGTTTTTTCCTTATCATTAATAAATTAATTTTATATTATTTGGAAATGTTCATATTGTTTTTTCCTTATCTTTAATAAATTAATTTTATATTATTTGGAAATGTTCATCTTGTTTTTTCCTTATCTTTAATAAATTAATTTTATATTATTTGTAAATGTTCATATTGTTTTTTCCTTATCTTTAATAAATTAATTTTATATTATTTGTAAATGTTCATATTGTTTTTTCCTTATCTTTAATAAATTAATTTTATATTATTTGGAAATGTTCATCTTGTTTTTTCCTTATCTTTAATAAATTAATTTTATATTATTTGGAAATGTTCATCTTGTTTTTTCCTTATCTTTAATAAATTAATTTTATATTATTTGTAAATGTTCATCTTGTTTTTTCCTTATCATTAATAAATTAATTTTATATTATTTGGAAATGTTCATCTTGTTTTTTCCTTATCATTAATAAATTAATTTTATATTATTTGTAAATGTTCATATTGTTTTTTCCTTATCTTTAATAAATTAATTTTATATTATTTGTAAATGTTCATCTTGTTTTTTCCTTATCTTTAATAAATTAATTTTATATTATTTGGAAATGTTCATCTTGTTTTTTCCTTATCATTAATAAATTAATTTTATATTATTTGGAAATGTTCATCTTGTTTTTTCCTTATCATTAATAAATTAATTTTATATTATTTGTAAATGTTCATATTGTTTTTTCCTTATCTTTAATAAATTAATTTTATATTATTTGTAAATGTTCATCTTGTTTTTTCCTTATCTTTAATAAATTAATTTTATATTATTTGTAAATGTTCATCTTGTTTTTTCCTTATCTTTAATAAATTAATTTTATATTATTTGGAAATGTTCATCTTGTTTTTTCCTTATCTTTAATAAATTAATTTTATATTATTTGTAAATGTTCATCTTGTTTTTTCCTTATCATTAATAAATTAATTTTATATTATTTGGAAATGTTCATCTTGTTTTTTCCTTATCATTAATAAATTAATTTTATATTATTTGGAAATGTTCATCTTGTTTTTTCCTTATCATTAATAAATTAATTTTATATTATTTGTAAATGTTCATATTGTTTTTTCCTTATCTTTAATAAATTAATTTTATATTATTTGGAAATGTTCATCTTGTTTTTTCCTTATCTTTAAAAATTAATTTTATATTATTTGTAAATGTTCATCTTGTTTTTTCCTTATCTTTAATAAATTAATTTTATATTATTTGTAAATGTTCATCTTGTTTTTTCCTTATCATTAATAAATTAATTTTCTATTATTTGGAAATGTTCATCTTGTTTTTTCCTTATCATTAATAAATTAATTTTATATTATTTGGAAATGTTCATCTTGTTTTTTCCTTATCTTTAATAAATTAATTTTATATTATTTGTAAATGTTCATATTGTTTTTTCCTTATCTTTAATAAATTAATTTTATATTATTTGGAAATGTTCATCTTGTTTTTTCCTTATCATTAATAAATTAATTTTATATTATTTGTAAATGTTCATATTGTTTTTTCCTTATCATTAATAAATTAATTTTATATTATTTGTAAATGTTCATCTTGTTTTTTCCTTATCATTAATAAATTAATTTTATATTATTTGGAAATGTTCATCTTGTTTTTTCCTTATCTTTAATAAATTAATTTTCTATTATTTGTAAATGTTAATCTTGTTTTTTCCTTATCATTAATAAATTAATTTTATATTATTTGTAAATGTTCATCTTGTTTTTTCCTTATCATTAATAAATTAATTTTATATTATTTGGAAATGTTCATCTTGTTTTTTCCTTATCATTAATAAATTAATTTTATATTATTTGGAAATGTTCATCTTGTTTTTTCCGTATCATTAATAAATTAATTTTATATTATTTGGAAATGTTCATCTTGTTTTTTCCTTATCATTAATAAATTAATTTTATATTATTTGGAAATGTTCATCTTGTTTTTTCCTTATCATTAATAAATTAATTTTATATTATTTGTAAATGTTCATATTGTTTTTTCCTTATCATTAATAAATTAATTTTATATTATTTGTAAATGTTCATATTGTTTTTTCCTTATCTTTAATAAATTAATGTTCTATTATTTGTAAATGTTCATATTGTTTTTTCCTTATCTTTAATAAATTAATTTTATATTATTTGTAAATGTTCATCTTGTTTTTTCCTTATCATTAATAAATTAATTTTATATTATTTGGAAATGTTCATCTTGTTTTTTCCTTATCATTAATAAATTAATTTTATATTATTTGGAAATGTTCATATTGTTTTTTCCTTATATATAATAAATTAATTTTATATTATTTGTAAATGTTCATATTGTTTTTTCCTTATCTTTAATAAATTAATTTTATATTATTTGGAAATGTTCATCTTGTTTTTTCCTTATCTTTAATAAATTAATTTTATATTATTTGTAAATGTTCATCTTGTTTTTTCCTTATCTTTAATAAATTAATTTTATATTATTTGTAAATGTTCATCTTGTTTTTTCCTTATCATTAATAAATTAATTTTCTATTATTTGGAAATGTTCATCTTGTTTTTTCCTTATCATTAATAAATTAATTTTATATTATTTGGAAATGTTCATCTTGTTTTTTCCTTATCTTTAATAAATTAATTTTATATTATTTGTAAATGTTCATATTGTTTTTTCCTTATCTTTAATAAATTAATTTTATATTATTTGGAAATGTTCATCTTGTTTTTTCCTTATCATTAATAAATTAATTTTATATTATTTGTAAATGTTCATATTGTTTTTTCCTTATCATTAATAAATTAATTTTATATTATTTGTAAATGTTCATCTTGTTTTTTCCTTATCATTAATAAATTAATTTTATATTATTTGGAAATGTTCATCTTGTTTTTTCCTTATCTTTAATAAATTAATTTTATATTATTTGTAAATGTTCATATTGTTTTTTCCTTATCTTTAATAAATTAATTTTATATTATTTGTAAATGTTCATCTTGTTTTTTCCTTATCTTTAATAAATTAATTTTATATTATTTGTAAATGTTCATCTTGTTTTTTCCTTATCATTAATAAATTAATTTTCTATTATTTGGAAATGTTCATCTTGTTTTTTCCTTATCATTAATAAATTAATTTTATATTATTTGGAAATGTTCATCTTGTTTTTTCCTTATCTTTAATAAATTAATTTTATATTATTTGTAAATGTTCATATTGTTTTTTCCTTATCTTTAATAAATTAATTTTATATTATTTGTAAATGTTCATCTTGTTTTTTCCTTATCATTAATAAATTAATTTTATATTATTTGTAAATGTTCATCTTGTTTTTTCCTTATCATTAATAAATTAATTTTATATTATTTGGAAATGTTCATCTTGTTTTTTCCTTATCATTAATAAATTAATTTTATATTATTTGGAAATGTTCATCTTGTTTTTTCCTTATTTTTAATAAATTAATTTTATATTATTTGTAAATGTTCATATTGTTTTTTCCTTATCTTTAATAAATTAATTTTATATTATTTGGAAATGTTCATCTTGTTTTTTCCTTATCTTTAATAAATTAATTTTATATTATTTGTAAATGTTCATCTTGTTTTTTCCTTATCTTTAATAAATTAATTTTATATTATTTGTAAATGTTCATCTTGTTTTTTCCTTATCATTAATAAATTAATTTTCTATTATTTGGAAATGTTCATCTTGTTTTTTCCTTATCATTAATAAATTAATTTTATATTATTTGTAAATGTTCATCTTGTTTTTTCCTTATCTTTAATGAATTAATTTTATATTATTTGTAAATGTTCATCTTGTTTTTTCCTTATCTTTAATAAATTAATTTTATATTATTTGTAAATGTTAATATTGTTTTTTCCTTATCATTAATAAATTAATTTTATATTATTTGGAAATGTTCATATTGTTTTTTCCTTATCTTTAATAAATTAATTTTATATTATTTGTAAATGTTCATCTTGTTTTTTCCTTATCATTAATAAATTAATTTTATATTATTTGTAAATGTTCATCTTGTTTTTTCCTTATCTTTAATAAATTAATTTTATATTATTTGGAAATATTCATATTGTTTTTTTCTTATATTTAATTAATTAATTTTATATTATTTGTAAATGTTCATCTTGTTTTTTCCTTATCATTAATAAATTAATTTTATATTATTTGTAAATGTTCATCTTGTTTTTCCTTATCTTTACTAAATTAATTTTATATTATTTGTAAATGTTCATCTTGTTTTTTCCTTATCATTAATAAATTAATTTTATATTATTTGGAAATGTTCATATTGTTTTTTCCTTATCTTTAATTAATTAATTTTATATTATTTGTAAATGTTCATCTTGTTTTTTCCTTATCATTAATAAATTAATTTTATATTATTTGTAAATGTTCATCTTGTTTTTTCCTTATCATTAATAAATTAATTTTATATTATTTGTAAATGTTCGTCTTGTTTTTTCCTTATCATTAATAAATTAATTTTATATTATTTGGAAATGTTCATCTTGTTTTTTCCTTATCATTAATAAATCATTTTTATATTATTTGGAAATGTTCATCTTGTTTTTTCCTTATCTTTAATAAATTAATTTTATATTATTTGGAAATGTTCATCTTGTTTTTTCCTTATCATTAATAAATTAATTTTATATTATTTGGAAATGTTCATCTTGTTTTTTCCTTATCTTTAATAAATTAATTTTATATTATTTGGAAATGTTCATCTTGTTTTTTCCTTATCTTTAATAAATTAATTTTATATTATTTGTAAATGTTCATCTTGTTTTTTCCTTATCTTTAATAAATTAATTTTATATTATTTGGAAATGTTCATCTTGTTTTTTCCTTATCATTAATAAATTAATTTTATATTATTTGGAAATGTTCATCTTGTTTTTTCCTTATCTGTAATAAATTAATTTTATATTATTTGGAAATGTTCATCTTGTTTTTTCCTTATCATTAATAAATTAATTTTATATTATTTGTAAATGTTCATCTTGTTTTTTCCTTATCATTAATAAATTAATTTTATATTATTTGGAAATGTTCATATTGTTTTTTCCTTATCTTTAATAAATTAATTTTATATTATTTGGAAATGTTCATCTTGTTTTTTCCTTATCATTAATAAATCAATTTTATATTATTTGCAAATGTTCATCTTGTTTTTTCCTTATCTTTTATAAATTAATTTTATATTATTTGGAAATGTTCATCTTGTTTTTTCCTTATCTTTTATAAATTAATTTTATATTATTTGGAAATGTTGATCTTGTTTTTTCCTTATCTTTAATAAATTAATTTTATATTATTTGGAAATGTTCATCTTGTTTTTTCCTTATCATTAATAAATTAATTTTAAATTATTTGTAAATGTTCGTATTGTTTTTTCCTTATCATTAATACATTAATTTTATATTATTTGTAAATGTTCATCTTGTTTTTTCCTTATTATTAATAAATTAATTTTATATTATTTGTAAATGTTCATCTTGTTTTTTCCTTATCTTTAATAAATTAATTTTATATTATTTGGAAATGTTCATATTGTTTTTTCCTTATCTTTAATACATTAATTTTATATTATTTGTAAATGTTTATCTTGTTTTTTCCTTATCTTTAATAAATCAATTTTATATTATTTGTAAATGTTCGTATTGTTTTTTCCTTATCATTAATAAATTAATTTTATATTATTTGTAAATGTTCATCTTGTTTTTTCCTTATCATTAATAAATTAATTTTATATTATTTGTAAATGTTCATCTTGTTTTTTCCTTATCATTAATAAATTAATTTTATATTATTTGGAAATGTTCATCTTGTTTTTTCCTTATCATTAATAAATTAATTTTATATTATTTGGAAATGTTCATCTTGTTTTTTCCTTATCTTTAATAAATTAATTTTATATTATTTGTAAATGTTCATCTTGTTTTTTTCTTATCTTTAATAAATTAATTTTAGATTATTTGGAAATGTTCATATTGTTTTTTCCTTATCATTAATAAATGAATTTTATATTATTTAGAAATGGTCATCTTGTTTTTTCCTTATCATTAATAAATTAATTTTATATTATTTGGAAATGTTCATCTTGTTTTTTCCTTATCATTAATAAATTAATTTTATATTATTTGGAAATGTTCATCTTGTTTTTTCCTTATCATTAATAAATTAATTTTATATTATTTGTAAATGTTCATTTTGGTTTTTCCTCATCATGAATAAATTAATTTTATATTATTTGGAAATGTTCATCTTGTTTTTTCCTTATCAATAATAAATTTATTGTATATTATTTGTAAATGTTCATGTTGTTTTTTCCTTATCATTAATAAATTAATTTTATATTATTTGGAAATGTTCATCTTGTTTTTTCCTTATCATTAATAAATTAATTTTATATTATTTGGAAATGTTTATCTTGTTTTTTCCTTATCTTTAATAAATTAATTTTATATTATTTGGAAATGTTCATCTTGTTTTTTTCTTTATCATTAATAAATTAATTTTATATTATTTGTAAACTTTCATCTTGTTTTTTGCTTATCATTATTAAATTAATTTTATATTATTTGTAAATGTTCATCTTGTTTTTTCCTTATCTGTACTAAATTAATTTTATATTATTTGGAAATGTTCATCTTGTTGTTTCCATATCATTAATAAATTAATTTTATATTATTAGTAAATGTTCATGTTGTTTTTTCCTTATCATTAATAAATTAATTTTATATTATTTAGAAATGTTAATCTTGTTCTTTTCTTATCTTTAATAAATTAATATTATATTATTTGGACATGTTCATCTTGTTTTTTCCTTATCTTTAATAAATTTATTTTATATTATTTGGAAATGTTCATCTTGTTTTTTCCTTATCTTTAATAAATTAATTTTATATTATTTGCAAATGTTCATCTTGTTTTTTCCTTATCTTTAATAAATTAATTTTATATTATTTGGAAATGTTCATCTTGTTGTTTCCTTATGATTAATAAATTAATTTTATATTATTTGTAAATGTTCATCTTGTTTTTTGCTTATCATTAATAAATTAATTTTATATTATTTGAAATGTTCATCTTGTTTTTTCCTTATCATTAATAAATTAATTTTATATTATTTGGAAATGTTCATCTTGTTTTTTCCTTATCATTAATAAATTAATTTTATATTATTTGGAAATGTTCATCTTGTTTTTTCCTTATCTTTAATAAATTAATTTTATATTATTTGTAAATGGTCATCTTGTTTTTTCCTTATCATTAATAAATTAATTTTATATTATTTGGAAATGTTCATCTTGTTTTTTCCTTATCTTTAATAAATTAATTTTATATTATTTGGAAATGTTCATCTTGTTTTTTCCTTATCATTAATAAATTAATTTTCTGTTATTTGGAAATGTTCATCTTGTTTTTTCCTTATCATTAATAAATTAATTTTATATTATTTGTAAATGTTCATCTTGTTTTTTCTTCATCATTAATAAATTAATTTTATATTATTTGGAAATGTTCATCTTGTTTTTTCCTTATCATTAATAAATCAATTTTATATTATTTGGAAATGTTCATCTTGTTTTTTCCTTATCATTAATAAATTAATTTTATATTATTTGTAAATGTTCATTCTGAAGAAATTCTCTTCCACTGACCGAGGACAAAAAAGGCGAAGTACAACAGCGGAACAGTTATTACACTGTGATCCGATCTCAGAAATCAAAGATTCAACCAGCTAGAAATATTTCATCTGCCACAGAAAAAGAAAGAAAAACGATTGTGTCAATTCTATTTTTATAACCGAGATGCGAAACAAATAAAGCACCAGGTAGAAATATTTCATCAGCCACAGAAAAAGAAAGAAAAACGATTGTGTCAATTCTATTTTTATAACCGAGATGCGAAACAAATAAAGAACCAGGTAGAAATATTTCATCTGCCACAGAAAAAGAAAGAAAAACGATTGTGTCAATTCTATTTTTATAACCGAGATGCGAAACAAATAAAGAACCAGGTAGAAATATTTCATCAGCCACAGAAAAAGAAAGAAAAACGATTGTGTCAATTCTATTTTTATAACCGAGATGCGAAACAAATAAAGAACCAGGTAGAAATATTTCATCTGCCACAGAAAAAGAAAGAAAAACGATTGTGTCAATTCTATTTTTATAACCGAGATGCGAAACAAATAAAGAAAAAAGCAGGAGGCTAAATCCCCCCCCCCTCACCTAACACCTTTCGCCCAGAATCCAGGATCATTCTTCTGTAGAATCCTTAAGCGACATGACGCGTTTTCAAATATGGCAGCGCCAAAGAAAAAATATCCTGACCAAAAGGGAGTTGGAACGCTTAGTTATCTGTTTTTCCGAAGTCAACACCAACAAGGTATGTATTGAAAAGAGAATGAAAAAGAAACATATTGAAAAACTGTGAACATTTGAATTTCTTTCTCCCAAAAGAGAACCCAACCGGACTGAATGTGTCGCTCACAAATCGTGAAAAGAACAAGGACAAAACAAACAAAAAAAGAAGACAAAAAAAGACTCGTGAGAGTAATTTTTGGATGAAAAAACAAACAAAACTTCAAAAACTGAATTTGTTATTTGGAACTTTCTTCCCTCATAAAAGAACTCATTCGGACTAAATGTATCGCTCATAAATTGTGAAAAGAAAAAGAAAAAAAAAACGAAGAAAAAAAACGAGAATTTGAAGTGCAAAATTTTGTTTCTCTTTCTGTCAACCTGTAGCTTGATTATTTCCTCGCGGTCGTGGAGTCTGGTTCGCTGTTAATCCTTTTCTTTCTGTTACAGGATTCTCCCTCAGTTTACATGTTAAAAATATTCCCAACTTCATTAATTTCGACGATATTTTTTATCGTTATATCTTTCTTTCCTTATCATTACTAAATTAATTTTATATTATTTGGAAATGTTCATCTTGTTCTTTCCTTATCATTAATAAATTAATTTTATATTATTTGTAAATGTTCATCTTGTTTTTTCCTTATCATTAATAAATTAATTTTATATTATTTGTAAATGTTCATCTTGTTTTTTCCTTATCTTTAATAAATTAATTTTATATTATTTGGAAATGTTCATCTTGTTTTTTCCTTACCTTTAATAAATTAATTTTATATTATTTGTAAATGTTCATCTTGTTTTTTCCTTATCATTAATAAATTAATTTTATATTATTTGGAAATGTTCATATTGTTTTTTCCTTATCTTTAATAAATTAATTTTATATTATTTGGAAATGTTCATCTTGTTTTTTCCTTATCTTTAATAAATTAATTTTATATTATTTGTAAATGTTCATATTGTTTTTTCCTTATCTTTAATAAATTAATTTTATATTATTTGTAAATGTTCATATTGTTTTTTCCTTATCTTTAATAAATTAATTTTATATTATTTGGAAATGTTCATCTTGTTTTTTCCTTATCTTTAATAAATTAATTTTATATTATTTGGAAATGTTCATCTTGTTTTTTCCTTATCTTTAATAAATTAATTTTATATTATTTGTAAATGTTCATCTTGTTTTTTCCTTATCATTAATAAATTAATTTTATATTATTTGGAAATGTTCATCTTGTTTTTTCCTTATCATTAATAAATTAATTTTATATTATTTGTAAATGTTCATATTGTTTTTTCCTTATCTTTAATAAATTAATTTTATATTATTTGTAAATGTTCATCTTGTTTTTTCCTTATCTTTAATAAATTAATTTTATATTATTTGGAAATGTTCATCTTGTTTTTTCCTTATCATTAATAAATTAATTTTATATTATTTGGAAATGTTCATCTTGTTTTTTCCTTATCATTAATAAATTAATTTTATATTATTTGTAAATGTTCATATTGTTTTTTCCTTATCTTTAATAAATTAATTTTATATTATTTGTAAATGTTCATCTTGTTTTTTCCTTATCTTTAATAAATTAATTTTATATTATTTGTAAATGTTCATCTTGTTTTTTCCTTATCTTTAATAAATTAATTTTATATTATTTGGAAATGTTCATCTTGTTTTTTCCTTATCTTTAATAAATTAATTTTATATTATTTGTAAATGTTCATCTTGTTTTTTCCTTATCATTAATAAATTAATTTTATATTATTTGGAAATGTTCATCTTGTTTTTTCCTTATCATTAATAAATTAATTTTATATTATTTGGAAATGTTCATCTTGTTTTTTCCTTATCATTAATAAATTAATTTTATATTATTTGTAAATGTTCATATTGTTTTTTCCTTATCTTTAATAAATTAATTTTATATTATTTGGAAATGTTCATCTTGTTTTTTCCTTATCTTTAAAAATTAATTTTATATTATTTGTAAATGTTCATCTTGTTTTTTCCTTATCTTTAATAAATTAATTTTATATTATTTGTAAATGTTCATCTTGTTTTTTCCTTATCATTAATAAATTAATTTTCTATTATTTGGAAATGTTCATCTTGTTTTTTCCTTATCATTAATAAATTAATTTTATATTATTTGTAAATGTTCATCTTGTTTTTTCCTTATCTTTAATAAATTAATTTTATATTATTTGTAAATGTTCATATTGTTTTTTCCTTATCTTTAATAAATTAATTTTATATTATTTGGAAATGTTCATCTTGTTTTTTCCTTATCATTAATAAATTAATTTTATATTATTTGTAAATGTTCATATTGTTTTTTCCTTATCATTAATAAATTAATTTTATATTATTTGTAAATGTTCATCTTGTTTTTTCCTTATCATTAATAAATTAATTTTATATTATTTGGAAATGTTCATCTTGTTTTTTCCTTATCTTTAATAAATTAATTTTCTATTATTTGTAAATGTTAATCTTGTTTTTTCCTTATCATTAATAAATTAATTTTATATTATTTGTAAATGTTCATCTTGTTTTTTCCTTATCATTAATAAATTAATTTTATATTATTTGGAAATGTTCATCTTGTTTTTTCCTTATCATTAATAAATTAATTTTATATTATTTGGAAATGTTCATCTTGTTTTTTCCTTATCATTAATAAATTAATTTTATATTATTTGGAAATGTTCATCTTGTTTTTTCCTTATCATTAATAAATTAATTTTATATTATTTGGAAATGTTCATCTTGTTTTTTCCTTATCATTAATAAATTAATTTTATATTATTTGTAAATGTTCATATTGTTTTTTCCTTATCATTAATAAATTAATTTTATATTATTTGTAAATGTTCATATTGTTTTTTCCTTATCTTTAATAAATTAATGTTCTATTATTTGTAAATGTTCATATTGTTTTTTCCTTATCTTTAATAAATTAATTTTATATTATTTGTAAATGTTCATCTTGTTTTTTCCTTATCATTAATAAATTAATTTTATATTATTTGGAAATGTTCATCTTGTTTTTTCCTTATCATTAATAAATTAATTTTATATTATTTGGAAATGTTCATATTGTTTTTTCCTTATATATAATAAATTAATTTTATATTATTTGTAAATGTTCATATTGTTTTTTCCTTATCTTTAATAAATTAATTTTATATTATTTGGAAATGTTCATCTTGTTTTTTCCTTATCTTTAATAAATTAATTTTATATTATTTGTAAATGTTCATCTTGTTTTTTCCTTATCTTTAATAAATTAATTTTATATTATTTGTAAATGTTCATCTTGTTTTTTCCTTATCATTAATAAATTAATTTTCTATTATTTGGAAATGTTCATCTTGTTTTTTCCTTATCATTAATAAATTAATTTTATATTATTTGGAAATGTTCATCTTGTTTTTTCCTTATCTTTAATAAATTAATTTTATATTATTTGTAAATGTTCATATTGTTTTTTCCTTATCTTTAATAAATTAATTTTATATTATTTGGAAATGTTCATCTTGTTTTTTCCTTATCATTAATAAATTAATTTTATATTATTTGTAAATGTTCATATTGTTTTTTCCTTATCATTAATAAATTAATTTTATATTATTTGTAAATGTTCATCTTGTTTTTTCCTTATCATTAATAAATTAATTTTATATTATTTGGAAATGTTCATCTTGTTTTTTCCTTATCTTTAATAAATTAATTTTATATTATTTGTAAATGTTCATATTGTTTTTTCCTTATCTTTAATAAATTAATTTTATATTATTTGTAAATGTTCATCTTGTTTTTTCCTTATCTTTAATAAATTAATTTTATATTATTTGTAAATGTTCATCTTGTTTTTTCCTTATCATTAATAAATTAATTTTCTATTATTTGGAAATGTTCATCTTGTTTTTTCCTTATCATTAATAAATTAATTTTATATTATTTGGAAATGTTCATCTTGTTTTTTCCTTATCTTTAATAAATTAATTTTATATTATTTGTAAATGTTCATATTGTTTTTTCCTTATCTTTAATAAATTAATTTTATATTATTTGTAAATGTTCATCTTGTTTTTTCCTTATCATTAATAAATTAATTTTATATTATTTGTAAATGTTCATCTTGTTTTTTCCTTATCATTAATAAATTAATTTTATATTATTTGGAAATGTTCATCTTGTTTTTTCCTTATCATTAATAAATTAATTTTATATTATTTGGAAATGTTCATCTTGTTTTTTCCTTATTTTTAATAAATTAATTTTATATTATTTGTAAATGTTCATATTGTTTTTTCTTTATCTTTAATAAATTAATTTTATATTATTTGGAAATGTTCATCTTGTTTTTTCCTTATCTTTAATAAATTAATTTTATATTATTTGTAAATGTTCATCTTGTTTTTTCCTTATCTTTAATAAATTAATTTTATATTATTTGTAAATGTTCATCTTGTTTTTTCCTTATCATTAATAAATTAATTTTCTATTATTTGGAAATGTTCATCTTGTTTTTTCCTTATCATTAATAAATTAATTTTATATTATTTGTAAATGTTCATCTTGTTTTTTCCTTATCTTTAATGAATTAATTTTATATTATTTGTAAATGTTCATCTTGTTTTTTCCTTATCTTTAATAAATTAATTTTATATTATTTGTAAATGTTAATATTGTTTTTTCCTTATCATTAATAAATTAATTTTATATTATTTGGAAATGTTCATATTGTTTTTTCCTTATCTTTAATAAATTAATTTTATATTATTTGTAAATGTTCATCTTGTTTTTTCCTTATCATTAATAAATTAATTTTATATTATTTGTAAATGTTCATCTTGTTTTTTCCTTATCTTTAATAAATTAATTTTATATTATTTGGAAATATTCATATTGTTTTTTTCTTATATTTAATTAATTAATTTTATATTATTTGTAAATGTTCATCTTGTTTTTTCCTTATCATTAATAAATTAATTTTATATTATTTGTAAATGTTCATCTTGTTTTTCCTTATCTTTACTAAATTAATTTTATATTATTTGTAAATGTTCATCTTGTTTTTTCCTTATCATTAATAAATTAATTTTATATTATTTGGAAATGTTCATATTGTTTTTTCCTTATCTTTAATTAATTAATTTTATATTATTTGTAAATGTTCATCTTGTTTTTTCCTTATCATTAATAAATTAATTTTATATTATTTGTAAATGTTCATCTTGTTTTTTCCTTATCATTAATAAATTAATTTTATATTATTTGTAAATGTTCGTCTTGTTTTTTCCTTATCATTAATAAATTAATTTTATATTATTTGGAAATGTTCATCTTGTTTTTTCCTTATCATTAATAAATCATTTTTATATTATTTGGAAATGTTCATCTTGTTTTTTCCTTATCTTTAATAAATTAATTTTATATTATTTGGAAATGTTCATCTTGTTTTTTCCTTATCATTAATAAATTAATTTTATATTATTTGGAAATGTTCATCTTGTTTTTTCCTTATCTTTAATAAATTAATTTTATATTATTTGGAAATGTTCATCTTGTTTTTTCCTTATCTTTAATAAATTAATTTTATATTATTTGTAAATGTTCATCTTGTTTTTTCCTTATCTTTAATAAATTAATTTTATATTATTTGGAAATGTTCATCTTGTTTTTTCCTTATCATTAATAAATTAATTTTATATTATTTGGAAATGTTCATCTTGTTTTTTCCTTATCTGTAATAAATTAATTTTATATTATTTGGAAATGTTCATCTTGTTTTTTCCTTATCATTAATAAATTAATTTTATATTATTTGTAAATGTTCATCTTGTTTTTTCCTTATCATTAATAAATTAATTTTATATTATTTGGAAATGTTCATATTGTTTTTTCCTTATCTTTAATAAATTAATTTTATATTATTTGGAAATGTTCATCTTGTTTTTTCCTTATCATTAATAAATCAATTTTATATTATTTGCAAATGTTCATCTTGTTTTTTCCTTATCTTTTATAAATTAATTTTATATTATTTGGAAATGTTCATCTTGTTTTTTCCTTATCTTTTATAAATTAATTTTATATTATTTGGAAATGTTGATCTTGTTTTTTCCTTATCTTTAATAAATTAATTTTATATTATTTGGAAATGTTCATCTTGTTTTTTCCTTATCATTAATAAATTAATTTTAAATTATTTGTAAATGTTCGTATTGTTTTTTCCTTATCATTAATACATTAATTTTATATTATTTGTAAATGTTCATCTTGTTTTTTCCTTATTATTAATAAATTAATTTTATATTATTTGTAAATGTTCATCTTGTTTTTTCCTTATCTTTAATAAATTAATTTTATATTATTTGGAAATGTTCATATTGTTTTTTCCTTATCTTTAATACATTAATTTTATATTATTTGTAAATGTTTATCTTGTTTTTTCCTTATCTTTAATAAATCAATTTTATATTATTTGTAAATGTTCGTATTGTTTTTTCCTTATCATTAATAAATTAATTTTATATTATTTGTAAATGTTCATCTTGTTTTTTCCTTATCATTAATAAATTAATTTTATATTATTTGTAAATGTTCATCTTGTTTTTTCCTTATCATTAATAAATTAATTTTATATTATTTGGAAATGTTCATCTTGTTTTTTCCTTATCATTAATAAATTAATTTTATATTATTTGGAAATGTTCATCTTGTTTTTTCCTTATCTTTAATAAATTAATTTTATATTATTTGTAAATGTTCATCTTGTTTTTTTCTTATCTTTAATAAATTAATTTTAGATTATTTGGAAATGTTCATATTGTTTTTTCCTTATCATTAATAAATGAATTTTATATTATTTAGAAATGGTCATCTTGTTTTTTCCTTATCATTAATAAATTAATTTTATATTATTTGTAAATGTTCATCTTGTTTTTTCCTTATCATTAATAAATTAATTTTATATTATTTGGAAATGTTCATCTTGTTTTTTCCTTATCATTAATAAATTAATTTTATATTATTTGTAAATGTTCATTTTGGTTTTTCCTTATCATGAATAAATTAATTTTATATTATTTGGAAATGTTCATCTTGTTTTTTCCTTATCAATAATAAATTTATTGTATATTATTTGTAAATGTTCATGTTGTTTTTTCCTTATCATTAATAAATTAATTTTATATTATTTGGAAATGTTCATCTTGTTTTTTCCTTATCATTAATAAATTAATTTTATATTATTTGGAAATGTTTATCTTGTTTTTTCCTTATCTTTAATAAATTAATTTTATATTATTTGGAAATGTTCATCTTGTTTTTTTCTTTATCATTAATAAATTAATTTTATATTATTTGTAAACTTTCATCTTGTTTTTTGCTTATCATTATTAAATTAATTTTATATTATTTGTAAATGTTCATCTTGTTTTTTCCTTATCTGTACTAAATTAATTTTATATTATTTGGAAATGTTCATCTTGTTGTTTCCATATCATTAATAAATTAATTTTATATTATTAGTAAATGTTCATGTTGTTTTTTCCTTATCATTAATAAATTAATTTTATATTATTTGGAAATGTTAATCTTGTTCTTTTCTTATCTTTAATAAATTAATATTATATTATTTGGACATGTTCATCTTGTTTTTTCCTTATCTTTAATAAATTTATTTTATATTATTTGGAAATGTTCATCTTGTTTTTTCCTTATCTTTAATAAATTAATTTTATATTATTTGCAAATGTTCATCTTGTTTTTTCCTTATCTTTAATAAATTAATTTTATATTATTTGGAAATGTTCATCTTGTTGTTTCCTTATGATTAATAAATTAATTTTATATTATTTGTAAATGTTCATCTTGTTTTTTGCTTATCATTAATAAATTAATTTTATATTATTTGAAATGTTCATCTTGTTTTTTCCTTATCATTAATAAATTAATTTTATATTATTTGGAAATGTTCATCTTGTTTTTTCCTTATCATTAATAAATTAATTTTATATTATTTGGAAATGTTCATCTTGTTTTTTCCTTATCTTTAATAAATTAATTTTATATTATTTGTAAATGGTCATCTTGTTTTTTCCTTATCATTAATAAATTAATTTTATATTATTTGGAAATGTTCATCTTGTTTTTTCCTTATCTTTAATAAATTAATTTTATATTATTTGGAAATGTTCATCTTGTTTTTTCCTTATCATTAATAAATTAATTTTCTGTTATTTGGAAATGTTCATCTTGTTTTTTCCTTATCATTAATAAATTAATTTTATATTATTTGTAAATGTTCATCTTGTTTTTTCTTCATCATTAATAAATTAATTTTATATTATTTGCAAATGTTCATCTTGTTTTTTCCTTATCTTTAATAAATTAATTTTATATTATTTGGAAATGTTCATCTTGTTTTTTCCTTATCATTAATAAATTAATTTTATATTATTTGGAAATGTTCATCTTGTTTTTTCCTTATCTTTTATAAATTAATTTTATATTATTTGGAAATGTTCATCTTGTTTTTTCCTTATCTTTAATGAATTAATTTTATATTATTTGTAAATGTTCATCTTGTTTTTTCCTTATCTTTAATAAATTAATTTTATATTATTTGTAAATGTTAATATTGTTTTTTCCTTATCATTAATAAATTAATTTTATATTATTTGTAAATGTTCATCTTGTTTTTTCCTTATCTTTAATAAATTAATTTTATATTATTTGTAAATGTTCATCTTGTTTTTTTCTTTATCATTAATAAATTAATTTTATATTATTTGGAAATGTTCATCTTGTTTTTTCCTTATCTTTAATAAATTAATTTTATATTATTTGTAAATGTTCATGTTGTTTTTTTCTTATCTTTAATAAATTAATTTTATATTATTTGTAAATGTTAATCTTGTTTTTTCCTTATCATTAATAAATGAATTTTATATTATTTGTAAATGTTCATGTTGTTTTTTCCTTATCTTTAATAAATTAATTTTATATTATTTGTAAATGTTCATATTGTTTTTTCCTTACCATTAATAAATGAATTTTATATTATTTAGAAATGGTCATCTTGTTTTTTCCTTATCATTAATAAATTAATTTTATATTATTTGTAAATGTTCATCTTTTTTTTTTTCCTTATCATTAATAAATTAATTTTATATTATTTGTAAATGTTCATCTTGTTTTTTCCTTATCATTAATAAATTAATTTTATATTATTTGGAAATGTTCATCTTGTTTTTTCCTTATCATTAATAAATTAATTTTATATTATTTGGAAATGTTCATCTTGTTTTTTCCTTATCATTAATAAATTAATTTTATATTATTTGGAAATGTTCATCTTGTTTTTTCCTTATCATTAATAAATTAATTTTATATTATTTGGAAATGTTCATCTTGTTTTTTCCTTATCTTTAATAAATTAATTTTATATTATTTGGAAATGTTCATCTTGTTTTTTCCTTATCATTAATAAATTAATTTTCTGTTATTTGGAAATGTTCATCTTGTTTTTTCCTTATCTGTAATAAATTAATTTTATATTATTTAAAAATGTTCATCTTGTTTTTTCTTTATCATTAATAAATTAATTTTATATTATTTGTAAATGTTCATCTTGTTTTTTCCTTATCATTAATAAATTAATTTTATATTATTTGGAAATGTTCATATTGTTTTTTCCTTATCTTTAATAAATTAATTTTATATTATTTGGAAATGTTCATCTTGTTTTTTCCTTATCATTAATAAATCAATTTTATATTATTTGCAAATGTTCATCTTGTTTTTTCCTTATCTTTAATAAATAAATTTTATATTATTTGGAAATGTTCATCTTGTTTTTTCCTTATCTTTTATAAATTAATTTTATATTATTTGGAAATGTTCATCTTGTTTTTTCCTTATCTTTAATAAATTAATTTTATATTATTTGGAAATGTTCATCTTGTTTTTTCCTTATCATTAATAAATTAATTTTAAATTATTTGTAAATGTTCATCTTGTTTTTTCCTTATCATTAATAAATTAATTTTATATTATTTGGAAATGTTCATATTGTATTTTCCATATCATTAATGAATTAATTTTATATTATTTGTAAATGTTCATCTTGTTTTTTCCTTATCTTTAATAAATTAATTTTATATTATTTGTAAATGTTCATCTTGTTTTTTCCTTATCATTAATAAATTAATTTTATATTATTTGGAAATGTTCATATTGTTTTTTCCTTATCTTTAATACATTAATTTTATATTATTTGTAAATGTTCATCTTGTTTTTTCCTTATCTTTAATAAATCAATTTTATATTATTTGTAAATGGTCATCTTGTTTTTTCCTTACCTTTAATAAATTAATTTTATATTATTTGTAAATGTTCGTATTGTTTTTTCCTTATCATTAATAAATTAATTTTATATTATTTGTAAATGTTCGTATTGTTTTTTCCTTATCATTAATAAATTAATTTTATATTATTTGTAAATGTTAATCTTGTTTTTTCCTTATCATTAATAAATTAATTTTATATTATTTGGAAATGTTCATCTTGTTTTTTCCTTATCATTAATAAATTAATTTTATATTATTTGGAAATGTTCATCTTGTTTTTTCCTTATCTTTAATAAATTAATTTTATATTATTTGTAAATGTTCATCTTGTTTTTTTCTTATCTTTAATAAATTAATTTTAGATTATTTGGAAATGTTCATATTGTTTTTTCCTTATCATTAATAAATGAATTTTATATTATTTAGAAATGGTCATCTTGTTTTTTCCTTATCATTAATAAATTAATTTTATATTATTTGTAAATGTTCATCTTGTTTTTTCCTTATCATTAATAAATTAATTTTATATTATTTGGAAATGTTCATCTTGTTTTTTCCTTATCATTAATAAATTAATTTTATATTATTTGTAAATGTTCATTTTGGTTTTTCCTCATCATGAATAAATTAATTTTATATTATTTGGAAATGTTCATCTTGTTTTTTCCTTATCAATAATAAATTTATTGTATATTATTTGTAAATGTTCATGTTGTTTTTTCCTTATCATTAATAAATTAATTTTATATTATTTGGAAATGTTCATCTTGTTTTTTCCTTATCATTAATAAATTAATTTTATATTATTTGGAAATGTTTATCTTGTTTTTTCCTTATCATTAATAAATTAATTTTATATTATTTGGAAATGTTCATCTTGTTTTTTTCTTTATCATTAATAAATTAATTTTATATTATTTGTAAATGTTCATCTTGTTTTTTGCTTATCATTATTAAATTAATTTTATATTATTTGTAAATGTTCATCTTGTTTTTTCCTTATCTGTACTAAATTAATTTTATATTATTTGGAAATGTTCATCTTGTTGTTTCCATATCATTAATAAATTAATTTTATATTATTAGTAAATGTTCATGTTGTTTTTTCCTTATCATTAATAAATTAATTTTATATTATTTGTAAATGTTCATCTTGTTTTTTCCTTATCTGTAATAAATTAATTTTATATTATTTGGAAATGTTCATCTTGTTTTTTCCTTATCATTAATAAATCAATTTTATATTATTTGTAAATGTTCATCTTGTTTTTTCCTTATCATTAATAAATTAATTTTATATTATTTGGAAATGTTCATATTGTTTTTTCCTTATCTTTAATAAATTAATTTTATATTATTTGGAAATGTTCATCTTGTTTTTTCCTTATCATTAATAAATTAATTTTATATTATTTGGAAATGTTAATCTTGTTCTTTTCTTATCTTTAATAAATTAATATTATATTATTTGGAAATGTTCATCTTGTTTTTTCCTTATCATTAATAAATTAATTTTATATTATTTGGAAATGTTCATCTTGTTTTTTCCTTATCTTTAATAAATTAATTTTATATTATTTGGAAATGTTCATCTTGTTTTTTCCTTATCATTAATAAATTAATTTTATATTATTTGGAAATGTTCATCTTGTTTTTTCCTTATCTTTAATAAATTAATTTTATATTATTTGGAAATGTTCATCTTGTTTTTTCCTTATCATTAATAAATAAATTTTCTGTTATTTGGAAATGTTCATCTTGTTTTTTCCTTCTCTGTAATAAATTAATTTTATATTATTTGGAAATGTTCATCTTGTTTTTTACTTTTCATTAATAAATTAATTTTATATTATTTGTAAATGTTCATCTTGTTTTTTCCTTATCATTAATAAATTAATTTTATATTATTTGGAAATGTTCATATTGTTTTTTCCTTATCTTTAATAAATTAATTTTATATTATTTGGAAATGTTCATCTTGTTTTTTCCTTATCATTAATAAATCAATTTTATATTATTTGCAAATGTTCATCTTGTTTTTTCCTTATCTTTAATAAATTAATTTTATATTATTTGGAAATGTTCATCTTGTTTTTTCTTTATCTTTTATAAATTAATTTTATATTATTTGGAAATGTTCATCTTGTTTTTTCCTTATCTTTAATAAATTAATTTTATATTATTTGGAAATGTTCATCTTGTTTTTTCCTTATCATTAATAAATTAATTTTAAATTATTTGTAAATGTTCATCTTGTTTTTTCCTTATCATTAATACATTAATTTTATATTATTTGTAAATGTTCATCTTGTTTTTTCCTTATCATTAATAAATTAATTTTATATTATTTGTAAATGTTCATCTTGTATTTTCCTTATCTTTAATAAATTAATTTTATATTATTTGGAAATGTTCATCTTGTTTTTTCCTTATCATTAATAAATTAATTTTATATTATTTGTAAATGTTCATTTTGGTTTTTCCTCATCATGAATAAATTAATTTTATATTATTTGGAAATGTTCATCTTGTTTTTTCCTTATCAATAATAAATTTATTGTATATTATTTGTAAATGTTCATGTTGTTTTTTCCTTATCATTAATAAATTAATTTTATATTATTTGAAAATGTTCATCTTGTTTTTTCCTTATCATTAATAAATTAATTTTATATTATTTGGAAATGTTTATCTTGTTTTTTCCTTATCATTAATAAATTAATTTTATATTATTTGGAAATGTTCATCTTGTTTTTTTCTTTATCATTAATAAATTAATTTTATATTATTTGTAAACTTTCATCTTGTTTTTTGCTTATCATTATTAAATTAATTTTATATTATTTGTAAATGTTCATCTTGTTTTTTCCTTATCTGTACTAAATTAATTTTATATTATTTGGAAATGTTCATCTTGTTGTTTCCATATCATTAATAAATTAATTTTATATTATTAGTAAATGTTCATGTTGTTTTTTCCTTATCATTAATAAATTAATTTTATATTATTTGGAAATGTTAATCTTGTTCTTTTCTTATCTTTAATAAATTAATATTATATTATTTGGAAATGTTCATCTTATTTTTTCCTTATCTTTAATAAATTTATTTTATATTATTTGGAAATGTTCATCTTGTTTTTTCCTTATCTTTTATAAATTAATTTTATATTATTTGGAAATGTTCATCTTGTTTTTTCCTTATCATTAATAAATTAATTTTATATTATTTGGAAATGTTCATCTTGTTTTTTCCTTATCTTTAATAAATTAATTTTATATTATTTGTAAATGTTAATATTGTTTTTTCCTTATCATTAATAAATTAATTTTATATTATTTGTAAATGTTCATCTTGTTTTTTCCTTATCTTTAATAAATTAATTTTATATTATTTGTAAATGTTCATCTTGTTTTTTTCTTTATCATTAATAAATTAATTTTATATTATTTGGAAATGTTCATCTTGTTTTTTCCTTATCTTTAATAAATTAATTTTATATTATTTGTAAATGTTCATGTTGTTTTTTTCTTATCTTTAATAAATTAATTTTATATTATTTGGAAATGTTCATATTGTTTTTTCCTTATCATTAATAAATGAATTTTATATTATTTAGAAATGGTCATCTTGTTTTTTCCTTATCATTAATAAATTAATTTTATATTATTTGTAAATGTTCATCTTTTTTTTTTCCTTATCATTAATAAATTAATTTTATATTATTTGTAAATGTTCATCTTGTTTTTTCCTTATCATTAATAAATTAATTGTATATTATTTGGAAATGTTCATCTTGTTTTTTCCTTATCATTAATAAATTAATTTTATATTATTTGGAAATGTTCATCTTGTTTTTTCCTTATCTTTAATAAATTAATTTTATATTATTTGGAAATGTTCATCTTGTTTTTTCCTTATCATTAATAAATTAATTTTATATTATTTGGAAATGTTCATCTTGTTTTTTCCTTATCTTTAATAAATTAATTTTATATTATTTGGAAATGTTCATCTTGTTTTTTCCTTATCATTAATAAATTAATTTTCTGTTATTTGGAAATGTTCATCTTGTTTTTTCCTTATCTGTAATAAATTAATTTTATATTATTTGGAAATGTTCATCTTGTTTTTTCTTTATCATTAATAAATTAATTTTATATTATTTGTAAATGTTCATCTTGTTTTTTCCTTATCATTAATAAATTAATTTTATATTATTTGGAAATGTTCATCTTGTTTTTTCCTTATCTTTAATAAATTAATTTTATATTATTTGGAAATGTTCATCTTGTTTTTTCCTTATCATTAATAAATCAATTTTATATTATTTGCAAATGTTCATCTTGTTTTTTCCTTATCTTTAATAAATAAATTTTATATTATTTGGAAATGTTCATCTTGTTTTTTCCTTATCTTTTATAAATTAATTTTATATTATTTGGAAATGTTCATCTTGTTTTTTCCTTATCTTTAATAAATTAATTTTATATTATTTGGAAATGTTCATCTTGTTTTTTCCTTATCATTAATAAATTAATTTTAAATTATTTGTAAATGTTCATCTTGTTTTTTCCTTATCATTAATAAATTAATTTTATATTATTTGGAAATGTTCATATTGTATTTTCCATATCATTAATGAATTAATTTTATATTATTTGTAAATGTTCATCTTGTTTTTTCCTTATCTTTAATAAATTAATTTTATATTATTTGTAAATGTTCATCTTGTTTTTTCCTTATCATTAATAAATTAATTTTATATTATTTGGAAATGTTCATATTGTTTTTTCCTTATCTTTAATACATTAATTTTATATTATTTGTAAATGTTCATCTTGTTTTTTCCTTATCTTTAATAAATCAATTTTATATTATTTGTAAATGGTCATCTTGTTTTTTCCTTACCTTTAATAAATTAATTTTATATTATTTGTAAATGTTCGTATTGTTTTTTCCTTATCATTAATAAATTAATTTTATATTATTTGTAAATGTTCGTATTGTTTTTTCCTTATCATTAATAAATTAATTTTATATTATTTGTAAATGTTAATCTTGTTTTTTCCTTATCATTAATAAATTAATTTTATATTATTTGGAAATGTTCATCTTGTTTTTTCCTTATCATTAATAAATTAATTTTATATTATTTGGAAATGTTCATCTTGTTTTTTCCTTATCTGTAATAAATTAATTTTATATTATTTGTAAATGTTCATCTTGTTTTTTTCTTATCTTTAATAAATTAATTTTAGATTATTTGGAAATGTTCATATTGTTTTTTCCTTATCATTAATAAATGAATTTTATATTATTTAGAAATGGTCATCTTGTTTTTTCCTTATCATTAATAAATTAATTTTATATTATTTGTAAATGTTCATCTTGTTTTTTCCTTATCATTAATAAATTAATTTTATATTATTTGGAAATGTTCATCTTGTTTTTTCCTTATCATTAATAAATTAATTTTATATTATTTGTAAATGTTCATTTTGGTTTTTCCTCATCATGAATAAATTAATTTTATATTATTTGGAAATGTTCATCTTGTTTTTTCCTTATCAATAATAAATTTATTGTATATTATTTGTAAATGTTCATGTTGTTTTTTCCTTATCATTAATAAATTAATTTTATATTATTTGGAAATGTTCATCTTGTTTTTTCCTTATCATTAATAAATTAATTTTATATTATTTGGAAATGTTTATCTTGTTTTTTCCTTATCATTAATAAATTTATTTTATATTATTTGGAAATGTTCATCTTGTTTTTTTCTTTATCATTAATAAATTAATTTTATATTATTTGTAAATGTTCATCTTGTTTTTTGCTTATCATTATTAAATTAATTTTATATTATTTGTAAATGTTCATCTTGTTTTTTCCTTATCTGTACTAAATTAATTTTATATTATTTGGAAATGTTCATCTTGTTGTTTCCATATCATTAATAAATTAATTTTATATTATTAGTAAATGTTCATGTTGTTTTTTCCTTATCATTAATAAATTAATTTTATATTATTTGTAAATGTTCATCTTGTTTTTTCCTTATCTGTAATAAATTAATTTTATATTATTTGGAAATGTTCATCTTGTTTTTTCCTTATCATTAATAAATTAATTTTATATTATTTGTAAATGTTCATCTTGTTTTTTCCTTATCATTAATAAATTAATTTTATATTATTTGGAAATGTTCATCTTGTTTTTTCCTTATCTTTAATAAATTAATTTTATATTATTTGGAAATGTTCATCTTGTTTTTTCCTTATCATTAATAAATTAATTTTATATTATTTGGAAATGTTCATCTTGTTTTTTCCTTATCTTTAATAAATTAATTTTATATTATTTGGAAATGTTCATCTTGTTTTTTCCTTATCATTAATAAATAAATTTTCTGTTATTTGGAAATGTTCATCTTGTTTTTTCCTTCTCTGTAATAAATTAATTTTATATTATTTGGAAATGTTCATCTTGTTTTTTACTTTTCATTAATAAATTAATTTTATATTATTTGTAAATGTTCATCTTGTTTTTTCCTTATCATTAATAAATTAATTTTATATTATTTGGAAATGTTCATATTGTTTTTTCCTTATCTTTAATAAATTAATTTTATATTATTTGGAAATGTTCATCTTGTTTTTTCCTTATCATTAATAAATCAATTTTATATTATTTGCAAATGTTCATCTTGTTTTTTCCTTATCTTTAATAAATTAATTTTATATTATTTGGAAATGTTCATCTTGTTTTTTCTTTATCTTTTATAAATTAATTTTATATTATTTGGAAATGTTCATCTTGTTTTTTCCTTATCTTTAATAAATTAATTTTATATTATTTGGAAATGTTCATCTTGTTTTTTCCTTATCATTAATAAATTAATTTTAAATTATTTGTAAATGTTCATCTTGTTTTTTCCTTATCATTAATACATTAATTTTATATTATTTGTAAATGTTCATCTTGTTTTTTCCTTATCATTAATAAATTAATTTTATATTATTTGTAAATGTTCATCTTGTATTTTCCTTATCTTTAATAAATTAATTTTATATTATTTGGAAATGTTCATCTTGTTTTTTCCTTATCATTAATAAATTAATTTTATATTATTTGTAAATGTTCATTTTGGTTTTTCCTCATCATGAATAAATTAATTTTATATTTTTTGGAAATGTTCATCTTGTTTTTTCCTTATCAATAATAAATTTATTGTAAATTATTTGTAAATGTTCATGTTGTTTTTTCCTTATCATTAATAAATTAATTTTATATTATTTGGAAATGTTCATCTTGTTTTTTCCTTATCATTAATAAATTAATTTTATATTATTTGGAAATGTTTATCTTGTTTTTTCCTTATCATTAATAAATTAATTTTATATTATTTGGAAATGTTCATCTTGTTTTTTTCTTTATCATTAATAAATTAATTTTATATTATTTGTAAACTTTCATCTTGTTTTTTGCTTATCATTATTAAATTAATTTTATATTATTTGTAAATGTTCATCTTGTTTTTTCCTTATCTGTACTAAATTAATTTTATATTATTTGGAAATGTTCATCTTGTTGTTTCCATATCATTAATAAATTAATTTTATATTATTAGTAAATGTTCATGTTGTTTTTTCCTTATCATTAATAAATTAATTTTATATTATTTGGAAATGTTAATCTTGTTCTTTTCTTATCTTTAATAAATTAATATTATATTATTTGGAAATGTTCATCTTATTTTTTCCTTATCTTTAATAAATTAATTTTATATTATTTGGAAATGTTCATCTTGTTTTTTCCTTATCTTTTATAAATTAATTTTATATTATTTGGAAATGTTCATCTTGTTTTTTCCTTATCATTAATAAATTAATTTTATATTATTTGGAAATGTTCATCTTGTTTTTTCCTTATCTTTAATAAATTAATTTTATATTATTTGTAAATGTTAATATTGTTTTTTCCTTATCATTAATAAATTAATTTTATATTATTTGTAAATGTTCATCTTGTTTTTTCCTTATCTTTAATAAATTAATTTTATATTATTTGTAAATGTTCATCTTGTTTTTTTCTTTATCATTAATAAATTAATTTTATATTATTTGGAAATGTTCATCTTGTTTTTTCCTTATCTTTAATAAATTAATTTTATATTATTTGTAAATGTTCATGTTGTTTTTTTCTTATCTTTAATAAATTAATTTTATATTATTTGGAAATGTTCATATTGTTTTTTCCTTATCATTAATAAATGAATTTTATATTATTTAGAAATGGTCATCTTGTTTTTTCCTTATCATTAATAAATTAATTTTATATTATTTGTAAATGTTCATCTTTTTTTTTTTCCTTATCATTAATAAATTAATTTTATATTATTTGTAAATGTTCATCTTGTTTTTTCCTTATCATTAATAAATTAATTGTATATTATTTGGAAATGTTCATCTTGTTTTTTCCTTATCATTAATAAATTAATTTTATATTATTTGGAAATGTTCATCTTGTTTTTTCCTTATCTTTAATAAATTAATTTTATATTATTTGGAAATGTTCATCTTGTTTTTTCCTTATCATTAATAAATTAATTTTATATTATTTGGAAATGTTCATCTTGTTTTTTCCTTATCTTTAATAAATTAATTTTATATTATTTGGAAATGTTCATCTTGTTTTTTCCTTATCATTAATAAATTAATTTTCTGTTATTTGGAAATGTTCATCTTGTTTTTTCCTTATCTGTAATAAATTAATTTTATATTATTTGGAAATGTTCATCTTGTTTTTTCTTTATCATTAATAAATTAATTTTATATTATTTGTAAATGTTCATCTTGTTTTTTCCTTATCATTAATAAATTAATTTTATATTATTTGGAAATGTTCATCTTGTTTTTTCCTTATCTTTAATAAATTAATTTTATATTATTTGGAAATGTTCATCTTGTTTTTTCCTTATCATTAATAAATCAATTTTATATTATTTGCAAATGTTCATCTTGTTTTTTCCTTATCTTTAATAAATAAATTTTATATTATTTGGAAATGTTCATCTTGTTTTTTCCTTATCTTTTATAAATTAATTTTATATTATTTGGAAATGTTCATCTTGTTTTTTCCTTATCTTTAATAAATTAATTTTATATTATTTGGAAATGTTCATCTTGTTTTTTCCTTATCATTAATAAATTAATTTTAAATTATTTGTAAATGTTCATCTTGTTTTTTCCTTATCATTAATAAATTAATTTTATATTATTTGGAAATGTTCATATTGTATTTTCCATATCATTAATGAATTAATTTTATATTATTTGTAAATGTTCATCTTGTTTTTTCCTTATCTTTAATAAATTAATTTTATATTATTTGTAAATGTTCATCTTGTTTTTTCCTTATCATTAATAAATTAATTTTATATTATTTGGAAATGTTCATATTGTTTTTTCCTTATCTTTAATACATTAATTTTATATTATTTGTAAATGTTCATCTTGTTTTTTCCTTATCTTTAATAAATCAATTTTATATTATTTGTAAATGTTCGTATTGTTTTTTCCTTATCATTAATAAATTAATTTTATATTATTTGTAAATGTTCATCTTGTTTTTTCCTTATCATTAATAAATTAATTTTATATTATTTGTAAATGTTAATCTTGTTTTTTCCTTATCATTAATAAATTAATTTTATATTATTTGGAAATGTTCATCTTGTTTTTTCCTTATCATTAATAAATTAATTTTATATTATTTGTAAATGTTCATCTTGTTTTTTCCTTATCATTAATAAATTAATTTTATATTATTTGTAAATGTTAATCTTGTTTTTTCCTTATCATTAATAAATTAATTTTATATTATTTGGAAATGTTCATCTTGTTTTTTCCTTATCATTAATAAATTAATTTTATATTATTTGGAAATGTTCATCTTGTTTTTTCCTTATCTTTAATAAATTAATTTTATATTATTTGTAAATGTTCATCTTGTTTTTTTCTTATCTTTAATAAATTAATTTTAGATTATTTGGAAATGTTCATATTGTTTTTTCCTTATCATTAATAAATGAATTTTATATTATTTAGAAATGGTCATCTTGTTTTTTCCTTATCATTAATAAATTAATTTTATATTATTTGTAAATGTTCATCTTGTTTTTTCCTTATCATTAATAAATTAATTTTATATTATTTGGAAATGTTCATCTTGTTTTTTCCTTATCATTAATAAATTAATTTTATATTATTTGTAAATGTTCATTTTGGTTTTTCCTCATCATGAATAAATTAATTTTATATTATTTGGAAATGTTCATCTTGTTTTTTCCTTATCAATAATAAATTTATTGTATATTATTTGTAAATGTTCATGTTGTTTTTTCCTTATCATTAATAAATTAATTTTATATTATTTGGAAATGTTCATCTTGTTTTTTCCTTATCATTAATAAATTAATTTTATATTATTTGGAAATGTTTATCTTGTTTTTTCCTAATCATTAATAAATCAATTTTATATTATTTGGAAATGTTCATCTTGTTTTTTTCTTTATCATTAATAAATTAATTTTATATTATTTGTAAATGTTCATCTTGTTTTTTGCTTATCATTATTAAATTAATTTTATATTATTTGTAAATGTTCATCTTGTTTTTTCCTTATCTGTACTAAATTAATTTTATATTATTTGGAAATGTTCATCTTGTTGTTTCCATATCATTAATAAATTAATTTTATATTATTAGTAAATGTTCATGTTGTTTTTTCCTTATCATTAATAAATTAAGTTTTTATTATTTGGAAATGTTAATCTTGTTCTTTTCTTATCTTTAATAAATTAATATTATATTATTTGGAAATGTTCATCTTGTTTTTTCCTTATCATTAATAAATTAATTTTATATTATTTGGAAATGTTCATCTTGTTTTTTCCTTATCTTTAATAAATTAATTTTATATTATTTGGAAATGTTCATCTTGTTTTTTCCTTATCATTAATAAATTAATTTTATATTATTTGGAAATGTTCATCTTGTTTTTTCCTTATCTTTAATAAATTAATTTTATATTATTTGGAAATGTTCATCTTGTTTTTTCCTTATCATTAATAAATAAATTTTCTGTTATTTGGAAATGTTCATCTTGTTTTTTCCTTCTCTGTAATAAATTAATTTTATATTATTTGGAAATGTTCATCTTGTTTTTTCCTTATCATTAATAAATTAATTTTATATTATTTGGAAATGTTCATATTGTTTTTTCCTTATCTTTAATAAATTAATTTTATATTATTTGGAACTGTTCATCTTGTTTTTTCCTTATCATTAATAAATTAATTTTATATTATTTGGAAATGTTAATCTTGTTCTTTTCTTATCTTTAATAAATTAATATTATATTATTTGGAAATGTTCATCTTGTTTTTTCCTTATCCTTAATAAATTAATATTATATTATTTGGAAATGTTCATCTTGTTTTTTCCTTATCATTAATAAATTAATTTTATATTATTTGGAAATGTTCATCTTGTTTTTTCCTTATCTTTAATAAATTAATTTTATATTATTTGGAAATGTTCATCTTGTTTTTTTCTTTATCATTAATAAATTAATTTTATATTATTTGGAAATGTTCATCTTGTTTTTTCCTTATCTTTAATAAATTAATTTTATATTATTTGGAAATGTTCATCTTGTTTTTTCCTTATCATTAATAAATAAATTTTCTGTTATTTGGAAATGTTCATCTTGTTTTTTCCTTCTCTGTAATAAATTAATTTTATATTATTTGGAAATGTTCATCTTGTTTTTTCCTTATCATTAATAAATTAATTTTATATTATTTGGAAATGTTCATATTGTTTTTTCCTTATCTTTAATAAATTAATTTTATATTATTTGGAAATGTTCATCTTGTTTTTTCCTTATCATTAATAAATTAATTTTATATTATTTGGAAATGTTAATCTTGTTCTTTTCTTATCTTTAATAAATTAATATTATATTATTTGGAAATGTTCATCTTGTTTTTTCCTTATCATTAATAAATTAATTTTATATTATTTGGAAATGTTCATATTGTTTTTTCCTTATCTTTAATAAATTAATTTTATATTATTTGGAAATGTTCATCTTGTTTTTTCCTTATCTTTAATAAATTAATTTTATATTATTTGGAAATGTTCATATTGTTTTTTCCTTATCATTAATAAATGAATTTTATATTATTTAGAAATGGTCATCTTGTTTTTTCCTTATCATTAATAAATTAATTTTATATTATTTGTAAATGTTCATCTTTTTTTTTTCCTTATCATTAATAAATTAATTTTATATTATTTGTAAATGTTCATCTTGTTTTTTCCTTATCATTAATAAATTAATTGTATATTATTTTGAAATGTTCATCTTGTTTTTTCCTTATCATTAATAAATTAATTTTATATTATTTGGAAATGTTCATCTTGTTTTTTCCTTATCTTTAATAAATTAATTTTATATTATTTGGAAATGTTCATCTTGTTTTTTCCTTATCATTAATAAATTAATTTTATATTATTTGGAAATGTTCATCTTGTTTTTTCCTTATCTTTAATAAATTAATTTTATATTATTTGGAAATGTTCATCTTGTTTTTTCCTTATCATTAATAAATTAATTTTCTGTTATTTGGAAATGTTCATCTTGTTTTTTCCTTATCAGTAATAAATTAATTTTATATTATTTGGAAATGTTCATCTTGTTTTTTCTTTATCATTAATAAATTAATTTTATATTATTTGTAAATGTTCATCTTGTTTTTTCCTTATCATTAATAAATTAATTTTATATTATTTGGAAATGTTCATCTTATATTTTTCCTTATCTTTAATAAATTAATTTTATATTATTTGGAAATGTTCATCTTGTTTTTTCCTTATCATTAATAAATCAATTTTATATTATTTGCAAATGTTCATCTTGTTTTTTCCTTATCTTTAATAAATAAATTTTATATTATTTGGAAATGTTCATCTTGTTTTTTCCTTATCTTTTATAAATTAATTTTATATTATTTGGAAATGTTCATCTTGTTTTTTCCTTATCTTTAATAAATTAATTTTATATTATTTGTAAATGTTCATGTTGTTTTTTCCTTATCATTAATAAATTAATTTTAAATTATTTGTAAATGTTCATCTTGTTTTTTCCTTATCATTAATAAATTAATTTTATATTATTTGGAAATGTTCATATTGTATTTTCCATATCATTAATGAATTAATTTTATATTATTTGTAAATGTTCATCTTGTTTTTTCCTTATCTTTAATAAATTAATTTTATATTATTTGTAAATGTTCATCTTGTTTTTTCCTTATCATTAATAAATTAATTTTATATTATTTGGAAATGTTCATATTGTTTTTTCCTTATCTTTAATACATTAATTTTATATTATTTGTAAATGTTCATCTTGTTTTTTCCTTATCTTTAATAAATCAATTTTATATTATTTGTAAATGTTCGTATTGTTTTTTCCTTATCATTAATAAATTAATTTTATATTATTTGTAAATGTTCATCTTGTTTTTTCCTTATCATTAATAAATTAATTTTATATTATTTGTAAATGTTAATCTTGTTTTTTCCTTATCATTAATAAATTAATTTTATATTATTTGGAAATGTTCATCTTGTTTTTTCCTTATCATTAATAAATTAATTTTATATTATTTGTAAATGTTCATCTTGTTTTTTCCTTATCATTAATAAATTAATTTTATATTATTTGTAAATGTTAATCTTGTTTTTTCCTTATCATTAATAAATTAATTTTATATTATTTGGAAATGTTCATCTTGTTTTTTCCTTATCATTAATAAATTAATTTTATATTATTTGGAAATGTTCATCTTGTTTTTTCCTTATCTTTAATAAATTAATTTTATATTATTTGTAAATGTTCATCTTGTTTTTTTCTTATCTTTAATAAATTAATTTTAGATTATTTGGAAATGTTCATATTGTTTTTTCCTTATCATTAATAAATGAATTTTATATTATTTAGAAATGGTCATCTTGTTTTTTCCTTATCATTAATAAATTAATTTTATATTATTTGTAAATGTTCATCTTGTTTTTTCCTTATCATTAATAAATTAATTTTATATTATTTGGAAATGTTCATCTTGTTTTTTCCTTATCATTAATAAATTAATTTTATATTATTTGTAAATGTTCATTTTGGTTTTTCCTCATCATGAATAAATTAATTTTATATTATTTGGAAATGTTCATCTTGTTTTTCCTTATCAATAATAAATTTATTGTATATTATTTGTAAATGTTCATGTTGTTTTTTCCTTATCATTAATAAATTAATTTTATATTATTTGGAAATGTTCATCTTGTTTTTTCCTTATCATTAATAAATTAATTTTATATTATTTGGAAATGTTTATCTTGTTTTTTCCTTATCATTAATAAATCAATTTTATATTATTTGGAAATGTTCATCTTGTTTTTTTCTTTATCATTAATAAATTAATTTTATATTATTTGTAAATGTTCATCTTGTTTTTTGCTTATCATTATTAAATTAATTTTATATTATTTGTAAATGTTCATCTTGTTTTTTCCTTATCTGTACTAAATTAATTTTATATTATTTGGAAATGTTGATCTTGTTGTTTCCATATCATTAATAAATTAATTTTATATTATTAGTAAATGTTCATGTTGTTTTTTCCTTATCATTAATAAATTAATTTTATATTATTTGGAAATGTTAATCTTGTTCTTTTCTTATCTTTAATAAATTAATATTATATTATTTGGAAATGTTCATCTTGTTTTTTCCTTATCATTAATAAATTAATTTTATATTATTTGGAAATGTTCATCTTGTTTTTTCCTTATCTTTAATAAATTAATTTTATATTATTTGGAAATGTTCATCTTGTTTTTTCCTTATCATTAATAAATTAATTTTATATTATTTGGAAATGTTCATCTTGTTTTTTCCTTATCTTTAATAAATTAATTTTATATTATTTGGAAATGTTCATCTTGTTTTTTCCTTATCATTAATAAATAAATTTTCTGTTATTTGGAAATGTTCATCTTGTTTTTTCCTTCTCTGTAATAAATTAATTTTATATTATTTGGAAATGTTCATCTTGTTTTTTCCTTATCATTAATAAATTAATTTTATATTATTTGGAAATGTTCATATTGTTTTTTCCTTATCTTTAATAAATTAATTTTATATTATTTGGAAATGTTCATCTTGTTTTTTCCTTATCATTAATAAATTAATTTTATATTATTTGGAAATGTTAATCTTGTTCTTTTCTTATCTTTAATAAATTAATATTATATTATTTGGAAATGTTCATCTTGTTTTTTCCTTATCATTAATAAATTAATTTTATATTATTTGGAAATGTTCATCTTGTTTTTTCCTTATCTTTAATAAATTAATTTTATATTATTTGGAAATGTTCATCTTGTTTTTTCCTTATCATTAATAAATTAATTTTATATTATTTGGAAATGTTCATCTTGTTTTTTCCTTATCTTTAATAAATAAATTTTATATTATTTGGAAATGTTCATCTTGTTTTTTCCTTATCATTAATAAATAAATTTTCTGTTATTTGGAAATGTTCATTTTGTTTTTTCCTTCTCTGTAATAAATTAATTTTATATTATTTGGAAATGTTCATCTTGTTTTTTCCTTATCATTAATAAATTAATTTTATATTATTTGGAAATGTTCATATTGTTTTTTCCTTATCTTTAATAAATTAATTTTATATTATTTGGAAATGTTCATCTTGTTTTTTCCTTATCATTAATAAATCAATTTTATATTATTTGCAAATGTTCATCTTGTTTTTTCCTTATCTTTAATAAATTATTTTTATATTATTTGGAAATGTTCATCTTGTTTTTTCCTTATCTTTTATAAATTAATTTTATATTATTTGGAAATGTTCATCTTGTTTTTTCCTTATCTTTAATAAATTAATTTTATATTATTTGGAAATGTTCATCTTGTTTTTTCCTTATCATTAATAAATTAATTTTAAATTATTTGTAAATGTTCATCTTGTTTTTTCCTTATCATTAATACATTAATTTTATATTTTTTGTAAATGTTCATCTTGTTTTTTCCTTATCATTAATAAATTAATTTTATATTATTTGTAAATGTTCATCTTGTTTTTTCCTTATCTTTAATACATTAATTTTATATTATTTGTAAATGTTCATCTTGTTTTTTCCTTATCTTTAATAAATCAATTTTATATTATTTGTAAATGTTCGTATTGTTTTTTCCTTATCATTAATAAATTAATTTTATATTATTTGTAAATGTTCATCTTGTTTTTTCCTTATCATTAATAAATTAATTTTATATTATTTGTAAATGTTAATCTTGTTTTTTCCTTATCATTAATAAATTAATTTTATATTATTTGGAAATGTTCATCTTGTTTTTTCCTTATCATTAATAAATTAATTTTATATTATTTGGAAATGTTCATCTTGTTTTTTCCTTATCTTTAATAAATTAATTTTATATTATTTGTAAATGTTCATCTTGTTTTTTTCTTATCTTTAATAAATTAATTTTATATTATTTGGAAATGTTCATATTGTTTTTTCCTTATCATTAATAAATTAATTTTATATTATTTAGAAATGGTCATCTTGTTTTTTCCTTATCATTAATAAATTAATTTTATATTATTTGTAAATGTTCATCTTGTTTTTCCTTATCATTAATAAATTAATTTTATATTATTTGGAAATGTTCATCTTGTTTTTTCCTTATCATTAATAAATTAATTTTATATTATTTGTAAATTTTCATTTTGGTTTTTCCTCATCATGAATAAATTAATTTTATATTATTTGGAAATGTTCATCTTGTTTTTTCCTTATCAATAATAAATTTATTGTATATTATTTGTAAATGTTCATGTTGTTTTTTCCTTATCATTAATAAATTAATTTTATATTATTTGTAAATGTTCATCTTGTTTTTTCCTTATCTGTACTAAATTAATTTTATATTATTTGGAAATGTTCATCTTGTTTTTTCCTTATCTGTACTAAATTAATTTTAGATTATTTGTAAATGTTCATCTTGTTTTTTCCTTATCTTTAATAAATTAATTTTATATTATTTGGAAATGTTCATCTTGTTTTTTCCTTATCTTTAATAAATAAATTTTATATTATTTGGAAATGTTCATCTTGTTTTTTCCTTATCTTTTATAAATTAATTTTATATTATTTGGAAATGTTCATCTTGTTTTTTCCTTATCTTTAATAAATTAATTTTATATTATTTGTAAATGTTCATGTTGTTTTTTCCTTATCATTAATAAATTAATTTTAAATTATTTGTAAATGTTCATCTTGTTTTTTCCTTATCATTAATAAATTAATTTTATATTATTTGGAAATGTTCATATTGTATTTTCCATATCATTAATGAATTAATTTTATATTATTTGTAAATGTTCATCTTGTTTTTTCCTTATCTTTAATAAATTAATTTTATATTATTTGTAAATGTTCATCTTGTTTTTTCCTTATCATTAATAAATTAATTTTATATTATTTGGAAATGTTCATATTGTTTTTTCCTTATCTTTAATACATTAATTTTATATTATTTGTAAATGTTCATCTTGTTTTTTCCTTATCTTTAATAAATCAATTTTATATTATTTGTAAATGTTCGTATTGTTTTTTCCTTATCATTAATAAATTAATTTTATATTATTTGTAAATGTTCATCTTGTTTTTTCCTTATCATTAATAAATTAATTTTATATTATTTGTAAATGTTAATCTTGTTTTTTCCTTATCATTAATAAATTAATTTTATATTATTTGGAAATGTTCATCTTGTTTTTTCCTTATCATTAATAAATTAATTTTATATTATTTGTAAATGTTCATCTTGTTTTTTCCTTATCATTAATAAATTAATTTTATATTATTTGTAAATGTTAATCTTGTTTTTTCCTTATCATTAATAAATTAATTTTATATTATTTGGAAATGTTCATCTTGTTTTTTCCTTATCATTAATAAATTAATTTTATATTATTTGGAAATGTTCATCTTGTTTTTTCCTTATCTTTAATAAATTAATTTTATATTATTTGTAAATGTTCATCTTGTTTTTTTCTTATCTTTAATAAATTAATTTTAGATTATTTGGAAATGTTCATATTGTTTTTTCCTTATCATTAATAAATGAATTTTATATTATTTAGAAATGGTCATCTTGTTTTTTCCTTATCATTAATAAATTAATTTTATATTATTTGTAAATGTTCATCTTGTTTTTTCCTTATCATTAATAAATTAATTTTATATTATTTGGAAATGTTCATCTTGTTTTTTCCTTATCATTAATAAATTAATTTTATATTATTTGTAAATGTTCATTTTGGTTTTTCCTCATCATGAATAAATTAATTTTATATTATTTGGAAATGTTCATCTTGTTTTTTCCTTATCAATAATAAATTTATTGTATATTATTTGTAAATGTTCATGTTGTTTTTTCCTTATCATTAATAAATTAATTTTATATTATTTGGAAATGTTCATCTTGTTTTTTCCTTATCATTAATAAATTAATTTTATATTATTTGGAAATGTTTATCTTGTTTTTTCCTTATCATTAATAAATCAATTTTATATTATTTGGAAATGTTCATCTTGTTTTTTTCTTTATCATTAATAAATTAATTTTATATTATTTGTAAATGTTCATCTTGTTTTTTGCTTATCATTATTAAATTAATTTTATATTATTTGTAAATGTTCATCTTGTTTTTTCCTTATCTGTACTAAATTAATTTTATATTATTTGGAAATGTTCATCTTGTTGTTTCCATATCATTAATAAATTAATTTTATATTATTAGTAAATGTTCATGTTGTTTTTTCCTTATCATTAATAAATTAATTTTATATTATTTGGAAATGTTAATCTTGTTCTTTTCTTATCTTTAATAAATTAATATTATATTATTTGGAAATGTTCATCTTGTTTTTTCCTTATCATTAATAAATTAATTTTATATTATTTGGAAATGTTCATCTTGTTTTTTCCTTATCTTTAATAAATTAATTTTATATTATTTGGAAATGTTCATCTTGTTTTTTCCTTATCATTAATAAATTAATTTTATATTATTTGGAAATGTTCATCTTGTTTTTTCCTTATCTTTAATAAATTAATTTTATATTATTTGGAAATGTTCATCTTGTTTTTTCCTTATCATTAATAAATAAATTTTCTGTTATTTGGAAATGTTCATCTTGTTTTTTCCTTCTCTGTAATAAATTAATTTTATATTATTTGGAAATGTTCATCTTGTTTTTTCCTTATCATTAATAAATTAATTTTATATTATTTGGAAATGTTCATATTGTTTTTTCCTTATCTTTAATAAATTAATTTTATATTATTTGGAAATGTTCATCTTGTTTTTTCCTTATCATTAATAAATTAATTTTATATTATTTGGAAATGTTAATCTTGTTCTTTTCTTATCTTTAATAAATTAATATTATATTATTTGGAAATGTTCATCTTGTTTTTTCCTTATCATTAATAAATTAATTTTATATTATTTGGAAATGTTCATCTTGTTTTTTCCTTATCTTTAATAAATTAATTTTATATTATTTGGAAATGTTCATCTTGTTTTTTCCTTATCATTAATAAATTAATTTTATATTATTTGGAAATGTTCATCTTGTTTTTTCCTTATCTTTAATAAATAAATTTTATATTATTTGGAAATGTTCATCTTGTTTTTTCCTTATCATTAATAAATAAATTTTCTGTTATTTGGAAATGTTCATTTTGTTTTTTCCTTCTCTGTAATAAATTAATTTTATATTATTTGGAAATGTTCATCTTGTTTTTTCCTTATCATTAATAAATTAATTTTATATTATTTGGAAATGTTCATATTGTTTTTTCCTTATCTTTAATAAATTAATTTTATATTATTTGGAAATGTTCATCTTGTTTTTTCCTTATCATTAATAAATCAATTTTATATTATTTGCAAATGTTCATCTTGTTTTTTCCTTATCTTTAATAAATTATTTTTATATTATTTGGAAATGTTCATCTTGTTTTTTCCTTATCTTTTATAAATTAATTTTATATTATTTGGAAATGTTCATCTTGTTTTTTCCTTATCTTTAATAAATTAATTTTATATTATTTGGAAATGTTCATCTTGTTTTTTCCTTATCATTAATAAATTAATTTTAAATTATTTGTAAATGTTCATCTTGTTTTTTCCTTATCATTAATACATTAATTTTATATTTTTTGTAAATGTTCATCTTGTTTTTTCCTTATCATTAATAAATTAATTTTATATTATTTGTAAATGTTCATCTTGTTTTTTCCTTATCTTTAATACATTAATTTTATATTATTTGTAAATGTTCATCTTGTTTTTTCCTTATCTTTAATAAATCAATTTTATATTATTTGTAAATGTTCGTATTGTTTTTTCCTTATCATTAATAAATTAATTTTATATTATTTGTAAATGTTCATCTTGTTTTTTCCTTATCATTAATAAATTAATTTTATATTATTTGTAAATGTTAATCTTGTTTTTTCCTTATCATTAATAAATTAATTTTATATTATTTGGAAATGTTCATCTTGTTTTTTCCTTATCATTAATAAATTAATTTTATATTATTTGGAAATGTTCATCTTGTTTTTTCCTTATCTTTAATAAATTAATTTTATATTATTTGTAAATGTTCATCTTGTTTTTTTCTTATCTTTAATAAATTAATTTTATATTATTTGGAAATGTTCATATTGTTTTTTCCTTATCATTAATAAATGAATTTTATATTATTTAGAAATGGTCATCTTGTTTTTTCCTTATCATTAATAAATTAATTTTATATTATTTGTAAATGTTCATCTTGTTTTTCCTTATCATTAATAAATTAATTTTATATTATTTGGAAATGTTCATCTTGTTTTTTCCTTATCATTAATAAATTAATTTTATATTATTTGTAAATTTTCATTTTGGTTTTTCCTCATCATGAATAAATTAATTTTATATTATTTGGAAATGTTCATCTTGTTTTTTCCTTATCAATAATAAATTTATTGTATATTATTTGTAAATGTTCATGTTGTTTTTTCCTTATCATTAATAAATTAATTTTATATTATTTGTAAATGTTCATCTTGTTTTTTCCTTATCTGTACTAAATTAATTTTATATTATTTGGAAATGTTCATCTTGTTTTTTCCTTATCTGTACTAAATTAATTTTAGATTATTTGTAAATGTTCATCTTGTTTTTTCCTTATCTTTAATAAATTAATTTTATATTATTTGGAAATGTTCATCTTGTTTTTTCCTTATAATTAATAAATTAATTTTCTGTTATTTGGAAATGTTAATCTTGTTTTTTCCTTATCATTAATAAATTAATTTTATATTATTTGTAAATGTTCATCTTGTTTTTTCTTTATCATTAATGAATTAATTTTATATTATTTGGAAATGTTCATCTTGTTTTTTCCTGATCATTAATAAATTAATTTTATATTATTTGGAAATGTTCATCTTGTTTTTTCCTTATCATTAATAAATTAATTTTATATTATTTGGAAATGTTCATCTTGTTTTTTCCTTATCTTTAATAAATTAATTTTATATTATTTGTAAATGTTCATCTTGTTTTTTCCTTATCATTAATAAATTAATTTTATATTATTTGGAAATGTTCATGTTGTTTTTTCCTTATCATTAATAAATTAATTTTATATTATTTGGAAATGTTCATCTTGTTTTTTCCTTATCTTTAATAAATTAATTTTATATTATTTGTAAATGTTCATCTTGTTTTTTCCTTATCATTAATAAATTAATTTTATATTATTTGTAAATGTTCATCTTGTTTTTTCCTTATCTGTACTAAATTAATTTTATAATTTTTGGAAATGTTCATCTTGTTTTTTCCTTATCTTTAATAAATTAATTTTATATTATTTGGAAATGTTCATCTTGTTTTTTCCTTATCTTTAATAAATTAATTTTATATTATTTGAAATGTTCATCTTGTTTTTTCCTTATCATTAATAAATTAATTTTATATTATTTGTAAATGTTCATCTTGTTTTTTCCTTATCTTTACTAAATTAATTTTATATTATTTGGAAATGTTCATCTTGTTTTTTCCTTATCATTAATAAATTAATTTTATATTATTTGGAAATGTTCATCTTGTTTTTTCCTTATCTTTAATAAATTAATTTTATATTATTTGTAAATGTTCATCTTGTTTTTTCCTTATCTGTACTAAATTAATTTTATATTATTTGAAATGTTCATCTTGTTTTTTCCTTATCATTAATAAATTAATTTTATATTATTTGTAAATGTTCATCTTGTTTTTTCCTTATCTGTACTAAATTAATTTTATATTATTTGGAAATGTTCATGTTGTTTTTTCCTTATCATTAATAAATTAATTTTATATTATTTGGAAATGTTCATCTTGTTTTTTCCTTATCTTTAATAAATTAATTTTATATTATTTGTAAATGTTCATCTTGTTTTTTCCTTATCATTAATAAATTAATTTTATATTATTTGTAAATGTTCATCTTGTTTTTTCCTTATCTGTACTAAATTAATTTTATAATTTTTGGAAATGTTCATCTTGTTTTTTCCTTATCTTTAATAAATTAATTTTATATTATTTGGAAATGTTCATCTTGTTTTTTCCTTATCTTTAATAAATTAATTTTATATTATTTGAAATGTTCATCTTGTTTTTTCCTTATCATTAATAAATTAATTTTATATTATTTGTAAATGTTCATCTTGTTTTTTCCTTATCTGTACTAAATTAATTTTATATTATTTGGAAATGTTCATCTTGTTTTTTCCTTATCTTTAATAAATTAATTTTAGATTATTTGTAAATGTTCATCTTGTTTTTTCCTTATCTTTAATAAATTAATTTTATATTATTTGAAATGTTCATCTTGTTTTTTCCTTATCATTAATAAATTAATTTTATATTATTTGTAAATGTTCATCTTGTTTTTTCCTTATCTGTACTAAATTAATTTTATATTATTTGGAAATGTTCATCTTGTTTTTTCCTTATCTGTACTAAATTAATTTTAGATTATTTGTAAATGTTCATCTTGTTTTTTCCTTATCTTTAATAAATTAATTTTATATTATTTGAAATGTTCATCTTGTTTTTTCCTTATCATTAATAAATTAATTTTATATTATTTGGAAATGTTCATCTTGTTTTTTCCTTATCTGTACTAAATTAATTTTATATTATTTGGAAATGTTCATCTTGTTTTTTCCTTATCTTTAATAAATTAATTTTATATTATTTGGAAATGTTCATCTTGTTTTTTCCTTATCTTTAATAAATTAATTTTATATTATTTGGAAATGTTCATCTTGTTTTTTCCTTATCTGTACTAAATTAATTTGATATTATTTGGAAATGTTCATCTTGTTTTTTCCTTATCTTTAATAAATTAATTTTCTGTTATTTGGAAATGTTCATCTTGTTTTTTCCTTATCATTAATAAATTAATTTTATATTATTTGGAAATGTTCATCTTGTTTTTTCCTTATCTGTACTAAATTAATTTTAGATTATTTGTAAATGTTCATCTTGTTTTTTCCTTATCTTTAATAAATTAATTTTCTGTTATTTGGAAATGTTCATCTTGTTTTTTCCTTATCATTAATAAATTAATTTTATATTATTTGGAAATGTTCATCTTGTTTTTTCCTTATCTTTAATAAATTAATTTTATATTATTTGGAAATGTTCATCTTGTTTTTTCTTTATCTTTATTAAATTAATTTTATATTATTTGGAAATGTTCATCTTGTTTTTTCCTTATCATTAATAAATTAATTTTATATTATTTGTAAATGTTCATCTTGTTTTTTCCTTATCTGTACTAAATTAATTTTATATTATTTGTAAATGTTCATCTTGTTTTTTCCTTATCTTTAATAAATTAATTTTATATTATTTGGAAATGTTCATCTTGTTTTTTCCTTATCTGTACTAAATTAATTTTATATTATTTGTAAATGTTCATCTTGTTTTTTCCTTATCATTAATAAATTAATTTTATATTATTTGGAAATGTTCATCTTGTTTTTTCCTTATCTTTAATAAATTAATTTTATATTATTTGTAAATGTTCATCTTGTTTTTTCCTTATCTGTACTAAATTAATTTTATATTATTTGGAAATGTTCATCTTGTTTTTTCCTTATCTTTAATAAATTAATTTTATATTATTTGTAAATGTTCATCTTGTTTTTTCCTTATCTGTACTAAATTAATTTTATATTATTTGGAAATGTTCATCTTGTTTTTTCCTTATCTGTACTAAATTAATTTTATATTATTTGGAAATGTTCATCTTGTTTTTTCCTTATCATTAATAAATTAATTTTATATTATTTGGAAATGTTCATCTTGTTTTTTCCTTATCATTAATAAATTAATTTTAAATTATTTGTAAATGTTCATCTTGTTTTTTCCTTATCATTAATAAATTAATTTTATATTATTTGTAAATGTTCATCTTGTTTTTTCCTTATCTGTACTAAATTAATTTTATATTATTTGGAAATGTTCATCTTGTTTTTTCCTTATCTTTAATAAATTAATTTTATATTATTTGTAAATGTTCATCTTGTTTTTTCCTTATCTGTACTAAATTAATTTTATATTATTTGGAAATGTTCATCTTGTTTTTTCCTTATCTTTAATAAATTAATTTTATATTATTTGTAAATGTTCATCTTGTTTTTTCCTTATCTGTACTAAATTAATTTTATATTATTTGGAAATGTTCATCTTGTTTTTTCCTTATCTGTACTAAATTAATTTTATATTATTTGTAAATGTTCATCTTGTTTTTTCCTTATCATTAATAAATTAATTTTATATTATTTGGAAATGTTCATCTTGTTTTTTCCTTATCTTTAATAAATTAATTTTATATTATTTGTAAATGTTCATCTTGTTTTTTCCTTATCTGTACTAAATTAATTTTATATTATTTGGAAATGTTCATCTTGTTTTTTCCTTATCTTTAATAAATTAATTTTATATTATTTGTAAATGTTCATCTTGTTTTTTCCTTATCTGTACTAAATTAATTTTATATTATTTGGAAATGTTCATCTTGTTTTTTCCTTATCATTAATAAATTAATTTTATATTATTTGGAAATGTTCATCTTGTTTTTTCCTTATCATTAATAAATTAATTTTAAATTATTTGTAAATGTTCATCTTGTTTTTTCCTTATCATTAATAAATTAATTTTATATTATTTGTAAATGTTCATCTTGTTTTTTCCTTATCTGTACTAAATTAATTTTATATTATTTGGAAATGTTCATCTTGTTTTTTCCTTATCTTTAATAAATTAATTTTATATTATTTGTAAATGTTCATCTTGTTTTTTCCTTATCTGTACTAAATTAATTTTATATTATTTGGAAATGTTCATCTTGTTTTTTCCTTATCTTTAATAAATTAATTTTATATTATTTGTAAATGTTCATCTTGTTTTTTCCTTATCTGTACTAAATTAATTTTATATTATTTGGAAATGTTCATCTTGTTTTTTCCTTATCTGTACTAAATTAATTTTATATTATTTGTAAATGTTCATCTTGTTTTTTCCTTATCATTAATAAATTAATTTTATATTATTTGGAAATGTTCATCTTGTTTTTTCCTTATCTTTAATAAATTAATTTTATATTATTTGTAAATGTTCATCTTGTTTTTTCCTTATCTGTACTAAATTAATTTTATATTATTTGGAAATGTTCATCTTGTTTTTTCCTTATCTTTAATAAATTAATTTTATATTATTTGTAAATGTTCATCTTGTTTTTTCCTTATCTGTACTAAATTAATTTTATATTATTTGGAAATGTTCATCTTGTTTTTTCCTTATCATTAATAAATTAATTTTATATTATTTGGAAATGTTCATCTTGTTTTTTCCTTATCATTAATAAATTAATTTTAAATTATTTGTAAATGTTCATCTTGTTTTTTCCTTATCATTAATAAATTAATTTTATATTATTTGTAAATGTTCATCTTGTTTTTTCCTTATCTGTACTAAATTAATTTTATATTATTTGGAAATGTTCATCTTGTTTTTTCCTTATCTTTAATAAATTAATTTTATATTATTTGGAAATGTTCATCTTGTTTTTTCCTTATCTGTACTAAATTAATTTTATATTATTTGGAAATGTTCATCTTGTTTTTTCCTTATCTTTAATAAATTAATTTTATATTATTTGTAAATGTTCATCTTGTTTTTTCCTTATCTGTACTAAATTAATTTTATATTATTTGGAAATGTTCATCTTGTTTTTTCCTTATCATTAATAAATTAATTTTATATTATTTGGAAATGTTCATCTTGTTTTTTCCTTATCATTAATAAATTAATTTTAAATTATTTGTAAATGTTCATCTTGTTTTTTCCTTATCATTAATAAATTAATTTTATATTATTTGTAAATGTTCATCTTGTTTTTTCCTTATCTGTACTAAATTAATTTTATATTATTTGGAAATGTTCATCTTGTTTTTTCCTTATCTTTAATAAATTAATTTTATATTATTTGTAAATGTTCATCTTGTTTTTTCCTTATCTGTACTAAATTAATTTTATATTATTTGGAAATGTTCATCTTGTTTTTTCCTTATCTTTAATAAATTAATTTTATATTATTTGTAAATGTTCATCTTGTTTTTTCCTTATCTGTACTAAATTAATTTTATATTATTTGGAAATGTTCATCTTGTTTTTTCCTTATCATTAATAAATTAATTTTATATTATTTGGAAATGTTCATCTTGTTTTTTCCTTATCATTAATAAATTAATTTTAAATTATTTGTAAATGTTCATCTTGTTTTTTCCTTATCATTAATAAATTAATTTTATATTATTTGTAAATGTTCATCTTGTTTTTTCCTTATCTGTACTAAATTAATTTTATATTATTTGGAAATGTTCATCTTGTTTTTTCCTTATCATTAATAAATTAATTTTATATTATTTGGAAATGTTCATCTTGTTTTTTCCTTATCTGTACTAAATTAATTTTATATTATTTGGAAATGTTCATCTTGTTTTTTCTTTATCTTTAATAAATTAATTTTATATTATTTGGAAATGTTCATCTTGTTTTTTCCTTATCTTTAATAAATTAATTTTATATTATTTGGAAATGTTCATCTTGTTTTTTCCTTATCTGTACTAAATTAATTTTATATTATTTGGAAATGTTCATCTTGTTTTTTCCTTATCTTTAATAAATTAATTTTATATTATTTGGAAATGTTCATCTTGTTTTTTCCTTATCTTTAATAAATTAATTTTATATTATTTGAAATGTTCATCTTGTTTTTTCCTTATCTTTAATAAATTAATTTTATATTATTTGGAAATGTTCATCTTGTTTTTTCCTTATCTGTACTAAATTAATTTTATATTATTTGGAAATGTTCATCTTGTTTTTTCCTTATCTTTAATAAATTAATTTTATATTATTTGGAAATGTTCATCTTGTTTTTTCCTTATCTTTAATAAATTAATTTTATATTATTTGAAATGTTCATCTTGTTTTTTCCTTATCATTAATAAATTAATTTTATATTATTTGTAAATGTTCATCTTGTTTTTTCCTTATCTGTACTAAATTAATTTTATATTATTTGGAAATGTTCATCTTGTTTTTTCTTTATCTTTAATAAATTAATTTTATATTATTTGGAAATGTTCATCTTGTTTTTTCCTTATCATTAATAAATTAATTTTATATTATTTGGAAATGTTCATCTTGTTTTTTCCTTATCTTTAATAAATTAATTTTATATTATTTGTAAATGTTCATCTTGTTTTTTCCTTATCATTAATAAATCAATTTTATATTATTTGGAAATGTTCATCTTGTTTTTTCCTTATCTTTAATAAATTAATTTTATATTATTTGGAAATGTTCATCTTGTTTTTTCCTTATCTTTAATAAATTAATTTTATATTATTTGGAAATGTTCATCTTGTTTTTTCCTTATCATTAATAAATTAATTTTATATTATTTGGAAATGTTCATCTTGTTTTTTCCTTATCATTAATAAATTAATTTTATATTATTTGGAAATGTTCATCTTGTTTTTTCCTTATCATTAATAAATTAATTTTATATTATTTGGAAATGTTCATCTTGTTTTTTCCTTATCTGTACTAAATTAATTTTATATTATTTGGAAATGTTCATCTTGTTTTTTCCTTATCATTAATAAATCAATTTTATATTATTTGGAAATGTTCATCTTGTTTTTTCCTTATCTGTACTAAATTAATTTTATATTATTTGGAAATGTTCATCTTGTTTTTTCCTTATCTTTAATAAATTAATTTTATATTATTTGGAAATGTTCATCTTGTTTTTTCCTTATCTGTACTAAATTAATTTTATATTATTTGGAAATGTTCATCTTGTTTTTTCCTTATCTTTAATAAATCAATTTTATATTATTTGGAAATGTTCATCTTGTTTTTTCCTTATCTGTACTAAATTAATTTTATATTATTTGGAAATGTTCATCTTGTTTTTTCCTTATCTTTAATAAATTAATTTTATATTATTTGGAAATGTTCATCTTGTTTTTTCCTTATCTTTAATAAATTAATTTTATATTATTTGGAAATGTTCATCTTGTTTTTTCCTTATCTGTACTAAATTAATTTGATATTATTTGGAAATGTTCATCTTGTTTTTTCCTTATCATTAATAAATTAATTTTATATTATTTGGAAATGTTCATCTTGTTTTTTCCTTATCTGTACTAAATTAATTTTAGATTATTTGTAAATGTTCATCTTGTTTTTTCCTTATCTTTAATAAATTAATTTTCTGTTATTTGGAAATGTTCATCTTGTTTTTTCCTTATCATTAATAAATTAATTTTATATTATTTGGAAATGTTCATCTTGTTTTTTCCTTATCTTTAATAAATTAATTTTATATTATTTGTAAATGTTCATCTTGTTTTTTCCTTATCTGTACTAAATTAATTTTATATTATTTGTAAATGTTCATCTTGTTTTTTCCTTATCTTTAATAAATTAATTTTATATTATTTGGAAATGTTCATCTTGTTTTTTCCTTATCTGTACTAAATTAATTTTATATTATTTGTAAATGTTCATCTTGTTTTTTCCTTATCATTAATAAATTAATTTTATATTATTTGGAAATGTTCATCTTGTTTTTTCCTTATCTTTAATAAATTAATTTTATATTATTTGTAAATGTTCATCTTGTTTTTTCCTTATCTGTACTAAATTAATTTTATATTATTTGGAAATGTTCATCTTGTTTTTTCCTTATCTTTAATAAATTAATTTTATATTATTTGTAAATGTTCATCTTGTTTTTTCCTTATCTGTACTAAATTAATTTTATATTATTTGGAAATGTTCATCTTGTTTTTTCCTTATCTGTACTAAATTAATTTTATATTATTTGGAAATGTTCATCTTGTTTTTTCCTTATCATTAATAAATTAATTTTATATTATTTGGAAATGTTCATCTTGTTTTTTCCTTATCATTAATAAATTAATTTTAAATTATTTGTAAATGTTCATCTTGTTTTTTCCTTATCATTAATAAATTAATTTTATATTATTTGTAAATGTTCATCTTGTTTTTTCCTTATCTGTACTAAATTAATTTTATATTATTTGGAAATGTTCATCTTGTTTTTTCCTTATCTTTAATAAATTAATTTTATATTATTTGTAAATGTTCATCTTGTTTTTTCCTTATCTGTACTAAATTAATTTTATATTATTTGGAAATGTTCATCTTGTTTTTTCCTTATCTTTAATAAATTAATTTTATATTATTTGTAAATGTTCATCTTGTTTTTTCCTTATCTGTACTAAATTAATTTTATATTATTTGGAAATGTTCATCTTGTTTTTTCCTTATCTGTACTAAATTAATTTTATATTATTTGTAAATGTTCATCTTGTTTTTTCCTTATCATTAATAAATTAATTTTATATTATTTGGAAATGTTCATCTTGTTTTTTCCTTATCTTTAATAAATTAATTTTATATTATTTGTAAATGTTCATCTTGTTTTTTCCTTATCTGTACTAAATTAATTTTATATTATTTGGAAATGTTCATCTTGTTTTTTCCTTATCTTTAATAAATTAATTTTATATTATTTGGAAATGTTCATCTTGTTTTTTCCTTATCATTAATAAATTAATTTTATATTATTTGTAAATGTTCATCTTGTTTTTTCCTTATCTGTACTAAATTAATTTTATATTATTTGTAAATGTTCATCTTGTTTTTTCCTTATCTTTAATAAATTAATTTTATATTATTTGGAAATGTTCATCTTGTTTTTTCCTTATCTGTACTAAATTAATTTTATATTATTTGTAAATGTTCATCTTGTTTTTTCCTTATCATTAATAAATTAATTTTATATTATTTGGAAATGTTCATCTTGTTTTTTCCTTATCTTTAATAAATTAATTTTATATTATTTGTAAATGTTCATCTTGTTTTTTCCTTATCTGTACTAAATTAATTTTATATTATTTGGAAATGTTCATCTTGTTTTTTCCTTATCTTTAATAAATTAATTTTATATTATTTGTAAATGTTCATCTTGTTTTTTCCTTATCTGTACTAAATTAATTTTATATTATTTGGAAATGTTCATCTTGTTTTTTCCTTATCTGTACTAAATTAATTTTATATTATTTGTAAATGTTCATCTTGTTTTTTCCTTATCATTAATAAATTAATTTTATATTATTTGGAAATGTTCATCTTGTTTTTTCCTTATCTTTAATAAATTAATTTTATATTATTTGTAAATGTTCATCTTGTTTTTTCCTTATCTGTACTAAATTAATTTTATATTATTTGGAAATGTTCATCTTGTTTTTTCCTTATCTTTAATAAATTAATTTTATATTATTTGTAAATGTTCATCTTGTTTTTTCCTTATCTGTACTAAATTAATTTTATATTATTTGGAAATGTTCATCTTGTTTTTTCCTTATCATTAATAAATTAATTTTATATTATTTGGAAATGTTCATCTTGTTTTTTCCTTATCATTAATAAATTAATTTTAAATTATTTGTAAATGTTCATCTTGTTTTTTCCTTATCATTAATAAATTAATTTTATATTATTTGTAAATGTTCATCTTGTTTTTTCCTTATCTGTACTAAATTAATTTTATATTATTTGGAAATGTTCATCTTGTTTTTTCCTTATCTTTAATAAATTAATTTTATATTATTTGGAAATGTTCATCTTGTTTTTTCCTTATCTGTACTAAATTAATTTTATATTATTTGGAAATGTTCATCTTGTTTTTTCCTTATCTTTAATAAATTAATTTTATATTATTTGTAAATGTTCATCTTGTTTTTTCCTTATCTGTACTAAATTAATTTTATATTATTTGGAAATGTTCATCTTGTTTTTTCCTTATCATTAATAAATTAATTTTATATTATTTGGAAATGTTCATCTTGTTTTTTCCTTATCATTAATAAATTAATTTTAAATTATTTGTAAATGTTCATCTTGTTTTTTCCTTATCATTAATAAATTAATTTTATATTATTTGTAAATGTTCATCTTGTTTTTTCCTTATCTGTACTAAATTAATTTTATATTATTTGGAAATGTTCATCTTGTTTTTTCCTTATCATTAATAAATTAATTTTATATTATTTGGAAATGTTCATCTTGTTTTTTCCTTATCTGTACTAAATTAATTTTATATTATTTGGAAATGTTCATCTTGTTTTTTCCTTATCTTTAATAAATTAATTTTATATTATTTGTAAATGTTCATCTTGTTTTTTCCTTATCTGTACTAAATTAATTTTATATTATTTGGAAATGTTCATCTTGTTTTTTCCTTATCTTTAATAAATTAATTTTATATTATTTGGAAATGTTCATCTTGTTTTTTCCTTATCTGTACTAAATTAATTTTATATTATTTGGAAATGTTCATTTTGTTTTTTCCTTATCATTAATAAATTAATTTTATATTATTTGGAAATGTTCATCTTGTTTTTTCCTTATCATTAATAAATTAATTTTAAATTATTTGTAAATGTTCATCTTGTTTTTTCCTTATCATTAATAAATTAATTTTATATTATTTGTAAATGTTCATCTTGTTTTTTCCTTATCTGTACTAAATTAATTTTATATTATTTGGAAATGTTCATCTTGTTTTTTCCTTATCATTAATAAATTAATTTTATATTATTTGGAAATGTTCATCTTGTTTTTTCCTTATCTGTACTAAATTAATTTTATATTATTTGGAAATGTTCATCTTGTTTTTTCCTTATCTTTAATAAATTAATTTTATATTATTTGTAAATGTTCATCTTGTTTTTTCCTTATCTGTACTAAATTAATTTTATATTATTTGGAAATGTTCATCTTGTTTTTTCCTTATCTTTAATAAATTAATTTTATATTATTTGTAAATGTTCATCTTGTTTTTTCCTTATCTGTACTAAATTAATTTTATATTATTTGGAAATGTTCATCTTGTTTTTTCCTTATCATTAATAAATTAATTTTATATTATTTGGAAATGTTCATCTTGTTTTTTCCTTATCATTAATAAATTAATTTTAAATTATTTGTAAATGTTCATCTTGTTTTTTCCTTATCATTAATAAATTAATTTTATATTATTTGTAAATGTTCATCTTGTTTTTTCCTTATCTGTACTAAATTAATTTTATATTATTTGGAAATGTTCATCTTGTTTTTTCCTTATCATTAATAAATTAATTTTATATTATTTGGAAATGTTCATCTTGTTTTTTCCTTATCTGTACTAAATTAATTTTATATTATTTGGAAATGTTCATCTTGTTTTTTCTTTATCTTTAATAAATTAATTTTATATTATTTGGAAATGTTCATCTTGTTTTTTCCTTATCTTTAATAAATTAATTTTATATTATTTGGAAATGTTCATCTTGTTTTTTCCTTATCTGTACTAAATTAATTTTATATTATTTGGAAATGTTCATCTTGTTTTTTCCTTATCTTTAATAAATTAATTTTATATTATTTGGAAATGTTCATCTTGTTTTTTCCTTATCTTTAATAAATTAATTTTATATTATTTGAAATGTTCATCTTGTTTTTTCCTTATCTTTAATAAATTAATTTTATATTATTTGGAAATGTTCATCTTGTTTTTTCCTTATCTGTACTAAATTAATTTTATATTATTTGGAAATGTTCATCTTGTTTTTTCCTTATCTTTAATAAATTAATTTTATATTATTTGGAAATGTTCATCTTGTTTTTTCCTTATCTTTAATAAATTAATTTTATATTATTTGAAATGTTCATCTTGTTTTTTCCTTATCATTAATAAATTAATTTTATATTATTTGTAAATGTTCATCTTGTTTTTTCCTTATCTGTACTAAATTAATTTTATATTATTTGGAAATGTTCATCTTGTTTTTTCTTTATCTTTAATAAATTAATTTTATATTATTTGGAAATGTTCATCTTGTTTTTTCCTTATCATTAATAAATTAATTTTATATTATTTGGAAATGTTCATCTTGTTTTTTCCTTATCTTTAATAAATTAATTTTATATTATTTGTAAATGTTCATCTTGTTTTTTCCTTATCATTAATAAATCAATTTTATATTATTTGGAAATGTTCATCTTGTTTTTTCCTTATCTTTAATAAATTAATTTTATATTATTTGGAAATGTTCATCTTGTTTTTTCCTTATCTTTAATAAATTAATTTTATATTATTTGGAAATGTTCATCTTGTTTTTTCCTTATCATTAATAAATTAATTTTATATTATTTGGAAATGTTCATCTTGTTTTTTCCTTATCATTAATAAATTAATTTTATATTATTTGGAAATGTTCATCTTGTTTTTTCCTTATCATTAATAAATTAATTTTATATTATTTGGAAATGTTCATCTTGTTTTTTCCTTATCTGTACTAAATTAATTTTATATTATTTGGAAATGTTCATCTTGTTTTTTCCTTATCATTAATAAATCAATTTTATATTATTTGGAAATGTTCATCTTGTTTTTTCCTTATCTGTACTAAATTAATTTTATATTATTTGGAAATGTTCATCTTGTTTTTTCCTTATCTTTAATAAATTAATTTTATATTATTTGGAAATGTTCATCTTGTTTTTTCCTTATCATTAATAAATTAATTTTATATTATTTGGAAATGTTCATCTTGTTTTTTCCTTATCATTAATAAATTAATTTTATATTATTTGGAAATGTTCATCTTGTTTTTTCCTTATCATTAATAAATTAATTTTGTATTATTTGGAAATGTTCATCTTGTTTTTTCCTTATCTGTACTAAATTAATTTTATATTATTTGGAAATGTTCATCTTGTTTTTTCCTTATCTTTAATAAATTAATTTTATATTATTTGGAAATGTTCATCTTGTTTTTTCCTTATCTTTAATAAATTAATTTTATATTATTTGAAATGTTCATCTTGTTTTTTCCTTATCATTAATAAATTAATTTTATATTATTTGTAAATGTTCATCTTGTTTTTTCCTTATCTGTACTAAATTAATTTTATATTATTTGGAAATGTTCATCTTGTTTTTTCCTTATCTGTACTAAATTAATTTTAGATTATTTGTAAATGTTCATCTTGTTTTTTCCTTATCTTTAATAAATTAATTTTAGATTATTTGGAAATGTTCATCTTGTTTTTTCCTTATCTTTAATAAATTAATTTTATATTATTTGAAATGTTCATCTTGTTTTTTCCTTATCACAAATAAATTAATTTTATATTATTTGTAAATGTTCATCTTGTTTTTTCCTTATCTGTACTAAATTAATTTTATATTATTTGGAAATGTTCATCTTGTTTTTTCCTTATCATTAATAAATTAATTTTATATTATTTGGAAATGTTCATCTTGTTTTTTCCTTATCTTTAATAAATTAATTTTATATTATTTGGAAATGTTCATCTTGTTTTTTCCTTATCATTAATAAATTAATTTTATATTATTTGGAAATGTTCATCTTGTTTTTTCCTTATCTTTAATAAATTAATTTTATATTATTTGTAAATGTTCATCTTGTTTTTTCCTTATCTGTACTAAATTAATTTAATATTATTTGGAAATGTTCATCTTGTTTTTTCCTTATCTTTAATAAATTAATTTTATATTATTTGTAAATGTTCATCTTGTTTTTTCCTTATCTGTACTAAATTAATTTTATATTATTTGGAAATGTTCATCTTGTTTTTTCCTTATCATTAATAAATTAATTTTATATTATTTGGAAATGTTCATCTTGTTTTTTCCTTATCATTAATAAATTAATTTTATATTATTTGGAAATGTTCATCTTGTTTTTTCCTTATCTTTAATAAATTAATTTTATATTATTTGTAAATGTTCATCTTGTTTTTTCCTTATCTGTACTAAATTAATTTTATATTATTTGGAAATGTTCATCTTGTTTTTTCCTTATCTTTAATAAATTAATTTTATATTATTTGGAAATGTTCATCTTGTTTTTTCCTTATCATTAATAAATTAATTTTATATTATTTGGAAATGTTCATCTTGTTTTTTCCTTATCTGTACTAAATTAATTTTATATTATTTGGAAATGTTCATCTTGTTTTTTCCTTATCTTTAATAAATTAATTTTATATTATTTGGAAATGTTCATCTTGTTTTTTCCTTATCTGTACTAAATTAATTTTATATTATTTGGAAATGTTCATCTTGTTTTTTCCTTATCTTTAATAAATTAATTTTATATTATTTGGAAATGTTCATCTTGTTTTTTCCTTATCATTAATAAATTAATTTTATATTATTTGTAAATGTTCATCTTGTTTTTTCCTTATCTGTACTAAATTAATTTTATATTATTTGGAAATGTTCATCTTGTTTTTTCTTTATCTTTAATAAATTAATTTTATATTATTTGGAAATGTTCATCTTGTTTTTTCCTTATCATTAATAAATTAATTTTATATTATTTGGAAATGTTCATCTTGTTTTTTCCTTATCATTAATAAATTAATTTTATATTATTTGGAAATGTTCATCTTGTTTTTTCCTTATCTTTAATAAATTAATTTTATATTATTTGGAAATGTTCATCTTGTTTTTTCCTTATCATTAATAAATTAATTTTATATTATTTGGAAATGTTCATCTTGTTTTTTCCTTATCATTATTAAATTAATTTTATATTATTTGGAAATGTTCATCTTGTTTTTTCCTTATCATTAATAAATTAATTTTATATTATTTGTAAATGTTCATCTTGTTTTTTCCTTATCTGTACTAAATTAATTTTATATTATTTGGAAATGTTCATCTTGTTTTTTCCTTATCATTAATAAATTAATTTTATATTATTTGTAAATGTTCATCTTGTTTTTTCCTTATCTGTACTAAATTAATTTTATATTATTTGGAAATGTTCATCTTGTTTTTTCCTTATCATTAATAAATTAATTTTATATTATTTGTAAATGTTCATCTTGTTTTTTCCTTATCTGTACTAAATTAATTTTATATTATTTGGAAATGTTAATCTTGTTTTTTCCTTATCTTTAATAAATTAATTTTATATTATTTGGAAATGTTCATCTTGTTTTTTTCTTTATCTTTAATAAATTAATTTTATATTATTTGGAAATGTTCATCTTGTTTTTTCCTTATCATTAATAAATTAATTTTATATTATTTGGAAATGTTCATCTTGTTTTTTCCTTATCATTAATAAATTAATTTTATATTATTTGTAAATGTTCATCTTGTTTTTTCCTTATCTGTACTAAATTAATTTTATATTATTTGGAAATGTTCATCTTGTTTTTTCCTTATCATTAATAAATTAATTTTATATTATTTGTAAATGTTCATCTTGTTTTTTCCTTATCATTAATAAATTAATTTTATATTATTTGAAAATGTTAATCTTGTTTTTTCCTTATCTTTAATAAATTAATTTTATATTATTTGGAAATGTTCATCTTGTTTTTTTCTTTATCTTTAATAAATTAATTTTATATTATTTGGAAATGTTCATCTTGTTTTTTCCTTATCATTAATAAATTAATTTTATATTATTTGGAAATGTTCATCTTGTTTTTTCCTTATCTTTAATAAATTAATTTTATATTATTTGTAAATGTTCATCTTGTTTTTTCCTTATCTGTACTAAATTAATTTTATATTATTTGGAAATGTTCATCTTGTTTTTTCCTTATCTTTAATAAATTAATTTTATATTATTTGGAAATGTTCATCTTGTTTTTTCCTTATCTTTAATGAATTAATTTTATATTATTTGTAAATGTTCATCTTGTTTTTTCCTTATCTGTACTAAATTAATTTTATATTATTTGGAAATGTTCATCTTGTTTTTTCCTTATCTTTAATAAATTAATTTTATATTATTTGGAAATGTTCATCTTGTTTTTTCCTTATCTTTAATAAATTAATTTTATATTATTTGGAAATGTTCATCTTGTTTTTTCCTTATCATTAATAAATTAATTTTATATTATTTGGAAATGTTCATCTTGTTTTTTCCTTATCTGTACTAAATTAATTTTATATTATTTGGAAATGTTCATCTTGTTTTTTCCTTATCATTAATAAATTAATTTTATATTATTTGTAAATGTTCATCTTGTTTTTTCCTTATCTTTAATAAATTAATTTTATATTATTTGTAAATGTTCATCTTGTTTTTTCCTTATCTGTACTAAATTAATTTTATATTATTTGGAAATGTTCATCTTGTTTTTTCCTTATCTGTACTAAATTAATTTTATATTATTTGTAAATGTTCATCTTGTTTTTTCCTTATCTTTAATAAATTAATTTTATATTATTTGTAAATGTTCATCTTGTTTTTTCCTTATCTGTACTAAATTAATTTTATATTATTTGGAAATGTTCATCTTGTTTTTTCCTTATCTGTACTAAATTAATTTTATATTATTTGGAAATGTTCATCTTGTTTTTTCCTTATCATTAATAAATTAATTTTATATTATTTGTAAATGTTCATCTTGTTTTTTCCTTATCTTTAATAAATTAATTTTATATTATTTGTAAATGTTCATCTTGTTTTTTCCTTATCTGTACTAAATTAATTTTATATTATTTGGAAATGTTCATCTTGTTTTTTCCTTATCTTTAATAAATTAATTTTATATTATTTGGAAATGTTCATCTTGTTTTTTCCTTATCTTTAATAAATTAATTTTCTGTTATTTGGAAATGTTCATCTTGTTTTTTCCTTATCATTAATAAATTAATTTTATATTATTTGGAAATGTTCATCTTGTTTTTTCCTTATCTTTAATAAATTAATTTTATATTATTTGTAAATGTTCATCTTGTTTTTTCCTTATCTTTAATAAATTAATTTTATATTATTTGGAAATGTTCATCTTGTTTTTTCCTTATCATTAATAAATTAATTTTATATTATTTGTAAATGTTCATCTTGTTTTTTCCTTATCTGTACTAAATTAATTTTATATTATTTGGAAATGTTCATCTTGTTTTTTCCTTATCTTTAATAAATTAATTTTATATTATTTGTAAATGTTCATCTTGTTTTTTCCTTATCATTAATAAATTAATTTTCTGTTATTTGGAAATGTTCATCTTGTTTTTTCCTTATCATTAATAAATTAATTTTATATTATTTGGAAATGTTCATCTTGTTTTTTCCTTATCATTAATAAATTAATTTTATATTATTTGGAAATGTTCATCTTGTTTTTTGCTTATCATTAATAAATTAATTTTATATTATTTGGAAATGTTAATCTTTTTTTTTCCTTATCTTTAATAAATTAATTTTATATTATTTGGAAATGTTCATCTTGTTTTTTCTTTATCTTTATTAAATTAATTTTATATTATTTGTAAATGTTCATCTTGTTTTTTCCTTATCATTAATAAATTAATTTTATATTATTTGGAAATGTTCATCTTGTTTTTTCCTTATCATTAATAAATTAATTTTATATTATTTGGAAATGTTCATCTTGTTTTTTCCTTATCTGTACTAAATTAATTTTATATTATTTGGAAATGTTCATCTTGTTTTTTCCTTATCTTTAATAAATTAATTTTATATTATTTGTAAATGTTCATCTTGTTTTTTCCTTATCATTAATAAATTAATTTTCTGTTATTTGGAAATGTTCATCTTGTTTTTTCCTTATCATTAATAAATTAATTTTCTGTTATTTGGAAATGTTCATCTTGTTTTTTCCTTATCATTAATAAATTAATTTTATATTATTTGTAAATGTTCATCTTGTTTTTTCCTTATAATTAATAAATTAATTTTATATTATTGTGAAATGTTCATCTTGTTTTTTCCTTATCATTAATAAATTAATTTTATATTATTTGGAAATGTTCATCTTGTTTTTTCCTTATCTTTAATAAATTAATTTTATATTATTTGTAAATGTTCATCTTGTTTTTTCCTTATCATTAATAAATTAATTTTCTGGTATTTGGAAATGTTCATCTTGTTTTTTCCTTATCATTAATAAATTAATTTTATATTATTTGGAAATGTTCATCTTGTTTTTTCCTTATCATTAATAAATTAATTTTATATTATTTGGAAATGTTCATCTTGTTTTTTGCTTATCATTAATAAATTAATTTTATATTATTTGGAAATGTTAATCTTGTTTTTTCCTTATCTTTAATAAATTAATTTTATATTATTTGGAAATGTTCATTTTGTTTTTTCCTTATCTTTAATAAATTAATTTTATATTATTTGGAAATGTTCATCTTGTTTTTTCTTTATCTTTATTAAATTAATTTTATATTATTTGTAAATGTTCATCTTGTTTTTTCCTTATCATTAATAAATTAATTTTATATTATTTGGAAATGTTCATCTTGTTTTTTCCTTATCATTAATAAATTAATTTTATATTATTTGGAAATGTTCATCTTGTTTTTTCCTTATCATTAATAAATTAATTTTATATTATTTGTAAATGTTCATCTTGTTTTTTCCTTATCATTAATAAATTAATTTTATATTATTTGGAAATGTTAATCTTGTTTTTTCCTTATCTTTAATAAATTAATTTTATATTATTTGGAAATGTTCATCTTGTTTTTTCCTTATCATTAATAAATTAATTTTCTGTTATTTGGAAATGGTCATCTTGTTTTTTCCTTATCATTAATAAATTAATTTTATATTATTTGTAAATGTTCATCTTGTTTTTTCCTTATCATTAATAAATTAATTTTATATTATTTGTAAATGGTCATCTTGTTTTTTCCTTATCTTTAATAAATTAATTTTATATTATTTGTAAATGTTCATCTAGTTTTTTCCTTATCATTAATAAATTAATTTTATATTATTTGGAAATGTTCATCTTGTTTTTTCCTTATCATTAATAAATTAATTTTATATTATTTGGAAATGTTCATCTTGTTTTTTCCTTATCACTAATAAATTAATTTTATATTATTTGGAAATGTTCATCTTGTTTTTTCCTTATAATTAATAAATTAATTTTATATTATTTGTAAATGTTCATCTTGTTTTTTCCTTATCATTAATAAATTAATTTTATATTATTTGTAAATGGTCATCTTGTTTTTTCCTTATCTTTAATAAATTAATTTTATATTATTTGTAAATGTTCATCTTGTTTTTTCCTTATCATTAATAAATTAATTTTATATTATTTGGAAATGTTCATCTTGTTTTTTCCTTATCATTAAGAAATTAATTTTATATTATTTGGAAATGTTCATCTTGTTTTTTCCTTATCATTAATAAATTAATTTTATATTATTTGGAAATGTTCATCTTGTTTTTTCCTTATCATTAATAAATTAATTTTAGATTATTTGGAAATGTTAATCTTGTTTTTTCCTTATCTTTAATAAATTAATTTTATATTATTTGGAAATGTTCATCTTGTTTTTTCCTTATCATTAATAAATTAATTTTCTATTATTTGGAAATGTTCATCTTGTTTTTTCCTTATCATTAATAAATTAATTTTATATTATTTGTAAATGTTCATCTTTTTTTTTCCTTATCATTAATAAATTAATTTTATATTATTTGGAAATGTTCATCTTGTTTTTTCCTTATCATTAATAAATTAATTTTATATTATTTGTAAATGTTCATCTTGTTTTTTCCTTATCATTAATAAATTAATTTTATATTATTTGGAAATGTTCATCTTGTTGTTTCCTTATCTTTAATAAATTAATTTTATATTATTTGTAAATGGTCATCTTGTTTTTTCCTTATCATTAATAAATTAATTTTATATTATTTGGAAATGTTCATCTTGTTTTTTCCTTATCATTAATAAATTTATTGTATATTATTAGGAAATGTTCATCTTGTTTTTTCCTTATCTTTAATAAATTAATTTTATATTATTTGGAAATGTTCATCTTGTTTTTTCCTTATCATTAATAAATTAATTTTATATTATTTGGAAATGTTCATCTTATTTTTTTCCTTATCATTAATAAATTAATTTTATATTATTTGGAAATGTTCATCTTGTTTTTTCCTTATCTTTAATAAATTAATTTTATATTATTTGGAAATGTTCATCTTGTTTTTTCCTTATCATTAATTAATTAATTTTATATTATTTGGAAATGTTCATCTTGTTTTTTCCTTATCTTTAATAAATTTATTTTATATTATTTGGAAATGTTCATCTTGTTTTTTCCTTATCTTTAATAAATTAATTTTATATTATTTGGAAATGTTCATCTTGTTGTTTCCTTATCATTAATAAATTAATTTTATATTATTTGCAAATGTTCATCTTGTTTTTTTCCTTATCTTTAATAAATTAATTTTATATTATTTGGAAATGTTCATCTTGTTTTTTCCTTATCTTTAATAAATTAATTTTATATTATTTGTAAATGTTCATCTTGTTTTTTCCTTATCATTAATAAATTAATTTTCTGTTATTTGGAAATGTTCATCTTGTTTTTTCCTTATCATTAATAAATTAATTTTATATTATTTGTAAATGTTCATCTTGTTTTTTCCTTATCATTAATAAATTAATTTTATATTATTTGTAAATGGTCATCTTGTTTTTTCCTTATCTTTAATAAATTAATTTTATATTATTTGTAAATGTTCATCTTGTTTTTTCCTTATCATTAATAAATTAATTTTATATTATTTGGAAATGTTCATCTTGTTTTTTCCTTATCATTAATAAATTAATTTTATATTATTTGGAAATGTTCATCTTGTTTTTTCCTTATCATTAATAAATTAATTTTATATTATTTGGAAATGTTCATCTTGTTTTTTCCTTATAATTAATAAATTAATTTTATATTATTTGTAAATGTTCATCTTGTTTTTTCCTTATCATTAATAAATTAATTTTATATTATTTGTAAATGGTCATCTTGTTTTTTCCTTATCTTTAATAAATTAATTTTATATTATTTGTAAATGTTCATCTTGTTTTTTCCTTATCATTAATAAATTAATTTTATATTATTTGGAAATGTTCATCTTGTTTTTTCCTTATCATTAATAAATTAATTTTATATTATTTGGAAATGTTCATCTTGTTTTTTCCTTATCATTAATAAATTAATTTTATATTATTTGGAAATGTTCATCTTGTTTTTTCCTTATCATTAATAAATTAATTTTATATTATTTGGAAATGTTAATCTTGTTTTTTCCTTATCTTTAATGAATTAATTTTATATTATTTGGAAATGTTCATCTTGTTTTTTCCTTATCATTAATAAATTAATTTTCTATTATTTGGAAATGTTCATCTTGTTTTTTCCTTATCATTAATAAATCAATTTTATATTATTTGTAAATGTTCATCTTTTTTTTTCCTTATCATTAATAAATTAATTTTATATTATTTGGAAATGTTCATCTTGTTTTTTCCTTATCATTAATAAATTAATTTTATATTATTTGTAAATGTTCATCTTGTTTTTTCCTTATCATTAATAAATTAATTTTATATTATTTGGAAATGTTCATCTTGTTGTTTCCTTATCATTAATAAATTAATTTTATATTATTTGGAAATGTTAATCTTGTTTTTTCCTTATCTTTAATAAATTAATTTTATATTATTTGGAAATGTTCATCTTGTTTTTTCCTTATCATTAATAAATTAATTTTCTGTTATTTGGAAATGTTCATCTTGTTTTTTCCTTATCATTAATAAATTAATTTTATATTATTTGTAAATGTTCATCTTGTTTTTTCCTTATCATTAATAAATTAATTTTATATTATTTGTAAATGGTCATCTTGTTTTTTCCTTATCTTTAATAAATTAATTTTATATTATTTGTAAATGTTCATCTTGTTTTTTCCTTATCATTAATAAATTAATTTTATATTATTTGGAAATGTTCATCTTGTTTTTTCCTTATCATTAATAAATTAATTTTATATTATTTGGAAATGTTCATCTTGCTTTTTCCTTATCATTAATAAATTAATTTTATATTATTTGTAAATGGTCATCTTGTTTTTTCCTTATCTTTAATAAATTAATTTTATATTATTTGTAAATGTTCATCTTGTTTTTTCCTTATCATTAATAAATTAATTTTATATTATTTGGAAATGTTCATCTTGTTTTTTCCTTATCATTAATAAATTAATTTTATATTATTTGGAAATGTTCATCTTGATTTTCCTTATCATTAATAAATTAATTTTATATTATTTGGAAATGTTCATCTTGTTTTTTCCTTATCATTAATAAATTAATTTTATATTATTTGGAAATGTTCATCTTGTTTTTTCCTTATCTTTAATAAATTAATTTTATATTATTTGGAAATGTTCATCTTGTTTTTTCCTTATCATTAATAAATTAATTTTCTATTATTTGGAAATGTTCATCTTGTTTTTTCCTTATCATTAATAAATTAATTTTATATTATTTGTAAATGTTCATCTTTTTTTTTCCTTATCATTAATAAATTAATTTTATATTATTTGGAAATGTTCATCTTGTTTTTTCCTTATCATTAATAAATTAATTTTATATTATTTGTAAATGTTCATCTTGTTTTTTCCTTATCATTAATAAATTAATTTTATATTATTTGGAAATGTTCATCTTGTTTTTTCCTTATCTTTAATAAATTAATTTTATATTATTTGTAAATGGTCATCTTGTTTTTTCCTTATCATTAATAAATTAATTTTATATTATTTGTAAATGTTCATCTTGTTTTTTCCTTATCATTAATAAATTTATTGTATATTATTAGGAAATGTTCATCTTGTTTTTTCCTTATCTTTAATAAATTAATTTTATATTATTTGGAAATGTTCATCTTGTTTTTTCCTTATCATTAATAAATTAATTTTATATTATTTGGAAATGTTCATCTGATTTTTTTCCTTATCATTAATAAATTAATTTTATATTATTTGGAAATGTTCATCTTGTTTTTTCCTTATCTTTAATAAATTAATTTTATATTATTTGGAAATGTTCATCTTGTTTTTTCCTTATCATTAATTAATTAATTTTATATTATTTGGAAATGTTCATCTTGTTTTTTCCTTATCTTTAATAAATTTATTTTATATTATTTGTAAATGTTCATCTTGTTTTTTCCTTATCTTTAATAAATTAATTTTATATTATTTGGAAATGTTCATCTTGTTGTTTCCTTATCATTAATAAATTAATTTTATATTATTTGGAAATGTTCATCTTGTTTTTTCCTTATCATTAATAAATTAATTTTATATTATTTGTAAATGTTCATCTTGTTTTTTTCCTTATCTTTAATAAATTAATTTTATATTATTTGCAAATGTTCATCTTGTTGTTTCCTTATCATTAATAAATTAATTTTATATTATTTGTAAATGTTCATCTTGTTTTTTTCCTTATCATTAATTAATTAATTTTATATTATTTGTAAATGTTCATCTTGTTGTTTCATTATCATTAATAAATTAATTTTATATTATTTGTAAATGTTCATCTTGCTTTTTCCTTATCATTAATAAATTAATTTTATATTATTTGCAAATGTTCATCTTGTTTTTTTCCTTATCTTTAATAAATTAATTTTATATTATTTGTAAATGCTCATCTTGTTTTTTCCTTATCATTAATAAATTAATTTTCTGTTATTTGGAAATGTTCATCTTGTTTTTTCCTTATCATTAATAAATTAATTTTATATTATTTGGAAATGTTCATCTTGTTTTTTCCTTATCATTAATAAATTAATTTTATATTATTTGGAAATGTTCATCTTGTTTTTTGCTTATCATTAATAAATTAATTTTATATTATTTGGAAATGTTAATCTTGTTTTTTCCTTATCTTTAATAAATTAATTTTATATTATTTGGAAATGTTCATCTTGTTTTTTCTTTATCTTTATTAAATTAATTTTATATTATTTGTAAATGTTCATCTTGTTTTTTCCTTATCATTAATAAATTAATTTTATATTATTTGTAAATGTTCATCTTGTTTTTTCCTTATCTGTACTAAATTAATTTTATATTATTTGGAAATGTTCATCTTGTTTTTTCCTTATCTGTACTAAATTAATTTTATATTATTTGGAAATGTTCATCTTGTTTTTTCCTTATCTTTAATAAATTAATTTTATATTATTTGTAAATGTTCATCTTGTTTTTTCCTTATCTTTAATAAATTTATTTTATATTATTTGGAAATGTTCATCTTGTTTTTTCCTTATCTTTAATAAATTAATTTTATATTATTTGGAAATGTTCATCTTGTTGTTTCCTTATCATTAATAAATTAATTTTATATTATTTGTAAATGTTCATCTTGCTTTTTCCTTATCATTAATAAATTAATTTTATATTATTTGCAAATGTTCATCTTGTTATTTTCCTTATCTTTAATAAATTAATTTTATATTATTTGTAAATGCTCATCTTGTTTTTTCCTTATCATTAATAAATTAATTTTCTGTTATTTGGAAATGTTCATCTTGTTTTTTCCTTATCATTAATAAATTAATTTTATATTATTTGGAAATGTTCATCTTGTTTTTTCCTTATCATTAATAAATTAATTTTATATTATTTGGAAATGTTCATCTTGTTTTTTGCTTATCATTAATAAATTAATTTTATATTATTTGGAAATGTTAATCTTGTTTTTTCCTTATCTTTAATAAATTAATTTTATATTATTTGGAAATGTTCATCTTGTTTTTTCTTTATCTTTATTAAATTAATTTTATATTATTTGTAAATGTTCATCTTGTTTTTTCCTTATCATTAATAAATTAATTTTATATTATTTGGAAATGTTCATCTTGTTTTTTCCTTATCATTAATAAATTAATTTTATATTATTTGGAAATGTTCATCTTGTTTTTTCCTTATCTGTACTAAATTAATTTTATATTATTTGGAAATGTTCATCTTGTTTTTTCCTTATCTTTAATAAATTAATTTTATATTATTTGTAAATGTTCATCTTGTTTTTTCCTTATCATTAATAAATTAATTTTCTGTTATTTGGAAATGTTCATCTTGTTTTTTCCTTATCATTAATAAATTAATTTTATATTATTTGTAAATGTTCATCTTGTTTTTTCCTTATAATTAATAAATTAATTTTATATTATTTGGAAATGTTCATCTTGTTTTTTCCTTATCTTTAATAAATTAATTTTATATTATTTAGAAATGTTCATCTTGTTTTTTCCTTATCATTAATAAATTAATTTTCTGTTATTTGGAAATGTTCATCTTGTTTTTTCCTTATCATTAATAAATTAATTTTATATTATTTGTAAATGTTCATCTTGTTTTTTCCTTATCATTAATAAATTAATTTTATATTATTTGTAAATGGTCATCTTGTTTTTTCCTTATCTTTAATAAATTAATTTTATATTATTTGTAAATGTTCATCTTGTTTTTTCCTTATCATTAATAAATTAATTTTATATTATTTGGAAATGTTCATCTTGTTTTTTCCTTATCATTAATAAATTAATTTTATATTATTTGGAAATGTTCATCTTGTTTTTTCCTTATCATTAATAAATTAATTTTATATTATTTGGAAATGTTCATCTTGTTTTTTCCTTATAATTAATAAATTAATTTTATATTATTTGTAAATGTTCATCTTGTTTTTTCCTTATCATTAATAAATTAATTTTATATTATTTGTAAATGGTCATCTTGTTTTTTCCTTATCTTTAATAAATTAATTTTATATTATTTGTAAATGTTCATCTTGTTTTTTCCTTATCATTAATAAATTAATTTTATATTATTTGGAAATGTTCATCTTGTTTTGTCCTTATCATTAATAAATTAATTTTATATTATTTGGAAATGTTCATCTTGTTTTTTCCTTATCATTAATAAATTAATTTTATATTATTTGGAAATGTTCATCTTGTTTTTTCCTTATCATTAATAAATTAATTTTATATTATTTGGAAATGTTAATCTTGTTTTTTCCTTATCTTTAATAAATTAATTTTATATTATTTGGAAATGTTCATCTTGTTTTTTCCTTATCATTAATAAATTAATTTTCTATTATTTGGAAATGTTCATCTTGTTTTTTCCTTATCATTAATAAATTAATTTTATATTATTTGTAAATGTTCATCTTTTTTTTTCCTTATCATTAATAAATTAATTTTATATTATTTGGAAATGTTCATCTTGTTTTTTCCTTATCATTAATAAATTAATTTTATATTATTTGTAAATGTTCATCTTGTTTTTTCCTTATCATTAATAAATTAATTTTATATTATTTGGAAATGTTCATCTTGTTGTTTCCTTATCTTTAATAAATTAATTTTATATTATTTGTAAATGTTCATCTTGTTTTTTCCTTATCATTAATAAATTAATTTTATATTATTTGGAAATGTTCATCTTGTTTTTTCCTTATCATTAATAAATTTATTGTATATTATTAGGAAATGTTCATCTTGTTTTTTCCTTATCTTTAATAAATTAATTTTATATTATTTGGAAATGTTCATCTTGTTTTTTCCTTATCATTAATAAATTAATTTTTTATTATTTGGATATCTTCATCTTGTTTTTTCCTTATAATTAATAAATTAATTTTATATTATTTGGAAATGTTCATCTTGTTTTTTCCTTATCATTAATAAATTAATTTTATATTATTTGGATATCTTCATCTTGTTTTTTCCTTATAATTAATAAATTAATTTTATATTATTTGGAAATGTTCATCTTGTTTTTTCCTTATCTTTAATAAATTAATTTTATATTATTTGGAAATGTTCATCTTATTTTTTTCCTTATCTTTAATAAATTAATTTTATATTATTTGGATATCTTCATCTTGTTTTTTCCTTATAATTAATAAATTAATTTTATATTATTTGGAAATGTTCATCTTGTTTTTTCCTTATCATTAATAAATTAATTTTATATTATTTGGAAATGTTCATCTTGTTTTTTCCTTATCTTTAATAAATTAATTTTATATTATTTGGAAATGTTCATCTTGTTTTTTCCTTATCATTAATTAATTAATTTTATATTATTTGGAAATGTTCATCTTGTTTTTTCCTTATAATTAATAAATTAATTTTATATTATTTGTAAATGTTCATCTTGTTTTTTCCTTATCATTAATAAATTAATTTTATATTATTTGTAAATGGTCATCTTGTTTTTTCCTTATCTTTAATAAATTAATTTTATATTATTTGTAAATGTTCATCTTGTTTTTTCCTTATCATTAATAATTTAATTTTATATTATTTGGAAATGTTCATCTTGTTTTTTCCTTATCATTAATAAATTAATTTTATATTATTTGGAAATGTTCATCTTGTTTTTTCCTTATCATTAATAAATTAATTTTATATTATTTGTAAATGTTCATCTTGTTTTTTCCTTATCATTAATAAATTAATTTTATATTATTTGGAAATGTTAATCTTGTTTTTTCCTTATCTTTAATAAATTAATTTTATATTATTTGGAAATGTTCATCTTGTTTTTTCCTTATCATTAATAAAGTAATTTTCTATTTTTTGGAAATGTTCATCTTGTTTTTTCCTTATCATTAATAAATTAATTTTATATTATTTGTAAATGTTCATCTTTTTTTTTCCTTATCATTAATAAATTAATTTTATATTATTTGGAAATGTTCATCTTGTTTTTTCCTTATCATTAATAAATTAATTTTATATTATTTGTAAATGTTCATCTTGTTTTTTCCTTATCATTAATAAATTAATTTTATATTATTTGTAAATGTTCATCTTGTTTTTTCCTTATCATTAATAAATTTATTGTATATTATTAGGAAATGTTCATCTTGTTTTTTCCTTATCTTTAATAAATTAATTTTATATTATTTGGAAATGTTCATCTTGTTTTTTCCTTATCATTAATAAATTAATTTTATATTATTTGGAAATGTTCATCTTATTTTTTTCCTTATCATTAATAAATTAATTTTATATTATTTGGAAATGTTCATCTTGTTTTTTCCTTATCTTTAATAAATTAATTTTATATTATTTGGAAATGTTCATCTTGTTTTTTCCTTATCATTAATTAATTAATTTTATATTATTTGGAAATGTTCATCTTGTTTTTTCCTTATCTTTAATAAATTTATTTTATATTATTTGGAAATGTTCATCTTGTTTTTTCCTTATCTTTAATAAATTAATTTTATATTATTTGGAAATGTTCATCTTGTTGTTTCCTTATCATTAATAAATTAATTTTATATTATTTGTAAATGTTCATCTGGCTTTTTCCTTATCATTAATAAATTAATTTTATATTATTTGCAAATGTTCATCTTGTTTTTTTCCTTATCTTTAATAAATTAATTTTATATTATTTGTAAATGCTCATCTTGTTTTTTCCTTATCATTAATAAATTAATTTTATATTATTTGGAAATGTTCATCTTGTTTTTTCCTTATCTTTAATAAATTAATTTTATATTATTTGTAAATGTTCATCTTGTTTTTTCCTTATCATTAATAAATTAATTTTATATTATTTGGAAATGTTCATCTTGTTTTTTCCTTATCTGTAATAAATTAATTTTATATTATTTGGAAATGTTCATCTTGTTTTTTCCTTATCATTAATAAATTAATTTTATATTATTTGGAAATGTTCATCTTGTTTTTTCCTTATCATTAATAAATTAATTTTATATTATTTGAAATGTTCATCTTGTTTTTTTCCTTATCATTAATAAATTTAATTTTATATTATTTGTAAATGTTCATCTTGTTTTTTGCTTATCATTAATAAATTAATTTTATATTATTTGGAAATGTTAATCTTGTTTTTTCCTTATCTTTAATAAATTAATTTTATATTATTTGGAAATGTTCATCTTGTTTTTTTCTTTATCTTTATTAAATTAATTTTATATTATTTTGTAAATGTTCATCTTGTTTTTTCCTTATCATTAATAAATTAAGTTTGTATTTATAGATTAATTCCAGAATTGTTTTATTGTATGTTGAAAGTCACCAACACAGTTGTATTTATAGATTAATTCCAGAATTGTTTTATTGTATGTTGAAAGTCACCAACACAGTTGTATTTATAGATTAATTCCAGAATTGTTTTATTGTATGTTGAAAGTCACCAACACAGTTGTATTTATAGATTAATTCCAGAATTGTTTTATTGTATGTTGAAAGTCACCAACACAGTTGTATTTATAGATTAATTCCAGAATTGTTTTATTGTATGTTGAAAGTCACCAACACAGTTGTATTTATAGATTAATTCCAGAATTGTTTTATTGTATGTTGAAAGTCACCAACACAGTTGTATTTATAGATTAATTCCAGAATTGTTTTATTGTATGTTGAAAGTCACCAACACAGTTGTATTTATAGATTAATTCCAGAATTGTTTTATTGTATGTTGAAAGTCACCAACACAGTTGTATTTATAGATTAATTCCAGAATTGTTTTATTGTATGTTGAAAGTCACCAACACAGTTGTATTTATAGATTAATTCCAGAATTGTTTTATTGTATGTTGAAAGTCACCAACACAGTTGTATTTATAGATTAATTCCAGAATTGTTTTATTGTATGTTGAAAGTCACCAACACAGTTGTATTTATAGATTAATTCCAGAATTGTTTTATTGTATGTTGAAAGTCACCAACACAGTTGTATTTATAGATTAATTCCAGAATTGTTTTATTGTATGTTGAAAGTCACCAACACAGTTGTATTTATAGATTAATTCCAGAATTGTTTTATTGTATGTTGAAAGTCACCAACACAGTTGTATTTATAGATTAATTCCAGAATTGTTTTATTGTATGTTGAAAGTCACCAACACAGTTGTATTTATAGATTAATTCCAGAATTGTTTTATTGTATGTTGAAAGTCACCAACACAGTTGTATTTATAGATTAATTCCAGAATTGTTTTATTGTATGTTGAAAGTCACCAACACAGTTGTATTTATAGATTAATTCCAGAATTGTTTTATTGTATGTTGAAAGTCACCAACACAGTTGTATTTATAGATTAATTCCAGAATTGTTTTATTGTATGTTGAAAGTCACCAACACAGTTGTATTTATAGATTAATTCCAGAATTGTTTTATTGTATGTGGAAAGTCACCAACACAGTTGTATTTATAGATTAATTCCAGAATTGTTTTATTGTATGTTGAAAGTCACCAACACAGTTGTATTTATAGATTAATTCCAGAATTGTTTTATTGTATGTTGAAAGTCACCAACACAGTTGTATTTATAGATTAATTCCAGAATTGTTTTATTGTATGTTGAAAGTCACCAACACAGTTGTATTTATAGATTAATTCCAGAATTGTTTTATTGTATGTTGAAAGTCACCAACACAGTTGTATTTATAGATTAATTCCAGAATTGTTTTATTGTATGTTGAAAGTCACCAACACAGTTGTATTTATAGATTAATTCCAGAATTGTTTTATTGTATGTTGAAAGTCACCAACACAGTTGTATTTATAGATTAATTCCAGAATTGTTTTATTGTATGTTGAAAGTCACCAACACAGTTGTATTTATAGATTAATTCCAGAATTGTTTTATTGTATGTTGAAAGTCACCAACACAGTTGTATTTATAGATTAATTCCAGAATTGTTTTATTGTATGTTGAAAAGTCACCAACACAGTTGTATTTATAGATTAATTCCAGAATTGTTTTATTGTATGTTGAAAGTCACCAACACAGTTGTATTTATAGATTAATTCCAGAATTGTTTTATTGTATGTTGAAAGTCACCAACACAGTTGTATTTATAGATTAATTCCAGAATTGTTTTATTGTATGTTGAAAGTCACCAACACAGTTGTATTTATAGATTAATTCCAGAATTGTTTTATTGTATGTTGAAAGTCACCAACACAGTTGTATTTATAGATTAATTCCAGAATTGTTTTATTGTATGTTGAAAGTCACCAACACAGTTGTATTTATAGATTAATTCCAGAATTGTTTTATTGTATGTTGAAAGTCACCAACACAGTTGTATTTATAGATTAATTCCAGAATTGTTTTATTGTATGTTGAAAGTCACCAACACAGTTGTATTTATAGATTAATTCCAGAATTGTTTTATTGTATGTTGAAAGTCACCAACACAGTTGTATTTATAGATTAATTCCAGAATTGTTTTATTGTATGTTGAAAGTCACCAACACAGTTGTATTTATAGATTAATTCCAGAATTGTTTTATTGTATGTTGAAAGTCACCAACACAGTTGTATTTATAGATTAATTCCAGAATTGTTTTATTGTATGTTGAAAGTCACCAACACAGTTGTATTTATAGATTAATTCCAGAATTGTTTTATTGTATGTTGAAAGTCACCAACACAGTTGTATTTATAGATTAATTCCAGAATTGTTTTATTGTATGTTGAAAGTCACCAACACAGTTGTATTTATAGATTAATTCCAGAATTGTTTTATTGTATGTTGAAAGTCACCAACACAGTTGTATTTATAGATTAATTCCAGAATTGTTTTATTGTATGTTGAAAGTCACCAACACAGTTGTATTTATAGATTAATTCCAGAATTGTTTTATTGTATGTTGAAAGTCACCAACACAGTTGTATTTATAGATTAATTCCAGAATTGTTTTATTGTATGTTGAAAGTCACCAACACAGTTGTATTTATAGATTAATTCCAGAATTGTTTTATTGTATGTTGAAAGTCACCAACACAGTTGTATTTATAGATTAATTCCAGAATTGTTTTATTGTATGTTGAAAGTCACCAACACAGTGTATTTATAGATTAATTCCAGAATTGTTTTATTGTATGTTGAAAGTCACCACACAGTTGTATTTATAGATTAATTCCAGAATTGTTTTATTGTATGTTGAAAGTCACCATCACAGTTGTATTTATAGGATTAATTCCAGAATTGTTTTTATTGTATGTTGAAAGTCACCAACACAGTTGTATTTATAGATTAATTCCAGAATTGTTTTATTGTATGTTGAAAGTCACCAACACAGTTGTATTTATAGATTAATTCCAGAATTGTTTTATTGTATGTTGAAAGTCACCAACACAGTTGTATTTATAGATTAATTCCAGAATTGTTTTATTGTATGTTGAAAGTCACCAACACAGTTGTATTTATAGATTAATTCCAGAATTGTTTTATTGTATGTTGAAAGTCACCAACACAGTTGTATTTATAGATTAATTCCAGAATTGTTTTATTGTATGTTGAAAGTCACCAACACAGTTGTATTTATAGATTAATTCCAGAATTGTTTTATTGTATGATGAAGTCACCAACACAGTTGTATTTATAGATTAATTCCAGAATTGTTTTATTGTATGTTGAAAGTCACCACACAGTTGTATTTATAGATTAATTCCAGAATTGTTTTATTGTATGTTGAAAGTCACCAACACAGTTGTATTTATAGATTAATTCCAGAATTGTTTTTATTGTATGTTGAAAGTCACCAACACAGTTGTATTTATAGATTAATTCCAGAATTGTTTTATTGTATGTTGAAAGTCACCAACACAGTTGTATTTATAGATTAATTCCAGAATTGTTTTATTGTATGTTGAAAGTCACCAACACAGTTGTATTTATAGATAATTCCAGAATTGTTTTATGTATGTTGAAAGTCACCAACACAGTTGTATTTATAGATTAATTCCAGAATTGTTTTATTGTATGTTGAAAGTCACCAACACAGTTGTATTTATAGATTAATTCCAGAATTGTTTTATTGTATGTTGAAAGTCACCAACACAGTTGTATTTATAGATTAATTCCAGAATTGTTTTATTGTATGTTGAAAGTCACCAACACAGTTGTATTTATAGATTAATTCCAGAATTGTTTTATTGTATGTTGAAAGTCACCAACACAGTTGTATTTATAGATTAATTCCAGAATTGTTTTATTGTATGTTGAAAGTCACCAACACAGTTGTATTTATAGATTAATTCCAGAATTGTTTTATTGTATGTTGAAAGTCACCAACACAGTTGTATTTATAGATAATTCCAGAATTGTTTTATTGTATGTTGAAAGTCACCAACACAGTTGTATTTATAGATTAATTCCAGAATTGTTTTATTGTATGTTGAAAGTCACCAACACAGTTGTATTTATAGATTAATTCCAGAATTGTTTTATTGTATGTTGAAAGTCACCAACACAGTTGTATTTATAGATTAATTCCAGAATTGTTTATTGTATGTTGAAAGTCACCAACACAGTTGTATTTATAGATTAATTCCAGAATTGTTTTATTGTATGTTGAAAGTCACCAACACAGTTGTATTTATAGATTAATTCCAGAATTGTTTTATTGTATGTTGAAAGTCACCAACACAGTTGTATTTATAGATTAATTCCAGAATGTTTTATTGTATGTTGAAAGTCACCAACACAGGTTTATTTATAGATTAATTCCAGAATTGTTTTATTGTATGTTGAAAGTCACCAACACAGTTGTATTTATAGATTAATTCCAGAATTGTTTTATTGTATGTTGAAAGTCACCAACACAGTTGTATTTATAGATTAATTCCAGAATTGTTTTATTGTATGTTGAAAGTCACCAACACAGTTGTATTTATAGATTAATTCCAGAATTGTTTTATTGTATGTTGAAAGTCACCAACACAGTTGTATTTATAGATTAATTCCAGAATTGTTTTATTGTATGTTGAAAGTCACCAACACAGTTGTATTTATAGATTAATTCCAGAATTGTTTTATTGTATGTTGAAAGTCACCAACACAGTTGTATTTATAGATTAATTCCAGAATTGTTTTATTGTATGTTGAAAGTCACCAACACAGTTGTATTTATAGATTAATTCCAGAATTGTTTTATTGTATGTTGAAAGTCACCAACACAGTTGTATTTATAGATTAATTCCAGAATTGTTTTATTGTATGTTGAAAGTCACCAACACAGTTGTATTTATATATTAATTCCAGAATTGTTTTATTGTATGTGGAAAGTCACCAACACAGTTGTATTTATAGATTAATTCCAGAATTGTTTTATTGTATGTGGAAAGTCACCAACACAGTTGTATTTATAGATTAATTCCAGAATTGTTTTATTGTATGTTGAAAGTCACCAACACAGTTGTATTTATAGATTAATTCCAGAATTGTTTTATAGTATGTTGAAAGTCACCAACACAGTTGTATTTATAGATTAATTCCAGAATTGTTTTATTGTATGTTGAAAGTCACCAACACAGTTTATTTATAGATTAATTCCAGAATTGTTTTATTGTATGTTGAAAGTCACCAACACAGTTGTATTTATAGATTAATTCCAGAATTGTTTTATTTTATGTTGAAAGTCACCAACACAGTTGTATTTATAGATTAATTCCAGAATTGTTTTATTGTATGTTGAAAGTCACCAACACAGTTGTATTTATAGATTAATTTCAGAATTGTTTTATTGTATGTTGAAAGTCACCAACACAAGTTGTATTTATAGATTAATTCCAGAATTGTTTTATTGTATGTTGAAAGTCACCAACACAGTTGTATTTATAGATTAATTCCAGAATTGTTTTATTGTATGTTGAAAGTCACCAACACAGTTGTATTTATAGATTAATTCCAGAATTGTTTTATTGTATGTTGAAAGTCACCAACACAGTTGTATTTATAGATTAATTCCAGAATTGTTTTATTGTATGTTGAAAGTCACCAACACAGTTGTATTTATAGATTAATTCCAGAATTGTTTTATTGTATGTTGAAAGTCACCAACACAGTTGTATTTATAGATTAATTCCAGAATTGTTTTATTGTATGTTGAAAGTCACCAACACAGTTGTATTTATAGATTAATTCCAGAATTGTTTTATTGTATGTTGAAAGTCACCAACACAGTTGTATTTATAGATTAATTCCAGAATTGTTTTATTGTATGTTGAAAGTCACCAACACAGTTGTATTTATAGATTAATTCCAGAATTGTTTTATTGTATGTTGAAAGTCACCAACACAGTTGTATTTATAGATTAATTCCAGAATTGTTTTATTGTATGTTGAAAGTCACCAACACAGTTGTATTTATAGATTAATTCCAGAATTGTTTTATTGTATGTTGAAAGTCACCAACACAGTTGTATTTATAGATTAATTCCAGAATTGTTTTATTGTATGTTGAAAGTCACCAACACAGTTGTATTTATAGATTAATTCCAGAATTGTTTTATTGTATGTTGAAAGTCACCAACACAGTTGTATTTATAGATTAATTCCAGAATTGTTTTATTGTATGTTGAAAGTCACCAACACAGTTGTATTTATAGATTAATTCCAGAATTGTTTTATTGTATGTTGAAAGTCACCAACACAGTTGTATTTATAGATTAATTCCAGAATTGTTTTATTGTATGTTGAAAGTCACCAACACAGTTGTATTTATAGATTAATTCCAGAATTGTTTTATTGTATGTTGAAAGTCACCAACACAGTTGTATTTATAGATTAATTCCAGAATTGTTTTATTGTATGTTGAAAGTCACCAACACAGTTGTATTTATAGATTAATTCCAGAATTGTTTTATTGTATGTTGAAAGTCACCAACACAGTTGTATTTATAGATTAATTCCAGAATTGTTTTATTGTATGTTGAAAGTCACCAACACAGTTGTATTTATAGATTAATTCCAGAATTGTTTTATTGTATGTTGAAAGTCACCAACACAGTTGTATTTATAGATTAATTCCAGAATTGTTTTATTGTATGTTGAAAGTCACCAACACAGTTGTATTTATAGATTAATTCCAGAATTGTTTTATTGTATGTTGAAAGTCACCAACACAGTTGTATTTATAGATTAATTCCAGAATTGTTTTATTGTATGTTGAAAGTCACCAACACAGTTGTATTTATAGATTAATTCCAGAATTGTTTTATTGTATGTTGAAAGTCACCAACACAGTTGTATTTATAGATTAATTCCAGAATTGTTTTATTGTATGTTGAAAGTCACCAACACAGTTGTATTTATAGATTAATTCCAGAATTGTTTTATTGTATGTTGAAAGTCACCAACACAGTTGTATTTATAGATTAATTCCAGAATTGTTTTATTGTATGTTGAAAGTCACCAACACAGTTGTATTTATAGATTAATTCCAGAATTGTTTTATTGTATGTTGAAAGTCACCAACACAGTTGTATTTATAGATTAATTCCAGAATTGTTTTATTGTATGTTGAAAGTCACCAACACAGTTGTATTTATAGATTAATTCCAGAATTGTTTTATTGTATGTTGAAAGTCACCAACACAGTTGTATTTATAGATTAATTCCAGAATTGTTTTATTGTATGTTGAAAGTCACCAACACAGTTGTATTTATAGATTAATTCCAGAATTGTTTTATTGTATGTTGAAAGTCACCAACACAGTTGTATTTATAGATTAATTCCAGAATTGTTTTATTGTATGTTGAAAGTCACCAACACAGTTGTATTTATAGATTAATTCCAGAATTGTTTTATTGTATGTTGAAAGTCACCAACACAGTTGTATTTATAGATTAATTCCAGAATTGTTTTATTGTATGTTGAAAGTCACCAACACAGTTGTATTTATAGATTAATTCCAGAATTGTTTTATTGTATGTTGAAAGTCACCAACACAGTTGTATTTATAGATTAATTCCAGAATTGTTTTATTGTATGTTGAAAGTCACCAACACAGTTGTATTTATAGATTAATTCCAGAATTGTTTTATTGTATGTTGAAAGTCACCAACACAGTTGTATTTATAGATTAATTCCAGAATTGTTTTATTGTATGTTGAAAGTCACCAACACAGTTGTATTTATAGATTAATTCCAGAATTGTTTTATTGTATGTTGAAAGTCACCAACACAGTTGTATTTATAGATTAATTCCAGAATTGTTTTATTGTATGTTGAAAGTCACCAACACAGTTGTATTTATAGATTAATTCCAGAATTGTTTTATTGTATGTTGAAAGTCACCAACACAGTTGTATTTATAGATTAATTCCAGAATTGTTTTATTGTATGTTGAAAGTCACCAACACAGTTGTATTTATAGATTAATTCCAGAATTGTTTTATTGTATGTTGAAAGTCACCAACACAGTTGTATTTATAGATTAATTCCAGAATTGTTTTATTGTATGTTGAAAGTCACCAACACAGTTGTATTTATAGATTAATTCCAGAATTGTTTTATTGTATGTTGAAAGTCACCAACACAGTTGTATTTATAGATTAATTCCAGAATTGTTTTATTGTATGTTGAAAGTCACCAACACAGTTGTATTTATAGATTAATTCCAGAATTGTTTTATTGTATGTTGAAAGTCACCAACACAGTTGTATTTATAGATTAATTCCAGAATTGTTTTATTGTATGTTGAAAGTCACCAACACAGTTGTATTTATAGATTAATTCCAGAATTGTTTTATTGTATGTTGAAAGTCACCAACACAGTTGTATTTATAGATTAATTCCAGAATTGTTTTATTGTATGTTGAAAGTCACCAACACAGTTGTATTTATAGATTAATTCCAGAATTGTTTTATTGTATGTTGAAAGTCACCAACACAGTTGTATTTATAGATTAATTCCAGAATTGTTTTATTGTATGTTGAAAGTCACCAACACAGTTGTATTTATAGATTAATTCCAGAATTGTTTTATTGTATGTTGAAAGTCACCAACACAGTTGTATTTATAGATTAATTCCAGAATTGTTTTATTGTATGTTGAAAGTCACCAACACAGTTGTATTTATAGATTAATTCCAGAATTGTTTTATTGTATGTTGAAAGTCACCAACACAGTTGTATTTATAGATTAATTCCAGAATTGTTTTATTGTATGTTGAAAGTCACCAACACAGTTGTATTTATAGATTAATTCCAGAATTGTTTTATTGTATGTTGAAAGTCACCAACACAGTTGTATTTATAGATTAATTCCAGAATTGTTTTATTGTATGTTGAAAGTCACCAACACAGTTGTATTTATAGATTAATTCCAGAATTGTTTTATTGTATGTTGAAAGTCACCAACACAGTTGTATTTATAGATTAATTCCAGAATTGTTTTATTGTATGTTGAAAGTCACCAACACAGTTGTATTTATAGATTAATTCCAGAATTGTTTTATTGTATGTTGAAAGTCACCAACACAGTTGTATTTATAGATTAATTCCAGAATTGTTTTATTGTATGTTGAAAGTCACCAACACAGTTGTATTTATAGATTAATTCCAGAATTGTTTTATTGTATGTTGAAAGTCACCAACACAGTTGTATTTATAGATTAATTCCAGAATTGTTTTATTGTATGTTGAAAGTCACCAACACAGTTGTATTTATAGATTAATTCCAGAATTGTTTTATTGTATGTTGAAAGTCACCAACACAGTTGTATTTATAGATTAATTCCAGAATTGTTTTATTGTATGTTGAAAGTCACCAACACAGTTGTATTTATAGATTAATTCTCAGAATTGTTTTATTGTATGTTGAAAGTCACCAACACAGTTGTATTTATAGATTAATTCCAGAATTGTTTTATTGTATGTTGAAAGTCACCAACACAGTTGTATTTATAGATTAATTCCAGAATTGTTTTATTGTATGTTGAAAGTCACCAACACAGTTGTATTTATAGATTAATTCCAGAATTGTTTTATTGTATGTTGAAAGTCACCAACACAGTTGTATTTATAGATTAATTCCAGAATTGTTTTATTGTATGTTGAAAGTCACCAACACAGTTGTATTTATAGATTAATTCCAGAATTGTTTTATTGTATGTTGAAAGTCACCAACACAGTTGTATTTATAGATTAATTCCAGAATTGTTTTATTGTATGTTGAAAGTCACCAACACAGTTGTATTTATAGATTAATTCCAGAATTGTTTTATTGTATGTTGAAAGTCACCAACACAGTTGTATTTATAGATTAATTCCAGAATTGTTTTATTGTATGTTGAAAGTCACCAACACAGTTGTATTTATAGATTAATTCCAGAATTGTTTTATTGTATGTTGAAAGTCACCAACACAGTTGTATTTATAGATTAATTCCAGAATTGTTTTATTGTATGTTGAAAGTCACCAACACAGTTGTATTTATAGATTAATTCCAGAATTGTTTTATTGTATGTTGAAAGTCACCAACACAGTTGTATTTATAGATTAATTCCAGAATTGTTTTATTGTATGTTGAAAGTCACCAACACAGTTGTATTTATAGATTAATTCCAGAATTGTTTTATTGTATGTTGAAAGTCACCAACACAGTTGTATTTATAGATTAATTCCAGAATTGTTTTATTGTATGTTGAAAGTCACCAACACAGTTGTATTTATAGATTAATTCCAGAATTGTTTTATTGTATGTTGAAAGTCACCAACACAGTTGTATTTATAGATTAATTCCAGAATTGTTTTATTGTATGTTGAAAGTCACCAACACAGTTGTATTTATAGATTAATTCCAGAATTGTTTTATTGTATGTTGAAAGTCACCAACACAGTTGTATTTATAGATTAATTCCAGAATTGTTTTATTGTATGTTGAAAGTCACCAACACAGTTGTATTTATAGATTAATTCCAGAATTGTTTTATTGTATGTTGAAAGTCACCAACACAGTTGTATTTATAGATTAATTCCAGAATTGTTTTATTGTATGTTGAAAGTCACCAACACAGTTGTATTTATAGATTAATTCCAGAATTGTTTTATTGTATGTTGAAAGTCACCAACACAGTTGTATTTATAGATTAATTCCAGAATTGTTTTATTGTATGTTGAAAGTCACCAACACAGTTGTATTTATAGATTAATTCCAGAATTGTTTTATTGTATGTTGAAAGTCACCAACACTGTTGTATTTATAGATTAATTCCAGAATTGTTTTATTGTATGTTGAAAGTCACCAACACAGTTGTATTTATAGATTAATTCCAGAATTGTTTTATTGTATGTTGAAAGTCACCAACACAGTTGTATTTATAGATTAATTCCAGAATTGTTTTATTGTATGTTGAAAGTCACCAACACAGTTGTATTTATAGATTAATTCCAGAATTGTTTTATTGTATGTTGAAAGTCACCAACACAGTTGTATTTATAGATTAATTCCAGAATTGTTTTATTGTATGTTGAAAGTCACCAACACAGTTGTATTTATAGATTAATTCCAGAATTGTTTTATTGTATGTTGAAAGTCACCAACACAGTTGTATTTATAGATTAATTCCAGAATTGTTTTATTGTATGTTGAAAGTCACCAACACAGTTGTATTTATAGATTAATTCCAGAATTGTTTTATTGTATGTTGAAAGTCACCAACACAGTTGTATTTATAGATTAATTCCAGAATTGTTTTATTGTATGTTGAAAGTCACCAACACAGTTGTATTTATAGATTAATTCCAGAATTGTTTTATTGTATGTGGAAAGTCACCAACACAGTTGTATTTATAGATTAATTCCAGAATTGTTTTATTGTATGTTGAAAGTCACCAACACAGTTGTATTTATAGATTAATTCCAGAATTGTTTTATTGTATGTTGAAAGTCACCAACACAGTTGTATTTATAGATTAATTCCAGAATTGTTTTATTGTATGTTGAAAGTCACCAACACAGTTGTATTTATAGATTAATTCCAGAATTGTTTTATTGTATGTTGAAAGTCACCAACACAGTTGTATTTATAGATTAATTCCAGAATTGTTTTATTGTATGTTGAAAGTCACCAACACAGTTGTATTTATAGATTAATTCCAGAATTGTTTTATTGTATGTTGAAAGTCACCAACACAGTTGTATTTATAGATTAATTCCAGAATTGTTTTATTGTATGTTGAAAGTCACCAACACAGTTGTATTTATAGATTAATTCCAGAATTGTTTTATTGTATGTTGAAAGTCACCAACACAGTTGTATTTATAGATTAATTCCAGAATTGTTTTATTGTATGTTGAAAGTCACCAACACAGTTGTATTTATAGATTAATTCCAGAATTGTTTTATTGTATGTTGAAAGTCACCAACACAGTTGTATTTATAGATTAATTCCAGAATTGTTTTATTGTATGTTGAAAGTCACCAACACAGTTGTATTTATAGATTAATTCCAGAATTGTTTTATTGTATGTTGAAAGTCACCAACACAGTTGTATTTATAGATTAATTCCAGAATTGTTTTATTGTATGTTGAAAGTCACCAACACAGTTGTATTTATAGATTAATTCCAGAATTGTTTTATTGTATGTTGAAAGTCACCAACACAGTTGTATTTATAGATTAATTCCAGAATTGTTTTATTGTATGTTGAAAGTCACCAACACAGTTGTATTTATAGATTAATTCCAGAATTGTTTTATTGTATGTTGAAAGTCACCAACACAGTTGTATTTATAGATTAATTCCAGAATTGTTTTATTGTATGTTGAAAGTCACCAACACAGTTGTATTTATAGATTAATTCCAGAATTGTTTTATTGTATGTTGAAAGTCACCAACACAGTTGTATTTATAGATTAATTCCAGAATTGTTTTATTGTATGTTGAAAGTCACCAACACAGTTGTATTTATAGATTAATTCCAGAATTGTTTTATTGTATGTTGAAAGTCACCAACACAGTTGTATTTATAGATTAATTCCAGAATTGTTTTATTGTATGTTGAAAGTCACCAACACAGTTGTATTTATAGATTAATTCCAGAATTGTTTTATTGTATGTTGAAAGTCACCAACACAGTTGTATTTATAGATTAATTCCAGAATTGTTTTATTGTATGTTTAAAGTCACCAACACAGTTGTATTTATAGATTAATTCCAGAATTGTTTTATTGTATGTTGAAAGTCACCAACACAGTTGTATTTATAGATTAATTCCAGAATTGTTTTATTGTATGTTGAAAGTCACCAACACAGTTGTATTTATAGATTAATTCCAGAATTGTTTTATTGTATGTTGAAAGTCACCAACACAGTTGTATTTATAGATTAATTCCAGAATTGTTTTATTGTATGTTGAAAGTCACCAACACAGTTGTATTTATAGATTAATTCCAGAATTGTTTTATTGTATGTTGAAAGTCACCAACACAGTTGTATTTATAGATTAATTCCAGAATTGTTTTATTGTATGTGGAAAGTCACCAACACAGTTGTATTTATACTGTTGTTATAGACGTGTTTATAGTAGAATGATCTTTAGAAAAAGATCAAGCAAAACGAAAGTAATCGTAAATACTTACTTGTCGACCTTCTGGAAAATTGACACAGAGAAATGGTCTTAACGGTCTTGACCATCTGACAGCGTTCGTTCCTGGGGCAATTACGATCCAGATGATGTAACCAAACATGTCTAAAATGGTCAACTGAAAAAGAATAAATCAAAGTAAGCATTAATCATGATATCAAAGTAGAAAAGCAGTTTAAAGATCTTTGTGAATCTTTGTGATTCTTTTTGAATCTTTATGAATCTTTGTGAATCTTTATAAATCTGAAATTTGAACACTGTGACGGTTATTAAAACCGAACACATATAAATATTTATGTTTTTTACGGAATTCGGTTGGTTCAAAGCACCCTTCTTAAATTCTGTGAAGATGTCTACAGGAAGAACAAGTTATATAACTGTTTCAATTAATGCCAGTACCAGCAAATTCATAGCTTTGCTACAATATTCATTTGCTAATATCTTTCCTCTGATGAGAAGAACGCATTCCTTTGAAACTCTGTGGATTAAGGACATTTCAATATACCTTTTTTGAGTATCCTGTCGAACAATAAATTAATGTAAAATATATTTTTACAGTCTTTAAATTTTCTTTTATATATGTACATATATATGCATATATATGCATGCATATATACACATATATGTATATATCTGTATATATGTATATATATGTATATGTATGTATGTATGTGTGTATGTATGTATATATGTATGCATATGCATGTATATCAGGTCATGTCATATGCTACTGGTACCATGTAACCCAGAACTACCTGCCTCATGGTCGGGTTACCGGCAACTAAACTGGTTCCCCCACCAGATTTGTTTGGTGAGAAGGGTGGCTAGTCTCCCTGAAGGATTAAAAACAAGACCTTCCAAAGGATTAATGAACCCTTTTTCAGGGTCAACGGCCAACTAGCATCGTGTGTGTTTGTGTGTATGTATGTGTGTGTTGGGGTGGAGAGGGCTCCTGTAAGACGTGCTGAAAGCAACCTTTCTAGGGGAAGCAAATCTCTGATTAAAAAAAAAACATAAAACGGGAGACCAGTACACACATTAAGCTGGTCTGCAGTTTAACTTGTTGCTGGTTATCTTGCTCTTGCTTGTTGCTGGATCTCAACAATTTGAACCGAGAGAGAGACTTAGCTGTTGTACAAAGCTAAGAATCTGTAACACTATTTGTGTATAGATACTCCCTCAGGCATTTGTCTATTAAAATGGTCCTGTGGTGATGGAAGTCATTTTTGGGCTCATGAACTGAGGGAGTGGCACTCGTCTGAGAAGACGTTGCATTGCAATTATCACATATATATATATATATATATATATATATATATATATATATATATATATATATATATATAGGACTATTCTTAAAAAGTCAGTCTTACGCTCCAGGTTCTAAGTCTTGTCACCTTTGTATATCTGAAGCTATAAGTATAATTACTCCCTCCAGAATAAACTAAATCAATTCCAAGAGCGAATTTATTTCCCAATGTGAACATGAGAAAAAATCAAACATAATAAATTCGAAATTACTTAGCTCACCCCTTAAACCTTCGGCTATAGATTTTTATTCCAGACATTTATTCTATTGCTCACTTTTTTGTGTGAGATTAAACGAGCTGCTGTATATTAACCATGGTGTTATATCTGTATATCTGTTTTATACGTAATGAGTGTATGTATGTGTGTATATGTATGCACATGTATGTGTATATATGTGCATGTATATATGCATCTATGTATATGTGCATCTATATCTGCATCTATATGTGCATCTATGTCTTTGTGCAATTACATGTGTGCGTTTCTATTGCTTGTGAATGAGTTGTCTCCTTTAGTCTCACGTCTTATTCTATATCATTTGACATTGTTTTATTTTTTTATATGTGTGTATATGCATTTATACATTTTTATATGTTATATATAGTTATAACCATTATCTTCGACTGCCTTTATATATATATATATATATATATATATATATATATATATATATAAGAGTAAACAGTTAATAAAACATGTTAAAAACACTTTGAAAAAGAGTTAAAACATATTTAATCTGAAAAGGAAACACTTGATAAGTGGATAGTCTTTAATCCGCGGAGTTTCGAAGAAATACTTTCCTTCTCATCAGAGGGTAGGAATTAGCAAAATGCGGGATCGGATTTTGCATACAAAAGTATTTGATGAAACAACAAGTAAGTCAAAGATCTTACTTGATAACAAAAAAGTGAAGCAGAGGGAATATGGTGAAGAAAAAAGTGATTACACGTGAATGGATAGTCTGGTGAAAGATAAATAATCCAATGACGGTAAAATCCAAAAATGTAACTTCAAGAAAGTTAATTGAATTTCCATTTGCACAAGTAAAATCCAAGGAAATCCCGTAATTGGAAGATGGTCCAAAATAATTCAAAGGCCGAAATCCATTGAATAATTCACAAATATGTACAAGGAAAAGGGGAAAGTTTCAATAATATTGATAAAAGAAAAATAAGATATGCTTTTATCACTGCTGCCGAGACATTATATATATATATATATATATATATATATATATATATATATATATATATATATATATATATATATATATATATATATATCTTACACGTTAATAAACACTTTTCCCTTTTCTTATCAAACAACATAACATAAAATAACAGCGTAGTACAGTTATACCTTAAGATACGAATTTAATTCATTCCATGACCGCCGACGTATCTAAAAAAAATCGAGTGTATATATATATATATATATATATATATATATATATATATATATATATATATATATAGTGTTTATTAACGTGTAAGCTATAAAATACAACTACTGTGAGTTTAACTTATCACACACAATTTTTTGAATAGTTACTAAGTATTTGTACATTTTTGTTGGAAAAAGACTTACAAGAATTATGATGACGACGAGAATATACTTTCGATCCAACCAAAGATTTTCCATTTTTTCAACATGTGCTGTATGAATGATTCGAAAGATGAAGAAGAGAAGACATAGAACTTCAATAAACATCGTGGCCTAAAATAAAGAAAGGCAAATATTGAAACTATTTCACATTTGTAAAAATGTCATTCTCTTATTATAGACTAGCAGGGCACCCGGCGTTGTCAGGGATCCTGTAAAATAAAATATAAGTGTAAGTAACATCTTCCTTTTAAAACTTCTCTGTATCATGCTAGTTTTGTAACCCTAATCCCAGCCCTAACCCTCACCCTAACCCACCGACTTCTTCTATCTCTAATCAATGCATAAACTTTTGTAAACGGTTAGGAAAAAAGCAAGAGGTAAAATATAATCAACAGTTTCAGTGCTTCACTTGGTTTTACTGTTGTTTTCAAAGATATATATAAGAAAGTAATAAAGATAATATTTGTTTCTAACAATCACATGCATTAATTTGCTTCATGGGGAACTGAATCTTTGAATATATCGTTTGTACCATTTTAATCAGTTTGAGGACTAATAAGAAATCACGTGACTCTTGTAATTCTTAAGTTTACATTTTACAATATACAAAATTTTAAAGTCTTTAAGCGATTCTTAAGCCAGTCACAAGATTTTTTTTTAAACATTCAAAAGCCAAAGATAAGCTTAACGTATAAGAGTATGGAGACAGAAAGAAGCATTTCTGAATGGCAACGGTGACCAATATTTAACGAATTTGGATTAGAACAATTCTTAAGAAAGCTGAACTTTCTTCAGGACTATCGGTTACCATTGAATACCAAAACTGATTATTAGGAATAATAAAAAATGTAGACATTTTTTATTATTAATTTATTCATTCTTTCAAAAATATATGTTTATATTATTATAATCATACACGTTTTATTTCCCTCAGAGGTTGTTACAATCAAGTAGCCCATCAATAAAAGCAGCCTTGACTGCATTGCACTACATGACCAAGTCCATCCTACTCCAATCTTCATTGCTTCATGACATTGTCGGAGTAGGTTGTCGCTACACAGCACAGTTCCTCGTCCTGCCTCCTTGAAAACCTAAAGCATTATCAGTAACATCAGATGAAAAAATGCAGTTATGTACTTGAAGTAGGAACCCCTTAAATTTTAGATTATTGTGACGTGCCTCTTCTGAGGTTAGCTTTATTATCCGATCATGATAAATTAATTAAAAAAATATATAATTTCCTCAGGTTCCGTGGAATGAAGCGAGGATGCTACGCGCCAGTCCGTATTTAATTGACTTCCTCTATCAAAAAGAGCATTTTAAATGGGCGTAACATGCTGGATTTATCTTGGAATACATTCTATCTAAAGGACTATTTTGCATTTTGGATCAACTCTAGAGGATTTTCATTCAAGCTGAAATATTATGCGCGGTTTGTTTTTATATTACTTTTTTACATATCCAATATTTTTTCATTTTTTTATTTGGCAATTTATAACTAAAATAAATTGCGGTTTCACTTAATGCCTTAACTAGCAAATTCTAGCATTGCTACAAATATAATTTGCTGATTTCTTTATGTCCTCTGATGAGAAGAATAATAAGAATTGCATTCTTTGAAACTCCGTGGAATAAGGACTTTGAAAATTGTTTTTTGGAGTATTCTGTCGAACAATAAATTTTGATTGTAAAGTTCAACTTGCAGTTTTAATTTTCTTTTTCTCTTATCGAAACAGGCTTATTTAAGCCATTTTTCACGTGTTCGTTTTTTCTGTTTTCATCGTTCGTTTTTTGTGTTTTTTTCGATGTTTTGATTACCCCCCCCCCCGCTTAATTAAAACATTGTTTTCTTTTCTTACTTCGCTTATAGTAATGCATACATCGTCATCGTCATCGTCGTAACGCTTGACGACTTTCAAATATCTTTCACTTATTCGCTTATAACAATGCTTCATTCTGGCTGGCAGATTTTATTTTCAAACTTCGCCTCAGGGCTTTGTCTTCGACCCCCCCCCCCCGGTTTCTTTTTTATTTAACACCACACACACCTACAAATACCCGGGCAACGCCGGGTACCCCTCGCTAGTATATATATATATAAGTCTTTCTTCTCTTTTCCTTTTTCCTTTCTCAAAATATTTTTTTTATAATAGAATAAGGAAAACTACTCCTGTTGGTTTTCCCTTTTGTTTAGATTATCATTATTATTAGTTTATTTTCTTTGTTTTTCCTTTCTCTTTCTTTTTTTTGAGCTCCCAACAACAAAAAGAACAAAACGAATTCACAACAAAAATAGTTGCTCTCCTTTATGTCATTTGGAAGACAAATTTATAACAGAAATAATTTACAGGGTTATGCCCCTTAGACCAATATTCTCCTTTTATTTCTTCAATAATAGAATAAGGGAGACTACTTCTGTTGGTTTTCCCTTTTGTTTATTTTGTTTGTTTTTCTTTCTTTCAGGCATTTTTTTTTTATGAAACTCTAGCGAGACTTCTGAGTTTTTGCCATTTAATAGTTTCTCTCACCTTGGTTCGATATATATCTCTATGATTGACAAACGAGAAGAGTAAAAGATAAACCAACCTTTAGTTTACGCCGGTCGACAGCAAATATGTTTTTCCTTTCCATATTTCTCCTGATGTTGTCTTTTTTTATCGGCAGAGTTGCATAATCATCTATCGTTCTTGAAATCTTTTCTGCAACTAACTCGCATTTCAAATTCTTAACGGTTAACTTTCTCTGAAAGAAACGCTGATTACATTTTTCTGAGTTTTAAACATATTAGTGTTTTTTTTTGTTTTGTTTTTGTTCTTATTTTTTGTCGCTGTTGTTGTCATGGTAATGGCTCAGTGGCTCACTTGGTCGTTTTAATTCCTTCGCATCTTTTAATTTTAACCATTAAATTTATTTATCGCATGCTCTGGTGTTCAGACAATTTCTTTAGGAAATAACCACATGAGATACCAGATCCATGGCATAGTACTGACAGCATTCCAATTATAGTGCTCAAAAATCTTTAATCAGAGCCCATATTTACAAAGTTATTTAAGCATTGTCTTAAGAAGAAATGCTTCTCAACACCATGGAAAATCTCATCAGTATGCCCTATATTTAAGAACTCAGGTGATCGCTCATCTTCCTCTCAGTACAGACCAATAAGTCTTCTGTGCATCATGAGTAAATTGCTGGAATCTATGTTAAATAGAGAAGTAGTCAACCATCTTAGCAAAAACAACCTTCTTAGTGACACACAATATGGTTTCCGTTCTTCTAGATCTACAGCAGACGTGCTTACAGTTATATCTAATAAGATTAGCGGGTCTCTCGACTGAGGCTTCCTCTCTAGGGCAATTGCTCTTGACATAAGATCTCCAGTTATGGTATAGCTGGAAATGTTTTCTCAATTATTAAATCATTTCTCTCTGATAGGTTCATAAGAGTAGTGGCTGATGGGCAAAAATCAAAAGCTCTCCGTATTAATGCTGGAGTTCCTCAGGGGTTCCTCCTGGACCCAACTCTCTTCCTGATTTACATTAATGATCTTCCAATTCACATCCTTACATCATTGATAGACATTTATGCTGACAACACTACAATCTACGGTAGCACATCAAAGACCGTAATAGACCAAGTTCTCTCTGATTCTCTCTCTTCTGATCTTGAGCATGTGGTACAATGGGGAAAGAGGTGGCTGGTTACTTTTAATGCATCTAAAACCAAGCTTCTATTTCTACATCCTCTAAGCTCTGATGCCAATGTTATGATGCAAATGATTCTTGTCTTGGGGAGGCTTTGTGTTTTGACAAGCTTCTGGGCCTGAAATGGAACACGTACATCAAATCTGTTGCCAAGGTTGCTGGAAAAATGGTGGGGTCCTTCTACCGCTCCATTAGATATCTTCCTCCCGATGCAATTCTCTACCTATATAAAAGCCAGGTACGGCCAATGATTGAGTACTGTTGCCACATCTGGGCAGGAGCTGCTAGAAGAGACGTTATAAGCCTGGTACGGCCAACCTGGCATACTTTTGCCACATGTGGCAGAAGCTGCACAGAAGAAACGTTGCAAGCCTGTCTCTGCTTTATCGTTATTTTCATGGCAAGTGCTCATCTGAGCTTCAATTTATCGTCCCCGCTCACAAAACTTTCACAAAAAACACTCGTATTGTCGAAAACACTATCAATAATTTCTCATACTCCTTGTCTGTGCCTAGACCAAAGTGTAGATTCCATGAACAAAGCTTCTTTCTTAGAACTGCACGCCTGTGGAACTCTCTTCCTTTGGCCTGCTTTCCAGCTGACTACAATCTGATTGTCTTCAAGTCCAATGTAAACAAGTTCTTGATGAACCGTCCCCCTAAGTAATCAAATTTACAAAATTCCCACTACTTATATTTACTACACTATAATCACATTGACTAATGTATACCCATTAACCCTTATCCTCGAGTGGCTTCCGGACCTTGATAAGTGGTGATTCTTGTGTAAAAAAAGAAAAGAAAAAAGTTTGAGATGCAGACAAATATCAACTGGCCAAGTCAAGTACAGATGTCAAACTGCTGTAAATATCAGTTTGTGATGAACAAAAAGTGAATCTTGCACGTATGACCTACATAACGTCATACGTGCAAGCTAGACATGCCAGAAAGTCAGGTATCGACAATGAATTATAACATTTTGAAAGATATTAGAAATCTTGAAAAATTGTATTTAAATAAAGAAAAGAAAGGACATGAATTTAGAAAACAAACAGTAATAAAAACAAATTAAAAACAAACGATAAATAAATGAAAAAAGTCAAAATAAATGATAACTAAAAATATCAGTTTGTAATTTAAATAATTAATTTAGTAAATTTTATAAAACTTATCGATACAAATAAGTCAAATCTATTTGGAAATAAAAATATAAACAAAGTTATTTTATTGTCTATCTTAAATTGTATTTCTTGTCCTGAAATAAAATTCTTTTAAAGTGTTCAGAATTTAAACATTGAAATTGTCTTTCCTTTTAATTTAGTCGCAAACAAAGTCAGTCGCAGTTGTTTTCAACAACGTAATCAATTCCCAAATCAAACCGACTGGTAGCCAAATCCCACCCCTTCACTGTAGAAGCACCCTGACGCCGGAAAACCTTCTACTCTAATAGCTTTTCTCCTTAAACTGCTTTCCTTTGTAATCCCCTTCCTGTTCACAGTATCACCGACTGCTTCCACATACAGAAACGTAAACAAGCACAACTCCTCACTTTGTATACTCCTTATTATCACAGTCATACATTACATCTCACTGGCAATATGCCTTTTTTGGGGTGAATAAAAGTTAATATATAAAACACAAAATTTTTGACACAAAAAATCAATTTTGAACCATTTATTTTCATACAAAAAATGTAATTTTTATAAAGTGATAGGTTTCTAATAATTTTATAAGAAATTGTCAAAATATGTTGGCGGCAGGTGGTAGGCTCAAAGGTTGAATTTTAAGTGCTAAAAAATAAATTAGAATTTTGTATGTTATGTTTTTATTGTGTTAGAAAAAATATTGAAACTTTAAAGAAAAGACAAGAAAATTTTCAGATGATTGTATCTGGTCATCAATTTTTAATTTTTATCGAAATTATTATTTTTTTAAATAGTTTTGTAGTTTTCCCTTGAAATCATTATCAATGGAATGTTTTGTTAAATACTAAACAATTGCTAAATCAATGATGAAATAAATGTTGACAGAAACGACCACCGTCATATGTCCACCAAACTACAGCAAATAACTCTTACATTCGACGTGTGGGCGTTACAAATTCTTGTTTATCTACTGACACCAATTACTGTGACATCAGCAGATGAACAACACTCAGTGGGCAAGCCTTTACTAAAGTAATGATTCAGCCATGTAAAATTATACCCCAGTGTTTTGTTTTTTTTTACTCCTATTCAGGTGCTAATAATTAGAACATCAAAATATTTTTCAGGTTTTCTTGACAGGTTTGTGCTTGTCGATAAATTCCGGGGTAGGAAACCCCCAGGCGTAGTATGGACTTGAACTCTTAGTCATGGCAATACAACTTTATAGTTACACTACACTAGTTATACTAGTTCTTAATTAGAAGAGTCAATGTAGGAATCTTGAGCTATCCGAGTTCCCATGATAGAGTGTCTGAGTGTGCGTGAACATAATTAATCCTAAACACATCGGTATCGAGTGTGAAGGACTTCTAGGACTAGATCTTACTAGAACATAAACTGATGAGTGATGTAAGCAGTAGGGAGGAGACACTTTATTAGATCATTTGCTTAACTTAGAATCTAGTTTATATAAATGATAACAAATACTGCTTTACATAATAAATTTCAAAGATACGTGAAAATTTATAATAATACTACTACTACTACTACTACTAATAATAATAATAATAATAATAATAATAATAATAATAATAATTCCTCGTGTACATCTGCCATTGGAACCTGATACTTCATGAAAACATACTTATTACCTATAAAAAGTATCTCATAAAATATATTTATTACTTGCAAAACGTATTTCATAAAAATAAACTTATTACCTCAAACAATATCTCATAAAAAATATATTTATTACCTATAAAATGTATTTACAAAATATATGCATTACCTTTAAAAAGTATCTTATAAAATATATACACAATACCTACAAAAAGTATCACAAAAAATATACTCATTACCTATAAAAAAATAAAAGAATGACTCATTACCTATAAAAAAATAAAAGAATGACTCATTACCTATAAAAAAATCTGATAAAAAATATACTACATTATCTACAAAAAATTATCTCAGAAAAAATATTAACATTGCCTACAAAAGGTATCTCATAAAATATACGAATTACCTATAACAAGTATCTCACAAAATATACTTACTACCTATAAAATGGACCTCACAAAAGATAAGCTCATTACATAAAAAATATCTCATAAAAAATATACTCATAGCCCAAACAAATGTAACTTATAAAAAATACACTAATTACCTACTAAATGTATTTCATAAAAATATACTCATTACCTACAAAAAGTATCTCATAAAATATATTCATTATCTACAAAAAGTACCTTATAAAAATATACTGATTACCTATAAAAAGTATTTAATAAAAAAAATAACTGATTACCTATGAAAAAATCTCATGAAAAATATACTGATTACTTACAAAAAGAATCTCATAAAAATATATATTATATTACCTACAAAAAAGTATCTCATAAAATATACTCATTACATACAATATTATCTCATAAAAAATATACTAATAACCTACAAAAAGTTCCTGATGAAAAATACTCACTTACCTATGAAAGTATCTCATAAAAGTATACTCATGCCCTACAAAATGTATCTTCTTAAAAATGTACTTATTACCTACAAATTTTCTCATAAAATATACTTATTACCTATAAAAAAATATTTAAAAAAATACACTGAATGCTCATAAAAAGTATCAAATAAAAATATACTGGTTACCTGCATATAGAATCTTATAAAATATACTTATTACTTATTAAAAGTATCTCATAAAAGATCATCTCATTACCTAAAAAGAGTATCTGAAAAATATATACAATTTACTTACAAATAGTAGCCCATGAAAAATATACTCATTACCTATAAAAGGTATCTCATCAAAAATATACTTCTTACCTATAAAAAGTATCCCATAAATAATATACTCATTACAAATAAAAATATCTCATAAAATGTTCATTACCTACAAAATGTATCCCATAAATAATGTACTCATTACCCAAGAAAAGTGTATCATAAAAATGTACTCATAATTTACAAAAAATATCATATAAAAATATACTCATAATTTACAAAAAATATCATATAAAAATATACTCATAATTTACAAAAAATATCATATAAAAATATACTCATAATTTACAAAAAAATATCACAAAAAAATATACTCATAATTTACAAAAAAATATCATATAAAAATATACTCATAATTTACAAAAAATATCATATAAAAATATACTCATAATTTACAAAAAATATCATATAAAAATATACTCATAATTTACAAAAAAATATCATATAAAAATGTACTCATAATTTACAAGAAATATCATATAAAAATATACTCATAATTTACAAAAAAGTATCACATAAAAATATACTCATAATTTACAAAAAATATCATATAAAAATATACTCATAATTTACAAAAAAATATCACATAAAAATGTATTCATAATTTACAAAAAATATCACATAAAAATGTACTCATAATTTACAAAAAATATCGCATAAAAATGTACTCATTACAAATTGTATTTCATGTTTCATACGCTCATTACTTACAAAAGTATTTCAGAAAAATATACTGAATACCTATAAATAGTATCTCATAAAAATTTTACTTATTACCAATAAAATGTTTTTCATAAAGTGTATTAATTACCTACACATTTATCTCATAAAATATACTCATTACCTATGAAATGTATTTAATAAAAAATATACCCAAAGTATCGCATAAAAAACTCATTACTTACAAAAAACGATTTATAAAAAAATTTACTAGTTTCTTGCAAAATATTTAGTAAAATATACTCATTAACTATAAAAATATCAACTCAAAAATATACAAATTAACAACAAAAATATCTCATAAAATATGATCATTTCCTATAAAGTATCCCATAAAATATGATCATTCCCTATAGAATATCCCATAAAATATGATCATTCCCTATAAAAGTTTTGAATAAAAAATATTCTAATTATCTATCACAAGTATCTCATAAATAATATACTTAATACCTACAAAAAGGATCTTATAAAAATATACACATTTCTTATAAAAAGTATCTAATAGAAATGTACTCATTACTTACAAAAAGTATCTCATAAAATATACAAATTTCCTATAAAATTATCATAAAACTATACACATTATCTACAAAATTATCTAACAAAAATATACTCATTTTCTATAAATTTATTTAAAAAAAATATAATAATTGCCTACAAAAAATATTGCATAAAAATATACTAATTACCCACAAAAAGTATATCATATAACATATAAACACTACATAAAAAGTACTTCATAAAATGTACTCATGACCTACAAAAAGTATCTCATAAAATACACATCACGTAAAAAATTATCTCAGAAAAATATACTTATTTTCTAAAAAAATGTATAACATAAAATATTTTTATTACCTACAAAAAATATCCTGCAAAAATATACTCATTATCTATAAAAGTATCACATCTACAATATACTCATTAACAACAAAAATGATCTAAAAATATACTCATTACCTATAATCGTTTTTCTAAATATATACTAATTACCTACAAAAATATCTCTTAAAATATACTCATTACGCATAAAATGTATCTCATATAAATATAGGCATTACCAACAAAAGTCTCACAAAAGATATAATCATCATCTACAAATATATTTCATAAAAGATATACTCATTATATATCATAAAATTATCTTAGAAAAGATATGTTAATTACCTATAAAAAGTACCTTATGAACAATATTCTAATTACCTACAAAAACTATTCTGTAAAAAGTATACTCATTGACTAAAAAAGTATCTGATAAAATTTACTCAGTACTTTTAAAAATTATCTCATAAGAAATACTCATTACCTATAACAAACATCTCATTAAAAATATATACATTACCTACAAAAGTTATCTCAAAAATATACTCATTACTTACAAAAATTATCTTTTAAAAATATACTTATTACATACAAAATATACCCATTACCTATAAAATTACTTTATATAAATATAATCATTACCTATTAAAAGTATCTCATAAAAATATAATCTTTACCTAAAAATACATTTCATAAAAATATACTAATTATCTATTAAATGTATCTTATAAAATATAGTCATTACCTGTAAAATGTATCTCATAAAATATAGTCATTACTTACAAAATGTATCTTATTAAATACTAGCGGGGATACCCGGCGTTGCCGGAGTGTTTGTTTCCGGGACGGGGGGGGAGTTTTAAAAATGTTATGGTAGGTAAGTAGGAAGGATCAAACCCGGAGTCATGAGTAAAAGTAGGAAAATAAAGTGTGAAAAAAAACAAAAACATCTGCAACGTTAACAGTTCGGCCACCAAGAAAAGTCCATTCCAGTTGTTTAGGAAAAAAAAAAAAAAAAAAACGACTACGGTAGGTCGGCGCGAACGTGAAAATATAATGTGAGTTGTCCAGCACGCTAACCACTACGCCACAGAGCACTGCAGCTTTGTTTAGTGATTTTAAATAACTTCACATGAAAGAACTACGAAGCCAAACCGGTGTTCTCTTCTCAACTGTTCCTTGTGAACGATCCCCAAACGGTGTTAAGTGGTGGCAGGGGGAGGAGGAATTTTTTAGAGAGAAAATATTTTACCACTTCCATTGATCTTAACCGATTTTGGCCGTGACTTCTCAGCAGAAAAAGTATAGAAATCTAAGATTATCGAGGAATTTGAGAAATAATAAACCTATAACACACCTCAGATATTGTTCTGCCGTTTGTGCATATTATATTTGCATGAAATATCTTGATTTTTAATCCTATTAATGTCAAAATCAAACGGGAAAAAATGAGTTCATTTTATTTATATAGAAGAATAGAAGATAGAAGAAGAAGAAGAAGAAGAAGAAGAAGAGAAGAAGAAGAAGAGAAGATATACTTACTACCTACAAAATATTTCATAAAAAATATTCTCATTACTTACGAAATGTTTTTCATGAAAAATATACTCATAACCCATAAAAAGTATCGCCACCAGATAAAGTATTTCATAAAATATACTCATTATTTTCAAAAAGTACCTTATAAAATATTTTCCTAACCTACAAAATAATCTCTATAAAAATATACTCATTACCTAAAAAGGTATCTTATAAACTATACTCATTAGCTACATAAAAATAAACTCATTATCCTTAAAATGTATCTCATAAAAATATACTAATTTGCTACGAAATGTATTTCATACAAAATATTCTCATTGCCTATAAAAGTATCTCATAACAATATATTCATTGCCTACAAAATATTTCATAAAAAATACATTCAGCAGATACGAAATGTATTTCATAAAATATATTTATTACTTATAAAGAGTATTTCATAAAAAATATACTCATTGCCTATAAAAATATTAATTAAAAAATATACTCATTACTTAGAAAAAGTGTTTCATAAAAATATTCCCATTGCGTACGAAATGTATTTCCTAAAAAATATACTCATTGCCTATAAAAAGTATCTCACAAAAATATCATTATCTATAAAATTATCTCAGAAAAATATATAAAACTTATCTCAGAAAAATATACTTATTACCTACAAAATGTATTTCATGAAAATATACTTATTACTTACAAAAGTATTTCATAAAAAATATACTCATTACTGACGAAATGTATTTCCTTAGATGTATACTCATTACCTTTAAAAAGTATCTCACAAAAATTATACTCATTACTCATGAAAAATATCTCATAAAAAATATACTCATTACTCATGAAAAGTATCTCATAAAAAATATACTCATTACTCATGAAAAGTATCTCATAAAAAATATACTCATTACTCATGAAAAGTATCTCATAAAAAATATACTCATTACTCATGAAAAGTATCTCACAAAAATTATACTCATTACTTAAAAAAGTATCCCATAAAAATATACTCATTACTCATGAAAAGAATCTCACAAACATTATACTCATTACTTAAAAAAAGTATCCCATAAAATATACTCATTACCTACAAAAAGCATTTCATAAAAAATATAATAAATACCTACGAAATGTATTTTATAAAAAAATATGCTCGTTACCTTCAAATAGTATCACAGAGAAAGTTTAAGTATTACTTACCCAAACTGGTAACTCGAAGTTAGGTACGGCCGGTTTTTCAAAAATACCAAGTGTTAAGTTTACGAACAATGAAAAATATAAAAGTGCTCGTTGGTGCCACTTATTATAAAATAAGTAAGATCTATAATGGTAATAAAAAGAAAAATAATTATATAGCATTTAACACTAAATAGAAAATCAAATGAAATGTGTTCCATCTATATACAATAAAACAATCTATATATAGATATACAGTTTTGAAAGTGAATGCTTTCGACTACAACCATATTTTAAACACGTCTATATTCTGGCAAGGATCTCTTTATTTCGTCTACGAGTCAACTGGGGAACCCCTCACATTGCTGACTCAAGCTTTTTTGCGTTTCCATTGACACATCTTCCCTCTGACCTTTCTGGTCTCAAAACTAGCTAAAATCTGACTCTTTACCAAACTTCGCCTCCAATCGACTGCCTACTCTCTCTAACTCCCCCAAAATCCCCATGTGTGTTTCTATTTGTATCAGGGTGTATGTGTGTGTGTGGGGGGTATTCCCTCACCCAGCCTACACCTAAAACGTACCGACTCACTTTTTAGCATGCAGGCGTATGCTCTGTCAATGGAAGTCACTGAGTCTGATATGTCACCGGTAACCCCTTGACCTTTCTGCACCTCCCTGACACAAGAAAGTTGGGTTCAACTCAGTACTGTTTTAACCGCATTACTGACACACAACACTATTGCTGAGAGTGATCACATAACTTTACAATTCTAAAGGTAGACGGGAGCCCATTGTTCAAAGCTTTGCGTAACATTATTCCAAAAGGCAAGTTTCTATCTATGAAAGGTTTTTAATCTGAAAAGATTTTACAGCCGTATATTAAGAAACAAATGGCTGAATAACCAAGTTGTTATGCCCAGAAACGCATACGATAAGATTCTTTATGAACCCAATTTCTCAGGGTACTTTCTTTGCATCAATGATTTCCTCAATTGATCATTGATAATGAGAAAAGGCAACCATCCAGACATAAGACATGATGGTGATGCTGATGATTATCTCTGCCAAGACAGAGCAGATCATTCTCTCGAAGCTCAAGTCTGATAAAAGTCATGGTTCTAATGACATCCGCCCAGCTGTAATCTATAGGAACTATTACAACTGCTATATCAGGTTTGTGCATATGATACTAACACACAGACAAAAAAGGTAGAAAGAAAAGAATAAACATGATTATCGCCCTTGATTGGAAGAGCATGTGCACGGCACACTTCCTGTTTCCGTTTTCTTTCTTTCTCTTTCTCTTTTCAACTCGACAAGATCATGAACGTATGTGATATCGGATTGCTCCAAAAAACGCACGGGAAGAACAAATTTCCGCTTCTACACATGTCCAAATATGCGAGGTAAGATAATTTCACCATGAACATTAATGGTCTGTCATGAACAAATTAATTAATTTCTTGCAACAACATTAAAGAACATTTCAGAACTATACCTGATCACACATGTACACACACATGTTTTTTCTATTGTTTATAATAAATATATTGTTTGTAAATCGGTCGTATGTTGTTTTAGTTTAATGTCGGAGTCGAGAACATGAATCGTCTACCTATAATCCTTTATCCTCTACAAAATTGGTAACTGAAAAGATCGGAATGAACACATTAGTGGCTATTCATTTCGTTACCAAATTACAACTTAAAAAAAAAGAAACGTTTCATTGTATTTTCACCCACACCCTCGTATTTACTTGTGCCGCAATTTTGTTGCAATGTCTGCCATATCCCTTCACCATGTGCACACAGCAGACCATAACTAATAACAAGATAATAATATCCAATTTAAAAAACAAATTAAAAAAAAACAGTCTCACATAACATAATTGTATTTTGTAATCTTTTTTCTGCATCAGCATGGCCGAAAACACTTCTACCACGAGTAAAGTCGAAAGCCTAATTTCCTTTAAAATTCTTGCTTACAATGCACAAAAACTGCGTATATGGTTTTTTCAAATACAGGCTATTTTTACCAAAAAGAAAATCTTTTTCTTGGTCCAGAAATGCTTCTGTGTTGTGGAGGCTCTGCCCACAAAAGTTGCTGAGGAAGTCGAGGATATTTTCAAAGCATCTCTCGGTGGCAATCCATACAACACGCCAAAACAAGCCATTCTTGAATGAACAGGGAGATTGGAGGCTGCCAGGTTGAAACAGGTAATCAAAAACTTTCCAACTGATGAGAAGCTTATTGAGCAGATGCACCATGGACGATCCATCATCAATTGTGGTTAGACAAATTGTCACAAGAATTGTCTCATACGCTGTCCATTTTCGTTGGAGACAAGCTAACCGTTCTCGCTGTCCATTTTCGTTGGAGACAAGCTAACAGTTCTCGCTGTCCATTTTCGTTGGAGACAAGCTAACAGTTCTCGCTGTCCATTTTCGTTGGAGACAAGCTAACAGTTTTTGCTGTCCATTTTGGTTGGAGACAAGCTAACAGTTCTCGCTGTCCATTGTCGCCAATATCATCATATGCCAGCTTTGACCACTGTTGTACCCCAAACTGTTGTACCCCAAACTTTTGAGCCAGATGTCCCCCACAACGATGAAAATCTGTCGCATGATTTGCTTGGTGATATTATCACTATCATTTCGTATAGAAGACATACAAATGCAAACAACCATTCAAATTGCATAACAAATTCCATCTCTCCAGCCATGTCGCTTATTATATGTATCAAATGCACTCTCGCATTGAACATACTTTGTAGACACTGATGCCACTGTTAGTGTAATACCTCCTACATGTTACGAAAATACAGCAGCAGACGCTTCCCCCTGCAAGCCATGAACGGCAGTTCCATCTGAATCTTTGATACCTCATCACTCACTTTATACTTTGGACTTTTTGAACTTTCATCATCACCGATGTAAAGACACACATTCCTGGCGCTAATTTCCTTTCAAACTTTCAACTTTTGTCGATCTAAGAAGACATCGTTACTTGTTCACTGTGGTATGCTTTTCTGCGAAACGCCAAAGCATCCGCACGGCAAGTCCATCAAATGCAATTTTTGAAGACCTGTTAAACCAATTTCTTGCACTCACCCAACTCTATTGCCGCATGGAAGACATTAAACATCACATGTGACATCATCTCACAACCTGTGATACTCCCTTGCATCCTCACTTCACATAGTACCCAAGAAATCGGAGGGAGACTGAAGACTCTGCAGAGACTACCGAGCTCTCAATGCAGCAACTGTTCCCGACAGATACCTGATTCCACACCTGAACGATTTTTCTGCATCCTTATCCGACTCTACATCCTTTTCTGCATTCTTATCCGACTCTACAGCGTTTTTTGCACATCGATTTAGTCCGTGCATACAATCAAATTCTCATCACCAAAGAAGACATTCCTAAGACCACAATATGCACTACTTTTGGACTATTTGAATTTACCTGCCTACCTTTTGAACTGTGTAATGCCACACAGACATTCAAAGATTCATCGATGAAGTCCTTCATGGACTACCCTTCGTTTTCACGTATATTGATGCCATCTTTATCACAAGTCACTCACAGGAAGAACACTTGGCCCATGTTACTGAACTCTTCCAACGTATATAATCCTATGGATTAAAATCAGTTCCCTTGATTTACTTGGACAACAGACCGACGTCTAGACTTGCATCCTTGTCCTCAAAAGTACAAGCAGTCCAAGATTTTCCTGTATCCACCTCCTTGCTAAGTTGTTACATTGGACTTGTGAACTACTACTTGTGAATGCATCTGAATCTTGTGTTGTGGAAATGGCCTTTGCTTACCTCATCCCTGCTTTAAAAGTGTTCATCCTTGCCTGGTGTGTAATTATAAAATTAAATAAACGTTGGAATCATAGGTAAGGATCAGACTCACAATCTATGATAAATAGACTATAATAAGCAAATTCACCTTAATAAGAAAAATGAATTATCTACAATCCTATTGGTTAAAGAAAATTAACTGAAATTAATTACTGAATTTTTGAATATATTTTATCAAATATAGAAACTGTTAGACACTATTATATTGCAAACACACAAACATTTACGTTTAAACTAGAACCAAACTCAGAGAAAACCAACTTGCCTCCTCCCTTGAGGTTTGTATTTACAAATATCTGTGGGCTTAGAACTAATTTAGATGATGTTGAATCATTTCTCCTAGCAAACACTCCGGATATCTTAGCATTAAGTGAAACTAACCTACACTCTTCGATTCCCTCTAACCATTTTAACATGCCTGGTTATCTCCCACTCTGCCTTAAGGGCTCAGACAGACATATGCATGGCTTAGAGTCTATATTCGTAACACCTTCCTCCTGACATGAGAAACAAAACTAGAATCAGACGACTAGGCCTTTATGTGCTTCAGACTTAACATGCAACATAACATTAGCTACTTATATTTTCTCTACCGCTCTCCCTCAACCTAGGACTGTACACTAATAAACAAAGTCTCTGACAGCATAGATATACCACTCTCCCTCGATACTAGCGCACAAGTACATGTATTTGGTGACTTCAGTGTTCACCACAGTAACCAGTAACTGACTTGGATTTTCTACTAACACAGACGCAGCTAGTAGAACAACACATAGCTTCTGTATATCTTTTTCCCTATCACAGACAGTTACATTTCCGACACGTTTCCCAGACCAGCAAGATAAAAATGCCTCACTTCTAGATCTGTTTCTGACCACAGTTCCCAATGATTGTGTAACGAATGCCCACAGCCCACTTGGGAATGCTGATTAAGCTGTGATAATGGTAGAAATCGCCCTAAATTCTTGACTCAAAACTGAAGATTTACTGCTCAAAACAACGAGGTATTACAAAAAGGCTGACTGGGAAGCCATCAGGGATCTCATCAGAGATGCCCCATGGGGAAATATCTTTTCTCTTCCAGCTGAACAGTGCACAAATAAGACTACTGAATAATTCAAAACTGCAATTGAAGCACATATTTTCAGATAGAAATTCTATAACAAGTCCCATTCACCCCAATGGTTTACTTCTACTTGTGCAGCTGTCATTGCTCAAAAGCACAAAAGCAGCATGCATACTGCAGATTCAACTGACATAAGTCCAGTTCAAACAGACAGATGTATATAGAAGCTAGAAGTAATTGTAAGAGAGAAATAGCGACAGCTAAGACAGAATACACTGAAACCACCAGAAAAGCACAGAAATTAGGAACCCGTGATTTTTGGAAAATCTACAACAGTGTAGTAAATAATGGGCAGTCAACAATTCCCCCACTATCAAACAATCTTGAGGTTGTTTGCACGACAACTGAGAAGGCTAACCTGCTTGCCAGTCAGTTTGCCGCAAACTCCACATTGACCCTGGCACACCACTCTCTCCCTGACTTTCCTTTTCGGACTGACACCACACTAGATGATCTGAAAATCACCCCTTCTCAGGTGCATAGTATCATAAAAAAATATTTGAGTCCTTAATTAATCAAGCTCTAGTCCATCACCTTACAGCTGCTAAACTCCTGACCGACAATCAATATGGATTTAGGCAAGCCCATTTCACAGCAGATATCCTAACTGTATTCTCTTAACATATATACCATTCACTGGACAAAACAGGGGAGGTTAGAGCGGTAGCCCTCAATATATCTAAGGCTTTTGACAGGGTATGGACTCCTAAGGAAAATTAGATCATATGGTATCACTGGAAGAATACATAATGTAATTAAATCCTTCTTTAATATGAGAAAAATCCAGGTTGTCCTCGACGGTCATACATCTAAACAATATGATATAAATGTGGGAGTACCTCAGGGGTCAATCCTTTGACCTTTATTGTTCTTGATATTCATAAATGACCTTCCTGATAAAATTGTTTCTGAGATGGGTGTATTTGCTGATGACACCACTCTCTATAACAAACAAAAGGGGAAAACATAAGGAAATGGCAGAAACACTAGAGCATGACCTTAAATCTATAGTGGAATGGGGACAAAAATAAATGGTCACATTCAATACCACCAAGATTAGTTTGTTTTCTTCAATGATAGCAAGAAATATCCTCTACCACCAATAGCAATGGCCAAAAACACATTACCCGAAAGTACTTCCTTTAAACTCCTCGACCTAATGTTTACAGGGCACATGAACTGGAATAGATACATTGACAGCATTGACAAGGCTGCTGCAAAGAAGGTGGGCTCTCGCTACCGTGCTAGAAAGCTACTTACGCCTGAAAGTATCCTGTACCTCTATAAGGCCACCATTCGCCCATGTATGGAGTACGATTGTCACATTTGGGCTGGTGCATCTGTTACTTGTCTCTCACTCCTGGACAGGGTTCAAAAGAGAGTCGCCAACCTGATAGGTCCTGAACTGTCATCTAGGCTTCAGCCTCTGTCCCATCGACGAGATGTTGCATCCTTCTACTTGTTCTACATTTACTTTAATGGTAAATGCACTTGTACCCCCTCGATGTAAATACCCCCGACAAACCTGACAAGGAACTAAATCCCACCCCTTCACAGTAAAGATCCCTAGGTGTAAGAAAGCCTTCTACTCCAATAGTTTCTTTTCCAGAACTGCTAGACTTTGGAACTTCCTTCCAGGATTCTGCTTTCCCAATCGCACTGACATGCAGAAGTTCAAGTGTAATATGAACAGACATCTTGCTGCTCATCTCCCTTCATTATACCTCTGCAACTTATGTCCCCAATAGTTGTCCCGACTTCAAAGCGGCACTATGCCTTGTTTGGGGTGAAAATGAAATAATAAATAAATAAATAAATAAAAACAGGGAGATGTTAGATGAAACAAAATTTTCCTCTAGAAAATATATTTAAAAGAGAACTTTTTATCTCAAAATTATCTCCCTTCTCTTCACGAGATTGTGAGAGTAAGTTATGTCACTCGCATTTTTCAAACAACATTTTGGATTAAGACATGTCACACAGCTCTCTTCAATTAATAGATCTTAATTAAGAAATGCTTCTTTTTTCAGTTGTTAAATTGGGAATAAATATTAATTGCTGATCAATACAGCAGAATTTCAATTGTTTTTTTATATTCGTCCCATATCAATAACCATCGATTCATTTCAAGAACCTTAATGCAGTATTATGATAGCAACCTTCCGTTTAATAAGACAATGCCATTCTGTCTCTAGTCTGGTACACTGCAGCATCTGCTGTGGCAATTCAGTTCGAAGTTGGAATTGGCTCTCCAGATGCAAGCCTGGGCAGGTGATAAGGATATCTAGGTTTACCTAGTTACCAGGGTCCTCCAAAAAACTCCATCTCTATGTTGCAGACTAAGTCCAATGGAAAGGCAAACCAATATGATCAGAGCCAGCACAACTGACTGCAAGAGTTGCCGAAAAAGGTGTTGCAGTGCTTTACCATCCAACCAGATTTTTTGATTTTACTCCCTTAGTTTTTACCTTTCTCAAGGCATCCACAAATAAAATAAAGCCAGTGGAGCTATTTGTTCATAGCTGGTGAAAATTAGAAAATATTTCCAATTTTTAACGAAAATAATGGAGATTCTCATTGTAGTTATGCTTGTATCAAAATGAAATTAGAAAATATTTCCAATTTTTAACGAAAATAATGGAGATTCTCATTGTAGCTTGTATCAAAAATAATGGAGATTCTCATTGTAGTTATGCTTGTATCAAAATGAAAGCAAAATCTTGAAGTGATTTTTCTTAAAAAGAGTAAAAGAAACGCGAATTCTGTAACGACATATTGATGTATGTATTTACTATAAAATTAATAAACAACAATTGAAACTGCTTTTGTCTTGCAGATATGAACAATCATTTTTCAATTCATTTAATGTGTGAAATAAAACAATGCTTGAGAAAGAAATACTAATATCAGCTCACTTGACATGCTCCTTTCGAAAATCCATGTTACGTCCATATTTGGCATCCAAAATAAGAGTTGATGTAACTAAAAAATCCTGAAAATAAAAAGAAAAGAAGAAATTTCTTTTGGAATCTTTTTGGAATCTTAAATACATTACAACATGACACACCGTTTTCCATTAAATCATCGAAGTTTAACATCATTGATCTTTCTGAATTTTTGAGATTAGGATTGGTTATTCGTATTATTTGGAATCTTCAGACTACTGTTCTAATCTTGAGTGTCATTTTCTCAACGTTTCAGTCGATGTAACCTCCGACCTTCTTCAAGTGTATCTTGTCGAACTCAAGAATGCTTTTGTCAGTGTGGGCGACCGAAAATACAATTGCGAATTAATTATAACCTTTATCTAGGCATGGCTGATGGAACAAGAGCATAATACCTCATAAAGTAAATAAAGGGTTCCGTTCAAAATTTCGCCCAAATTCCTGAGTTCGACAACATCCACCTGAAAAAGGTTGGAGCTTACATCGACTAAAATGTTGTGAAAATAACACTCAGGATGAGATCAGTAGTCCAAAGATTCTAAATATCGTTGATCTTGGCCTGTAGAAAATGGGTAAATTTTTAGGAATACCAGGCGCTGTATGTGCTCTCCTTTTAGCCCAACATTGTTTCCAGTTATTCTGGACTTCTTGTTGCCACTGGAATAACGCAGTGCTGACTCAGGAGAGAAGTGGTTAGTGATTGTGCAATCCCTGCTTCACAATTCAGCATGTGTCATCTATCATTCCTCCAGGATGTTCAGATGGTGGTCGTCGTTCCTTATGGACATCCATTAAATACATA
>NC_136496.1:46429875-46592375 GCF_053919585.1 Euprymna scolopes | reverse complement strand
CTCTTACTTCTTTACTGAATGTTTAAATAGCAAGCTCCTCCATATTGGTACTAGTGCAAGTTATTTGCTGTCCAACACTCATCGTTTCTTTGCAATCATATTACGTATGTTGCTTTCTCTGTTGTGTTTGTACATCTGTTATAAATCGTGTTTTACTTCTGTGTTCGTACAACAAAAACGATGATAAACGTTCGCTCAACATATCCTCGAGCTCACGCAACCAAATGATAATATTTCATACTCAATTTTTTTTTGTCCTGGCTATCAGGTAGTATATTACCATATCTCTCATCCTTCCTACCTTCATCAATTGCGAAATTATCCTGCCAGGGTACAGTCAGCATCAACATTATTCCAACCTTCTTTTCCTTACATCACATTACAAGTTCTGCTCTCTGTTGTTTAAGGTGAGAAAATGAAGGTATTCTAGAAGAATTCAATCAAGTTCAATTTTCCTTTCTATCTTTTATTAACTTGAATGACTTTTCGTCTTTCTTTTATATCCTGTATAAAAACTACAAAATCCACGTGCTCTAAAATGTTAATAGCTATCTTGTTGCTTTTTTGTCTTCTCCTCAGTTATTAGTTTTATGTGGATTCTCTTTAATCTCTTGGTTGTGAGAGAAACAGAGCATCATGGCTGCCTTTGCTTTTGAAACTTTGTACTATTCAACAATTGATTCAAATATTGTTGCGTTGTACAACATTCTTTTCAACCATTTCCTTACATTACTTATCTGCAGTGGCATTATTTAAGAATATAGATTGCAGACACCAACACCTGTACTTTTCAGGTAATTTGGTTTTATCGGTTACTTTTAATCCACTCTCTGTCTCCTCCTGCATATCCACACCTTGACTTCTGTTGTTAAATGTGTCCCTGTACCATCTTCCCAAGTTTATAATTGGTTTCTCTTTTACTGTTGCGACCATTTTTTTTTTTTACATAGGCATCGCCACTTATCAAGGCCTTGAGGCCACTCGAGGATAGGTGTTAAAGAGTGTACAGTAGAAATTGAACAATATAGTAATCATTAGTAATGGAAATTTCGTAAGTTTGTTAACTTATATGGAACGGCTCATCAAAAACTTGTTTACATTAGACTTGAAGACAACCATATTGTAATCAGCTGGAAAGCAGGAAAATGGAAGACAATTCCATAGGTGTGCAGTTCTAAGAAAGAAGCTTTGTTCATGGAATCTACGTTTAGGATTAGGTACAGATAAAGAGTGGTGGAAATTATTGATAGTGGTTTCTGCTAGACGGGTATTTCTTGTGAAAGTTTGGCGAGGGGGGACCATAGATTAGAGCTCAGCCGAGCACCTGCCATGAAAATAACGATAAAGCAGAGACAAACTCGCAGCATTTCCTCTGTGAGAAAGAGGTTGCAGGAAAGAGAAAAGGACATCCCCTATGAGGCTACAAAGTCTATTTTAAACTCTATCAAGGCAGGATATCCTTTCTAGCAGCTCCTGCCCAGATGTGGCAACAGTACTCCATCCTTGGATGTACCTGGCTCTTATATAGATAGAGAATAGCATCAGCAGTGAGATATCTACTGGATCAATAGAAGGATCCCACCATTTTTTCCAGTGGCTTTGGCAACAGATTTAATGTATGTGTTCCACTTAAGATCAGGAGTAAAAGTCAAACTCAGAAGCTTGTCAAAACATGAGGCCTCCCCAAGACGAGAGTCATTCATTTCAATTGATGTCAAATGTGGATCAGAGCGTTGATGTAAAGATAAGAGCTTGGTTTTAGATGCATTAAAAGTAACCAGCCACTCCTTTCCCAATTGTACCACATACTCAAGATCAGAGGAGAGAGAATCAGAGAGAACTTGATCATTTACAGTCTTAGATGTGCTACCATAGATAGTAGTATCATCAACATAAATGTCTATGAATGATGTAAGTATGTGTTTTGGAAGATCATTAATGTAGATCAGGAAGAGAAGTTGGGCCCAGGATGAACCCCTGAGGGACTCCAGCATTAATATTAAGAGCTTCTGATTTTTGTCCATCAACCACTACTCTTATGAACCTATCAGAGAGAAAATGAATTTAATAATTTTAAGACATTTCCAGCTATGCTGTAGCTGGAGATCTTGTGAAGTAAACCTTTATGCCATACTCTATCAAAGGCCTTTGATATGTCAAGAGCAATTGCCCAAGAGAGGAAGCCTCCATCGAGTGATTCGCTAATCCTATGCGATATAACTGTAAGCACATCTGCTGTGGATCTAGTAGAACGGAAACCAAATTGCGTGTCACTATAATAACTTTTCAATTATAGATTTTATTTCTTTTTGCTTACTTTTCCTATTGTTACGGACCGGTATGAAGCTGAGTCGGGGTGGATGTCCCGTGGTAAGAATCTTATGACTCTAGGTCAGCGCTTCACCCTACGTTGTCTGTAACACAATATAAAAATAAAAATAAAATAATGACAAGTAAAGTGTCGTCCACTATTTGTGACCTATTTGACACGTTGTCTGAGGTTCTCATTAGCACATTTTGTTCCGAACGATTCAAAACTCAAAGCAAGAATGCCACAACGCCAAAATCTTAAAACACAAATTTTATTCAGCATCCTTAAATTTAATAACACACCGCAATAGGTTGGCGTGAGGTCGGATGATAAAAAAAGGAAACATCATAAAAGAAGGAAAAGAAAACAAGGTGACAAAAAAAAAAAAAATAATAATATAAGAGAAAATGTATATACCATTTCCATTATGGTATGACATTTCGGCCAAGGACAAGGAGCGGGGATATCGGGATGGGGAAATCATAATAGTCACTTAACTTTATCCAATTGAACTTTCGTGTTTCATAATGTCCCCGCAAAGTTCATCATTTGTGAGATTTTTCCTGTTTAGTTACTTCTTGGATGGGGAAGTCCGTCGATGTGACGATATTTTTGTTTGTCGCAACTCTCTTCTTATTCATCTTTAATATCTTCGCCGTGAACTTTTTCATGATGTCCATTCTCGGCCGAAAAGAATTCAACCCTTGTTTATTTAGAGAAATCTGTTTACGTTGTGCTTTGGGCATTCCTAAGCATCACCGGCTCATAGCGAATTTTTGTTATTTTTTGTTTTTTTGATTCATTATTCGCTCAAACGTAAACAAAACAACCGGTCCATTTGACAACGTTCACTGCTCTCCACAGTCTCTTTTTCTGTTTTATTTTATTTTTCTTACCTCTCAATATTTTTATACGAATGCTATCCTTTATCACCGTTAAAAAGAACGCTCAGTTGAAAACTGCTTCTTTTTTTTTTTTTTTTTTTTCGTCCGCGTTGATTTCACTTTTTCTTTCTCTCTCTTCCCTTTTCATCAGCTTCGCTTTGCATTTTCAGAGGGAGGGAGGGGTGTGTGTGTACGCCTCGAACACTAGTGCGTTCATTTGTTTGTTATTATTATTTATTTTTTTTTTATTTATTTTATTATTTATTTTTTAATTTAAATTCACCGTTCGCCGTAGGCAAGGGGGGTGCATGCTTTCATATTTATTTGAATTTAAATTCACCGTTTGCCGTAGGCGTTCCCTAAGAGATAAAAAAAATATTTCTTATTCCGTTATGATTATTCCCCGATTAATCAATCGATATCAACTAGCCTCTCTACCAATATAACACTATAGATTGTGCTTCTTGATTTTTTTTTCAGTCTTAACCATAATTCTTGATCACTCAATAAGCTGATGAAGTTGATGAAATATTCCATTCCTTTTATGCTTTTTCACTTAACAGCAACATCGTCCATAAATTCTCCCAGTATACTCTCACAATTTGTTCATCTTTACATCCTTTTTCCTTCACAAGAACAAACAAAATTGTACATCCTGCTGTAATCCCAACCTCTAACCGTTGCCAGTCCGTTGTGTAGTTACATGTCATAAAGTGCATCTTGAATTAAGCTTAGTATTTCGTCACCATTCTCTGACTGTTTCCTGAATCCCAAAAGAACTCCTTCGCATTTCAAATCATCTCATGTGTAACTGAGCCATATACATTAGCAAGATTTAAACATACAATTACAACACTCTGCTATATTGCATATGCAAGCTTATTACAGTCAGGTATTCCAAGAATACCTGCTTTTTTGAATTGACTCATTGATGAAGCCATTAGTTTGAACAAAATTTAACATTCTGTTAGCAACAATTCCGAATACTATCTTTCCATCAATGTTTAGTAATGATAGTGGTCGGAATTGTCCAAACTCTGACTTATTCTTCTTGTAGATATATGCCTCTTGTTAGACACCACCGTTCAGCAACAACTTTAATCCGCGACATCTCTCCCATCAGCAGAAAAAGCTTCAGTAGGAGGCGTTCACAGTTCTTATATTGTAGTTGATGCCATCTTTGCCTGGCTACTTCTTAGCTCTTGCTTTTCCGAAAAAAGTAATCGGCTTCTCTTTTATTGATATCGCTTACATAAAATATTATGCCTGGTCTTGTTGGCTTTCTTACACCTCGTGTCATTGCTATATCCTTTTCTAAATGTTCAAATTTATTTGCCCGTTTTAAATGCTTTAAAATTGTATTGCATGTCTTGCATAGAATGTACTATTTTCTTTTAACTGAATAAAATGGAAATATTTTTTAGAAAATTTTACATGCTGCATTTTTATTCCTTCACAATCAAAACATAACGAATCATTGTCTGTTTGAAAAGCAGAAAGCAGTAGTGTCCATTTCCTTGTTTGATTATCATTTCATGATAAATTACAACAGAATAATAAGAATATTTTTTGTAGAAAACCATTTTTTAAGCAGTAATAAAAGTAACAACGACAGCACTGAGAAACTACCTTTGAAATATTCGATGTTTATTGGTTGAATATTTAATATTGATTGGTGAATTCTACCAAAATACACAATTTAGATTCGTTGCAACAAAACAAATAAACTAAAACAAAATGTACATAACATAAAATAATGCTTAGTTTTTAGATTCAATTTAAATAAAATTTTTATACCATATTTTGCAAAGTTTATAAAAGTGCAATTTGAAACTTCATAAATTTCGAATTAAATCTTGTACTTTTGTGTATTCATTCTTTTGTGGACTGTTCTCCTCATATCTATAGTTGTTGTTTCATCACAGTTGATCAAAAGAATGAATATACAAATTATGAAGCCTCAACTTAGAGGATTCCAACATATATATATATATATATATATATATATATATATATATATATATATATATATATATATATATAATACCATTCGGCAGGGACCTGATAATGGAAAACCAAATAAGAAAACAAAATTGGATTTATAAGACTTTGAGGCCCGTGGCGTAATGGATAAAGTTGTTGAGTCTCTACGGTCTCAGATGAGCATTGTCTAAAGATAGTTTCGATCCTACCCAAGCAGGCCGGAGGATTAGTTGATCAAAACATGGTGAAACAACAACTATGGAAGGCAGTAACTCTTCTCCTCTTTACTTCTTTTTCTCCTTTGTATTTCTATCTTGCTACTCTCTCTCATATATATTTTATCTAGAGTACTGAGCAATGTTCGATTCAACATAAAACTTTATAAGAGCAAAATTATATCATAACACACACAAGCAGTATTTAGATTCAGCATCTATAACGTTCCAAGTTACCTACTGCATTTGTTACACTATGGAATTGAACACTGTTTTATGTAGCATATACCGTTTTCTGAATGTCCTACTGGATTATTAATAATTTATTGCTCAAGTGTTTGTTTCAAATGATTAACCGTATTAAAGAAATGTGTTTAACACATTTATTTTAAAACTTATTTCTATATCTCCCATTACTCTGAAATTCATTCGTTTTAAAACAAAGTTTATCTACTACTTTCAAGCAAAATATGATAAATAAAACAAAAACAATTTCATAAGTGAGCAATGGAAAACAATAAAACTAAGGAGGGCCTCAAAAACAAGAAAGTTAAGAAACGCCTTCCTCAGAAGAGGAAATATTTTTTAAGTGAGCAATGAAAAAAAAACTCAGAAGGATTCCAGAGTGCTACTAAAAGCACTAAATAAAAGTAAGGAAACCTTTAGAGCATTAATAAAACTAATATTTTTTTGCCCTCACACTAGAAGAGATATTTTGAGCAGTGAAAAAAATCAATCTCTGGGGCCTACAGAACGCTACTGAAAGCACTAAATGAAATTAAGGAGACCTCCAGAGCCCTACTAAAGTCCAGTTTTTAACCACACAAGAAGAAAAATTATTTTTTTTAGTGAGCACCGAAAAAAAGTAAAACTCACCAATCTACATGATTCTACAATTCCGTACAAATACCTTATTTTCTTATTTAAGAGTAACTTATCTTGTTACTGGTAACAGTAATATGTTGTACACTAGGTTTTTTTGTAAAAAAAAAATACTTTAAAATAAGTTAAAACATGAAAACTTAAGTAATGTAAGTAGAAAAGTAACTTATTTTGCTTTTGACATGTAAGTACGTAATGTTTTCACCTGCATTAGTTTAAAAGGTCGCCAATCTACACAAGGAGGCCTCAAAAGCCTTAATGAAACCAAGTTTCTGCTCATCATCTGGTTCATTAGTATTAAAAGGTGTCCTCAAGTAATGTGATAAGCAAACCAACATCATAACAGCAGACACAGTGATAAGAAATAAACATTTTTTTTTTTTTTTTATTACATTTTCACCCCAAACAAGGCAAATTGCCACTTTGGTGTAGGGAGCTACTATCAGGGGCAACATCTACTGGGGTACTATGTAGGGATTTGGGCAGCAAGGTGTCGGTTCACGTTACACTTGAACTTCTGCACGTCAGTACTGTTGGGGAAGCAGGGACCTGGAATGGAATTCCAGAGTCTAGCGGTTCTGGGGAAGAAACTATTGGAGTAAAAAGATCTTTTACATCTAGGGATCTCTACAGTGTGGGGGTGGGATTTAGCAGCCTGTCGGGTTTGTCGAGGGTGCTCACGTCGTGGGGGCACAAGTAATTGCAGTTCGTCAGAGCATTCACCACTAAAATACTTGTAGAAAAGGCAGAGGGATGCAACATTTCGTCGATGGGACAGAGGCTGAAGCTTAGATGCCAGTTCAGGGCCTATCAGGTTTGCGACTCTCTTTTGAACCTTGTCAAGGAGCGAGAGACTAGTAGCAGATGCACCAGCCCAGATGTGGCAGCAATACTCCATACATGGGCGAATGGTGGCCTTATAGAGGTACAGGATACTTTCGGGTGTTAGTAGTTTTCTAGCACGGTAGAGAGAGCCCACCTTTCTTGCAGCGGCCCTGGCAATGCCTTCAATGTAATTGTTCCAACTCATGTTTCCTGTGAACGTTAGGCCAAGGAGTTTGAAAGATGGACTCTCAGATAAAGAGTTGTTGGCCATTGCTATGGGTGGTAGAGAGGGTTTCTTGTAATTATTGAATGAAACTAGTTTAGTCTTGGCAGCATTGAACGCGACCAACCACTTTTGTCCCCATTCCACTACAGATTGGAGGTCTTCCTATAGTGTTTCTGCCACTTCTTTAGAAATGTGTTCATTCGTCTTCCTGTCGTGCCTGCCATAGAGTGTAGTGTCATCAGCATATATACCCATCTCAGAGGCAATGTTGTCGGGGAGGTCATTTATGAATATCAGGAACAATAGAGGTCCAAGGATAGAACCCTGGGGCACCCCCGCATTTATATCATATTGTTTAGATGTACGACCGTCGAGGACAACCTTTTGTCACTTTCTATTGGTGTATAGGTGTCGCATAGTCTGTTTGTCTGTCTGTCTGTCTGTCTGTCTGTCTGTCTCTCTCTCTCTCTCTCTCTTCATGTGTGTAAATAAACATTTTAGTAATTAGTAGTATACTAAGTTTTCATCACTTGCTATTGGTGTATACGTGTCTCTTCATCTCTCTCTCTCTTCATCTGTATTTCTCCTTCTACTCTCATTTATGTAATCATCTCATTGTATATAATATCTTTAAAATGAAAAATCCTAAAATTTCAAAACAAACTTTTAAATAACTTTATTCAGAGGCAAAATTTTAAAATCGTGAAAAAACAAAAGTGTGTAAAATGAAATATGGAACATATTCTTTCATTAACGAATATTCAGTATATAACGAGAAAAATTAAGATAAAAATTAAACAAATTCGAAAAACAATATAAATTTAAACCTAGATAATTACGTCTTCATAAGTAAAAACGCTTATTAGCTAGATAGACATAAGCAGTAGAAAAGATTTTGTTCCTTGCACTTTCATACAAGAACAATAAGAAATCATTACTTCCTATAAGAGGTGAGCCATTTGAAAATAAAAATCACTCCCGCCAAAAAATCAAAAGATGAAAATCTTTAGCGACTTGATTGGTAATTGCACACAGAAAAAAAACGGTCTGAAGAAAAGGTGAAAATAAGTTGTGCTAAACTAAATTTCAAAAGTGTTAAAATAATGGAAGTAACATATTTTTGATATTTTGTTAGATTTTCATACAAATATACAAATATATTTATGAAAAGTTATAAATTTATTATTTTAAAATATTTATTTTACCTGCTGGGCTAATATTTTTCTTATACAATAAATATATCAATTCAAATGGTTAACGCTATACGTTATCGGTTTCCATATTTTTTTCTTGAAAAAAAAAAACACACTATTTACCGTGGACAAATAAAAATGTATTTACAATCATATATTTTCAAATGGCTGTTAATTTTGTTATTTTACAGTTGGCAATAGTCATTTTTATTAAAATATTTTGACAAATTAGGAAACCGTTAGTCAAAATTTTATGTTTAAAACTGAACATTTTTAAAGAATGGAATTTAAATATTTTTTATCTTTTAAAATTTAATTATTTTTGATATTTTTTCTTTGCAATTTAACAGATCATAGTATATAGTAATGATTAAAACTATTTTTTTTCTTTTTTAAATAATAATATTTAATTTATTTCAACTTTTTTATGAATTTAAAGTAAGTGACAAAAGGTTAAACACAAAAAATAAATATTTAAAAAAAAGTCTTCATGCTTTATAAAATATTGAAACTTTGATTATCATATATTTCTTTAAAATATTTATTAATATATTAGGAAAATATTATCATATATTTCTTTAAAATATTTATTAATATATTAGGAAAATATTATCATATATTTCTTTAAAATATTTATTAATATATTAAGAAAATATTATCATATATTTCTTTAAAATATTTATTAATATATTTGGAAAATATTATCATATATTTCTTTAAAATATTTATTAATATATTAGGAAAATATTATCATATATTTCTTTAAAATATTTATTAATATATTAGGAAAATATTATCATATATTTCTTTAAAATATTTATTAATATATTAGGAAAATATTATCATATATTTCTTTAAAATATTTATTAATATATTAGGAAAATATTATCATATATTTCTTCAGATTTTGTCAAATGAAATATGGGGATCACAAAAACAAAATATTTTCCTAATATATTTTACGAAAACTGCATTTTTAATTCAAACTTGAGTTTAAAATAGACTTCATAGCCTAGTAGGAGTGCCCTTTTCTCTTCCCTGCAACCTCTTTCCCACAGGAGAGATGTTGCGAGCTTGTCTCTGCTTTATCATTATTTTCATTGCAAGTGCTTGTCTGAGCTTCAATCTTTGCCCCACCCTCGCCAAACATTCACGAAAAACACTCGTCTAGCTGAAACCACTATTAATAATTTTCCCCACTCTTTATCTGTGCTTAAACCTAAACGTAGATTCCATGAACAAAGTTTCTTTCTTAGAACTACACGTCTGTGAAACTCTCTTCCGTTTGCCTGTTTATCAGCTGACTACAATCTGATAGTCTTCAAGTCCAATGTGAACAAATTCTTGATGAACCGTCCCCTTAAGTAATCCTATTTACCAAATTTCCACTACTAATGATTGCTCCAATATTATCCCATTGACTACTGTACACTCAATAATCCTTGCCTTCGATTGGCTTTTGGGCCTTGATAAATGGTGACGCCTATGTAAAAAAAAAAAAAAAAAAAAAAGAATTACCTTTATATATTTCAATTCCCACGACAACTTGGTTTAGATTTTTTCTTTTTAGATCTTAAAAATGTTTTTTTAAAATTTTTTTATGTCGTATTCCATTAAGGAAAGATCTATCGTACTCTAATTTTTTTCATAACTTCCCTATAGAAACAAATTCTTTGACTGCCCTTATCAAAGAGGCATTTCAGTTTGTATATGTGTTTCTCTTTAGAAACAGTAATTTTCACTATCGGTAAAATATAAGGCTGCTCATGTGTGCCAGTGTTGGTACACATGCACCTAGAAACAATTGAACTGTTTCCACACTTCCTCACAAAAGGGGATAACACAGCATCTGGATTTACAAATTGTGCATTTTTTAGTTAATTATTTGCTTTGCCATAGCAGTCTTCCATTCTATGACTAGTATGTACAAAAAAGGCACAAGCCCATCTCCCTACACCTAGAACATCTCGACTCAAGGGAGGAATATTTTAAACAATGGTTCACAGTATGCCCGTTGACGTTGAAAAATCTACAATGCCTAGTATTTTGCTAGATTTTATTGCAAAGTTTTCCAATGTTGGAACATTTTTATTTGCATTATTGTTTTTGTTATAATTCCTTTTCCATGGCTTGAAATTGTCTTGGTAGGAATTAGGACTGTAGCGACACGCCAGAGACATTAAAGTGGCTGGACAAGGAGCGTTCCAGTTGCCCACACATTTGCTTTTCTATACCAATGCAAATATTCCACCATAAATAACAAAACTTGGTTATTGTCACGGATGGTGTTGAAAGCACCCCCACATGTTGACTTTTCGTCCCATCGGTGCTCGGAAAAACGCATTTTTGAAAATAATTTTCTGACAGCTCCAGGAGCCAGTCGGGGCCCTTATAAACTCACCACTCCCCAAAAATAGACAGTCGAGCCCAGCCCAGCATGCTGCTGTCGTGGTTTCAAAATCACAGCCTCCATTTTTCTTTCTTTCTCCATCCCCATTATTTCTCTTTGTCTTCCCTTCCCTTAAACAAAGGATGCGATAGGCTAACGCGAGCTAAACATGGGAACATATCCGGGTTCAGTGAATACATTCCCCTTCCCTTTCTTTTCATCATCAACTTCGCTATGCACATCGGAATTCAAATATATCAAACAAAACGCCAATAATTCAGGCAATTGACTTTTTACTTTTAGACGAAATTAATTTAAATGGAATCAAAAAACTCCAAAGCTACTTTTGATTGCATAAATTTCATTCTGGAATGAATTAGAGTCGTTTGTCTTATTGGGAGTGATACCTCTAACATCACGCTGGCCAAATGAATACAGTTAGCCTCGGCCTAACCAGGCTAGGTTTCGGCCAGGCGCCAGCCTTGGCCTGGAAAGTAGGAGGAGGGTCCCGAAATGGCGACGTTTCCGCTACCAACCATATCAACCGAATCCACCAGACGAAGGATTCCCAGCGATACCAGCCGTCTCAGCAGCAGTTCAAACAGCCCTTATCAGGGCTAAACAACCAGCTCTTATCAGCGTTAAATAGTTTTTCTACTAATGCGATTCACTACTGTTTGTCTCCTGAGCCCGACCAGCAGCGAACTTCACTCCCAGTCTCCAGCAGCTTCTAGCTTACTCCAGCGGCTTCCTGCTCATTCCTGCAGCCTTTCCAGCCCTTGGTGCCTCCAGATCACTCTAGCGCCTCCAGCAGCCTCCCAGCCCTTGATACCTCCAGCTCACTCCTGCAGCTTTACAGCCCTTAGTGCCTTCCAGGTCATCCTGCAGTTTTCTGGTAACTTCGCCTGCACCTCGCTCCTCCAGCCTACAACCTCGCTTGCACCTCGCTCCTCCGACCTGCAACCTCGCTTGCACCTCGCTCCTCTGGTCTGCAATCTTGCTCCTCCAGCCTATAACCTCGCCTGCACCTGGCTCCCTACCAATCGTCCGTTCCTTAACACTGACCACCTCATTCTCAATGTCCACTGATGACCAGACGATCGTTCCAGACCCAGTGAGCAATCCTAAACCATGCTATGTCTAGAGTACCTGTTCCATCCCTCCAGACCTTAGCCTCCGGTGACGTGCGACCTTCTGGACAACCAGCATCCAGATCATACAATTTTTCCCTTCCTTTGTAAATAAAAGGCGAATCCTCGTCTTTAACCAAACAATCTGTGTCTGTCATCCTTCTTTGCCTTTTTGCTGTTTACTTTTTGCCTGTGTCTACCTTGTTAGTTGTTGGGTCGATTGTCTCCAGACGACCGGCCCCGCAACACTGTAAACAAACAACATTGACTCCATCCTTGTGACGTTAAACTCGTGTGCACCTGTCATTTAAGTCTCCACCTGGAAATGGATTTTTACCCTTATCTGATGTTTTTGCTGAAGTAAGCAATTGAATTCTGATCGTTTTAATTTCATTTAAAAGAACATTACTTTACAAGCCAGGATGATTTTCTTGTTAAATTTTATGTTTTTAATTATTTCTGAAAAGAACTGGTTTATTCTGCATAGAATTTTAACTTTTCCTACTTCATCTCTTAAAAAAACATTCTGCCTTAGAGAAAGAATTTCTCTCCTGCTTTTCATTACGTTTTAATTAAAATCCTATCAGACTCTTTTAAAAATATATATAAAGTCCTAGCGACTATACACCAAGTTACAAACAGCATTTATGCCAGAACACTTCTTTCAAGAACATTTTCACGTTCTCACAAACATTGGACGATTTATTCTTTTATGTTTTCTTTGCTCGTGTGTTGAATCGGCACACACACACACACACACACACACACACACACACACACACACACACACACACACACACACAAATACGTCAACAAAAAAATATTATAAATTTTTATATTCGACTTCGTCTTGATGCTGATTTAGAAAAACGTTATCACATTCACCCTTGTAACACTGGTGACACTCTCCCGTCGTAACAAGGACTAATTTTAAAACCTGTTTTAAGGTTTTTATGACCTCGTTGTATCATGGATTTGATTAATTTTTGGGTAGTTACTGTCAACTTTCCAGATTAATTATTTTTGAAGAATTCAGGGTAATTTTGAAAATGTTATATAGCTAATTAGTTCATAACCTAGAGTGTTGTCTTCAAAAGAGTTCAAATTATACAAGTTTTTAATTTGGCCAGCTTTAATTTCTGACAAAAATCTTCTTATGTTGATAAACTCTGGGTTGGGCACCAAATTTTAATTCCTAACATCTCAAGTTAATCAAACTTTAACATGTTATCCTATTCCTAAACTTACATATGAACTATGTTATCCTATTCCTAAACTTACATATGAACTATGTTATCCTATTCCTAAACTTACATATGAACTATGTTATCCTATTCCTAAACTTACATATGAACTATGTTATCCTATTCCTAAACTTACATATGAACTATGTTATCCTATTCCTAAACTTACATATGAACTATGTTATCCTATTCCTAAACTTACATATGAACTATAACTTTACCATATATTAATGCCCCTCTCTCAAACCAACCTGTTGCAAATTTAGTTGCTTTCCACTGCATGGATTCTTACTTATCCCCTCTTCCAGTAACAATGAAATGGAAAGCATAGTAACGTCCTTTTTAATCACTTTGAGGTGTGTAACTGTTTAGTAGATATATAAGCTCTACTAAGTAATCAATTTTAATCACTTTTTAATCACTTTGAGGAGTGTAACTCTTCAGTAGATTATAACCACCCATGCAGGGGCGCAGGCTCGGGGCAAACCCATCTCGGTGCTGATGGACCCATAGATCTTCCCATGTCATCGTCTAGGAGAAGGAAAACTCTGAAGCTAAACTTAGGGAAGGGTGACCTTTTAAGTCCTGGACGACAACCTTCCTAGAGCTGGTAACTCAAACAAATTACCGGTTTGCAAACCTAAACTGCTTAAGGAGTAAATAGGCTTTGTCTATCGCCCGGTTTTCATACTCCTTCTTTGCCTATTAGCCAGGTCCAAAGGTGCTATTACAGGGACTCGACAGAAACACCCAGTGGTTGACCTTGTTTCCTGAATAAGGCAATGAACGCCGTTTTCCTCACTCCCACCACATCCCATCCCCCTAAACTGGGCACTGTGAGGGTGATTGAGTGCCATATATACCAGTGCAATTGGGTTGGGTTGACTCTTGTCTGATGGGTTGAGGGCACCAGATTGACAGTTCCTGGCTGCTGTTTCCAACTGATAGTACAGGACCCTAACTCTTTGTTAGCGCTTAGAACGGCTGCTCCATCAACAGTTGTATAATATCGGAATGCCATGTCGTGCATGGAAAGGGACCCTGCACTCATCTCCGGTGAGTTTTCTTGAGGCCACTATCCTATAGATGAAGAGTCAGCTGATGGTCTACTTGTGTTGCATGTCTGGTATTTTGCACAACCACTTGTCCAGCACCTCTCACTCTAATTGAAACTTTTAAATAACATAAAATGATAGTTCAAGCAAAAATTATGATTAAACCAGGTGCAATTTTAACCCAAACCAACCTGCCTCCTCCCTTGAGGTTTGTATTTACAAATATCCGTGGGCTTAGAACTAATTTAGATGATGTTGAAGCATTTCTCCAATAAACATCCCGGATATCTTAGCATTAAGTGAAACTAACCTACACTCCTCCATTCCCTTTAACCACTTTAACATGCCTGGTTATCTCTCACTCTACCGTAAGGACTCGGACAGACATATGCACGATCTTGGAGTCTATATTCGAAACACTCTTCCCTTGACTAGAGAAACAAAACTAGAATCAGACGACTAGGCCTTTATGTGCTTCAGACTTAACATGCAACATAACATTAGCTACTTATATGTTCTCTACCACTCTTCCTCGACCCAGGACTGTACCCTAATAAACAAAGTCTCTGACAGCAAAGATACAACACTCTCCTTTAATACGAGCGCACAAGTACATGTATTTGGTGACTTCAATGTCCACCACAATAACTGGCTTGGATTTTCTACTAACACAGACGTAGCTGGTAGAACAACACATAGCTTCTCTATATCTTATTCCCTATAGGTTACATTTTCAACACATTTCCAAGACCAGCAAGATAAAAATGCCTCATTTCTAGATCTGTTTCTGACCACAGTTCCCAATGATTGTGTAACGAATGCCCACAACCCACTTGGGAATGCTGATTAAGCTGTGATAATGGTAGAAATCGCCCTAAATTCTTGACCCAAAACTGAAGATTTACTGTTCAAAACACCGAGGTATTACAAAAAGGCTGACTGGGAAGCCATCAGGGATCTCATCAGAGATGCCCCATGGGGAAATATCTTTTCTCTTCCAGCTGAACAGTGAGCAAATGAGACCATTGAATGGTTCAAAACTGCAATTGAAGCACATGTTCCCATATGGAAATTCTATAACAAGTCCCATTCACCCTAATGGTTTACTTCTACTTGTGCAGCTGCCATTGCGCAAAGGCAGCATGCATACTGCAGATTCAATCATCATAAGTCCAGTACAACAGATAAAAGTATACAGAAGCTAGAAGTAATTGTAAGAGAGAAAAAGCGACAGCTAAGACAGATTACACTGAAACCACCAGAAAACGCATCGAAGCACAGAAATTAGGAACCCATGATTTTTGGAAAATCTACAACAGTGCAGTAAATAATGGGCAATCAACAATTCCCCCACTATCAAGCAATCATGAGGTTGTTTGCGCGGCAATCAAGAAAGTTTACATGCTTGCCAGTCGGTTTGTCTCATTGCTGAGTCCATTGTCATTGGACCTGGCAAACCACTCCCTCCCTGACTTTCCTTTGCAGACAGACGCCACACTAGATGATTTGAAAATCATCCTTTTCGTCCATGGTATCATAAAAAAACCTAGACATCTCAAAAGCATGTGGACCCAATCTCATCATAACGGTGCTATAAAAAAAAAAAATGCTCCACCGAGGTTGTTCCAGATATCTCCAAACTTTATAATAAATGCCTTAAAGAATCTTGCTTTCCTGACTGCCGGAAAACTGCTTCTGTGGTACCAGTTTTCAAGAATTGACCCATTAGCCTTCTCCCGCTTTTTGCAAAAATATTTGAGTCCATAATAAATCACCTTACAACTGCTAAACTTCTGACTGACCAACAATATGAATTTAGGCAAGCCCATTCGACAGCAGATATCGTAACTGTAATTTCTGAACGTATATACCATTCACTGGGCAAAGTAGGGGAGGGTAGAGCAGTAGCCCTAGATATGTCTAAGGCATTTGATAGGGTATGGCATGATGGTCTACTCAGGAAAATCAGATCATATAGTATCACTGGGAGAATACATAGCATAATTAAATCCTTCTTGAGAAGAATCCAGGTTGTTCTCGATGGTCGTACATCTAAACAATATGATATAAATGCAGGAGTACATCAGGGGTCTATCCTAGGACCTTTATTATTCTTGATATTCATAAATGACCTGCTTGATAAAATTGTCTTTGAGATAGGTATATTTGCTGATGACACAACGCTCTGTAACAGGCACGAGGGGAAAACAAATGAACACATATCTAAGAAAATGGCAGAAACACTAGAGGAAGACCTTCAATCTGTAGTGGTATGACGACAAAAATGAATGGTCGCATTCAATGCTGCCAAGACTAAGCTTGTTTTCTTCAATAATTACAAGAAACCTTCTCTACCACTAATATCAATGGCCAAAAACACATTAACTGAAAGTACTTCTTTTAAACTCCTCGGCCTAACATTCACAGGAAACATGAGTTGGAACAGATACATTGAGAGCATTGCCAAGGCTGCTTCGAAGAAAGTGGGCTCTCTCTACCATGCTAGAAAGCTACTTATGCTTGAAAGTATCCCGTACCTCTATAAGGCCACCATTCGCCCATGTATAGAGTACTGTTGTCATATTTGGGCTGGCGCATCTGCTGCTAGTCTCTCACTCCTGGACAGGGTTCAAAAGAGAGCCACCAACATGATAGGTCCTGAACTGTCATCTCAGCTTCATCCTCTGTCCCATCGACAAAATGTTGCATCTCTCTGCCTGTTCTACAAGTATTTTAATGGTGAATATTCTGACGGACTACAAGCATTTGTACCCCCTCGACATAAATGCCCCCAACAAACTCGACAAGCAGCTAAATCCCACCCCTACACAGTAGAGATCCCTAGTTGTAAGAAAACCTTCTATTCCAATAGTTTCTTCCCCAGAACTGCTAGATTTTGGAACTTCCTTCCGGGATTCTGCTTTCCCAACTGTACTGACATGCAGAAGTCCAAGTGTAATGTGAACAGACATCTTGCTGCTCATCTCCCTACATAGCATCCCTTCAACATGCCTCCGATAGTAGCCCCCTACTTCAAAGTGGCACTGTGCCTTGTTTGGGGTGAAATACTAATTAAGACGCATAGCACATTAAAACATTTTTTAAAAGACAGCGTGGCTTTTGTTTAGTGTACAGTGAGGACACGATTTTCAAATTGAACCAAGAAATTTTAAAATTCAAATTTACTGGCTTGTATTCCACAGCAACGTTAGGACTAAAACGCACGAGGCTGTGAGTGGCATTTGTGGATTTTGAACTGGGATGAATTCTTTATTGGTACTAGAAATATTCTCTTCGGTCACGTGAACTGTAATACTCACCAGAGTAGCAAGCGTCCACATATTTGTGCATTGTGTGGATGTGCGTGCGAGCGGTGGCGTGACGAAGGAGGAGTGGACTTTCCGCAGGGAAGTGTTGGGTGGGAAAAGAGAAAAAAAGATGGCGCCTGGTGTTTTATAAACTGTGGTCTCGCGAGATCACAAGATCACGAGAAAACAGAGGGCACACATGCAAATGAGACAGGGTGAAAAACTGCATAAAAAGCTTGAGTGAGAGGAAGGGACAGTGTCGTTTACAGTCACGAAGTTATTGTGTTATTATTGCGAGTGTTAGGGTTAGAATTAGGATACATGAACTTCTAACTGTCTTCCAAAATACTGCTTTTTTCTAAATTTATATCCACTTTTCACTGTCGTTTTTGTGTTAATTACGTCAACCTCTGTAAAAAATTTATTTACTTTTTGTTTTGTTTTTTAAACAAGTTTGATTTAAGGAAACTTTTGCTGACGTTAATTCAACAGTAGAAATTATTTTTCTTTTAAAAGAATCCCTATTAAAAATGAAGGCTCTCACACCCTTAATCTGCTTTAAGTCATTAATCCTGTTGAGCGAACAATATCTACAGAAACAAATCAAGAAAAAAGGAAATAAAAAGAATCGTTGAAACTAGTAGTTAACACCAAAATCCACGTCACGTTTGGATATTGATTCACACAAATCTGTTTCGTCTTAAATTATTTCACGTCGCTCTTTCTCACTATAAATAACTAGTTTCAACTATTTGCAAATTATTGAGATTTTCACAATTATGTTTGCTAGCAAAAATATTGTGACGCCGGCAAGAAGAAAGGAACGCAAACGTAGATGAAAATGTTATAAAAAACAAACAAACTTGTATTTGCAGGAAGAGAGAGAGAGAGAGAGAGAGAGAGAGAGAGAGAGAGAGAGAGAAACGAAAATTTCTTGCAGTCAGTCAGGGTTTATGGGAACTTATCTGAAAGATGCATCCTTTTAACAGTTTTATAGTTTCTGTGTCGTTGAAGAAATAAAAACCTTAATTTTTGTGAAAATTAGATTTAGCAAAGGTAGCCTATGATTTGCTGTTTTTCAGAGAATCACAATTCACCCAGTTAACGACTCCGTAATAATTTCAAATTTCAATAGAAAGAAGATAGCTATTCAAGTCATTCGCTTTTTGAACCTCACCTCAGTATCACTACAAACCTACACGTAATTGTCTATAAAAGTAGACTCCTCTCAGGAAAAATAAATAAATAAACAAACAAAAAGGAAAAACGCACAGAATTTCCGTTTTTTATATATAATGATTAACTTTTGGATCATTTTACGTTAAATTTATATGTGAAACTAGTTCTCCACTTTCAATTCTAAAATAATTTTTCCCCCAAGTTTTTGAGTTTAGGATGTTCACACGTAATCACCTACAAAACGTAGAATCTCATTTGGAGGGCGGGAATAAATTAGCTGAGGCTGTTCATTTACTCTCTACCACTGTTACTTTTTGTTGACTAGAGAAAAAAATCTTTAAGGAAAGAACTGACTGTTTTAGTGGCATCTCTGAACTACATTTTAACAAAAGAATTAAATTGAATAATTAATTCAAATTATCTTAAATGCGTATTAAAGTAAAAATGTGCTTAGTGTTTTGTTTTCTTTTCGAAAACACAACACAAAAAAACAAAAAAAAACATCAAACGCATACATCAAAAGCACAACAATCTTGTCTTAGCCTGCGGGTGAATTGTTATTATTCTCTCTCTCTCTCTCTCTCTCTCTCTCTCTCTCTCTCTCTCCCTCTCTCTCTCTCTCTCTCTCTCTCTCTCTCTCTGTGCACACGCACACACACACACACACACACACACACACACACACACACACACACACACACACACACACACACAAATAAATAATAAAATGGACAAAACAAACTTACATCTTTCGTTACAAAATTTGAAACGTCATTGTTTCCTGACGAAATGTCCATGCTGTCACTTTGTCGCCGAACATAAGCCGGATTATTCTGTAATTCTATATCAAGTTTATGAGCATGATTTTTCATTTGTGTTTTTGTTGCTGTTGTATAAAAAAAAGGTTCCACGATGTCTACGAAATATTTAAGATGAGACGTGGCGTACGATTAGTAAGTAAAAGGTTGATCTTTGCACTAATATCACTTAGCTGTAGTGATGTACTTATCACTAAGACAATCATGGATACGCCCCCTTTCTTCACCTTCTAAACATTCCTTATCAGCAAATACAATTAGCAACGCTTAAAACAAGATTATTACTAATTATGTTCCATGTATCGTTATCATTATCAAGAAATTTAATTGAAATGCTTTTAAATCATTTGCAAAATACTTTGAGTATGGTACACCACAATTGTCACCTATCAATTTTATAATCCCGTTACAAGATGTAAGAAATAAGTGTAACAAGTTATTGTCTGTAATGATTTGACTCAATTCCAGGTGACTGTGATAAATCTTTTATAGTGAAATGAATTATAAAATAATCGGCAATAAAAAAAATAATAAGTTAAACAGAGATAGCACAAATCCTGGCGATTTGTTCTATCTGAATTGCTTCAAGGCATTCAAGAGCTGTAAACATGCTTTTGCAACTAGTTGCTCTAGATGCATCGCGGTGAGGGCATAATCGCCATAATCCTGGAGTCACAATAGTTGAATTCCTCAAAGTGCTTCCAAAATTCTCCATGAATCTCCCGGGATGATACAAAGGTGCCTAATGACAACTTCCTGATTGAATGCCCCAAAGACACAAATATGGGTTCTATTACTCAGAAATTTTATAAGAAACAGAGTTTGAATATAATACCCCCGTCCCCATCACCACTCCAATTTCGGTGCTTGGGTTCATTACCCCACCCCCACCCTCAATCATGCCACTGCTCTAGGTTCTTGATTTCTCGAATGTATTTACATGCGAGAATTCAAGAAATCAAGTGATTTCAAATCATGATAGAATTCTTTCTAACGCTCATCTGTATTAAAGTTTACAAATTCGTGGGATATCTATTTCTTTACTCATATCCACCCAAAATAAGGTAAATTGCTACTGACACGTTATGTGAATTAGGGATCATGTCTATAGGGAGACATTCCAAGTAGGAAGTTGAATAGCGAGATGTCTGTTCACTTTACACTTAAACTTCTGCATGTTAGTACAGTCAGGGAAGCAGGATACAGGGAGGGAATTACAAAGTCTAACAGTTCAAAAGAAAAGATTTCAGAATTAAAAGTCTCTCTACCATCAAGAGAGTTTGCTGCTTGTTGGGTTAGTCTAGGGTATTTATGTCAGGGGGCATCATTGCTAAAAGTATGTGACAGCATATTCTATTAAAGTACTTGTAAAACAAGTATAGGGATGCAAAATTGCGGCGATGGGACAGGGGTTGGAGTTTGGTTGGCAGTACGATTAGGATTGCAGTCTGTTTTGGACTCTGTCCAATCGAAAGAGACTAATGGTTGATGCACCAACCCATATGTGGAAACAATATTCCATGCATTATAATGATGGCTGGGGTTAGGATCTTTGTAATTGCTGAAGGAAAAGAGATTTTCATTAGTAGCATTAAATGTTACCACAGATAGAACAGAATCCTTCAAAGAAAAAATACAGAATCTCAAATGGAGATCTTGTCCAGATACTATACATTGATCTTAACCAAAAGCACTAAATTTTGTTTATGGCAATCAGCCATATAAGAGCATTGAAGCTTGGATTGAACCACATCTCCCTCATACTTGATGTGGCCTAAGATGGAGTATAAAGTGTGAATCCAGCTCCCTCAATATCAGAGAAGACTGAATGAGTATAAAATTAACCATCGATATACTTGGTGCATATAAAAATAGCAATTATTGTGTTTAAGACATAAATTTTGTCATGATAAAAAGAGTCTTTAACAATAAGGGTGCTTAAGGTGAAATAAACATATTACTCTTCTTATAAAAGGAGAAGGCATAACCTGAGTGGATAACCTCTTGATGAAGAACACAACATTTTAATAAGCGCAGTAGAAAAGCTGATTGACTCATAAATCTGCAATGTGACATAAGGTTATGTTTAAAGCTAGAAGAGCAGCTTCCCCAAACGGATATGCAAATAACCATGTTTGGACCTGATGAGAACTGCAAGCAATAAAACTTCACTTCAAATGAGGGTGTAAAACCTAAGAGGATGGCCTTCTGAACAAAAACAGTATATTCTTATGATCTCAGTTTGGAGGCTAAAATCGGCCTCAAATCACCGCATACTTCAATTTACTTGATGCACAGGTGAGTACTTTGTGAGAAATCTAATTCTACTGAAATTTGGATATTTTGAATACATAAAAACAAGCCAAGTTCTATTTACAGGTGAAGGTACATCAGACGACGGAAGTAAATCAAAAAGTAGAAGGCATAGCCTGAGTGGATGGCCGTCTCACAAGAACGGAATATTTTTCTGATCCTAGCACAAAAGCCTCACATCAGCTAAAAGTCTTGAAATTTCTTGCATTCTCACTAATGCCTTATGACACAAAGTTAAGTTTAAAGTAGAAAGTCCAACTCCCCCAAAAGAGGCCATTCTAAGCGAATATAAAAATAGCTATTGTCAACCCATCAGCATTTCCGGTTAAAGTGCCTCAGCAAAAAACAAAAAAACAAACAGAAAAAACATTTTAAAGATTCTAACCGAAATGTTGAGACTCTCTTTTTTGCCGGATGACTCTTATAGACTGGAAATATTCCATGAACATAGACTGGATTTTACACTCGGTTTTGTTCAAATTAGAAGATGGCATTCATTCTAACTGGGTTCGTTGTTACTAAGGAAATGATGGTTGTGCCACCTGCAACAAAGTGTATTTATAGCAACCAGAATATTCTTTAAACATGCCCATTAATAGTTAAGTGTATTTAGTGCAATGAGAAGATTTATACATATGGCAATTTTATGTGAAATCTTTTTAAAGCAACCAGTTTATTTAATGGTGAATAAATTTTGATAAAAATGTTAATGTGTCAAGTTTTTAATATCTTTAAATGTTTATTCATGTTGAAAATGTTTTCTGCATGAATGGTTTATAGAATTAAGTTATGGACAGATGTTGTGGACTAGCTTTGGGTTCACAGCTGGTAGAGTCAATATCACATGCTTTCATGCCGTGTTTGCATACGTTAACATAGCAGAGGTGAGGATGACCAATTTTCCTTTTGCCAGTAGTAAGTTCACCATAGAGAATGTCTTTTGAGACTTGTCCATTGTCCATTGTCCATTGTCCATGCGCTACACATGGTCTATCCAGTATAAGCATCTTTGGCGAAAGTTTTTACGAGCACAGCATTGTTTGTAACTTTATCTTTCCACGAAATTGTGTTCAGTTTCTATTCTTGGTGGCTTTAGGCTGTCTATCCTTCGCTTCCATACAGAAGGGTGCTGGTGACAAAGGCCATGTAAACGCTCATTTTTGTGGAGATGGTGAGATATTTATTTTCCCACACTCAATTGTCAATTTTGCAAGAGTGGTGGATGCCTTTCTGATGCGCTTGTTGAGTTCTACATTGAGAGATAGGTTATCTGAGGTTGTGGACCCAATATATCACAATTGTACAGTGCTCATCACACAATCATGAAATAACTCTATAAGACCCAGGAGTTTGGGAGGCTAGCCAATGAGAGACAGCATCTTGAATAACCCATCTTTACTGACTAGGCCGAATGCCTTTGCAAGGTCAATGAAGACAAGGTACAATGGCCTGTTTTGTTCTCTGCACCTCTGAAGTTGGCGTAGTGAGAAGATCATGTCGATGATGAAATGTTGAGAACGAAAACTACATTATGCTTCATGTTGATGATTCTCTTAGCAACAACATTTCATAAATAATCTATAAACGATATCTTCTATATAAATCAGAGATAGATAGAATCTTCACAAGTGCCACCACTTTTCTGGGTCAAAGTGAACGTGGGAGTAATGCTGATTATGCGCTGACTCCACACTCCCCAAAGATACCTCTCTACCGGATCAAGTTTAAGGTAATACAAATTTACATTTAAAAATATTATGAACAATATTTGTATCTACAAAGCAAACATCATTATCCATTGAAATTGTTTTCACTTTACCATTAACAATAATCACAACTCCCGGAAGTAAACTAACCAGAAAGTAACAGAAAAGCTTGTTTCACCCCAACACACACACGATATAAAATATATTTACAAATAGAACCATGGGTTGTAGTAAAATGAAAAAGAAATCGCATTAAATTAGAAAAACAATAAAAACGAATAGTTTAAAAAAATTTTTTTTATTACATTTTCACCTCAAACAAGGCACATTGCCACTTTGGTGTAGGGGGCTACTATCAGGAGCAACAACTAATGGCGCACTATGTTGGGATTTGGGCAGCAAGATGTCGGTTCACGTTAATACTTGAACTTCTGCATGTCAGTACAGTTGGCGAAGCAGGGACCTGGAATGGAATTCCAGAGTCTAGCGGTTCTGGGGAAGAAACTACTGGAGTAGAAAGATCTTTTACATCTAGGGATCTCTACTGTGTGGGGGTGGGATTTAGCTGCCTGTCAGGTTTGTCAAGGGTGTCTACGTCATGGGGGCACAAGTGTCTGCAGTTCGCCAGAGCATTCACCATTAAAATACTTGTAGAACAGGCAGAGGTATGCAACGTTTCGTCGATGGGACAGAGGCTGAAGCTTAGATGCCAGTTCAGGGCCTGTCAGATTGGCGACTCTCTTTTGAACCTTGTCTAGGAGCGAGAGACTAGTAGCAGATGCACCAGCCCAAATATGACAGCAATGCTCCATAAATGGGCGAATGGTGGCCTTATAGAGGTACAGGATACTTCCGAGTGTTAGTAGTTTTCTAGCACGGTAGAGAGAGCCTACCTTCTTTGCAGCGGCCCTGGCAATGCTTTCAATGTAATTGTTCCAATTCATGTTTCCTGTGAACGTTAGGCCAAGCAGTTTGAAAGATGTACTCTCAGACAGGGAGTCACTGGCCATTGCTATTGGTGGCAGAGAAGGTTTCAAGTTTATCAATTATTGAAGGAAACCAGTTTAGTCTTGGCAGCATTGAATGTGACCATCCATTTTTGTCCCCATTCCACTACAGATTGGAGGTCATCCTCTAGTGTTTTTGCCATTTATTTAGATATGTGTTCATTTGTTTTCCTGTCATGCCTGTTATAGAGTGTGGTGTCATCAGCATATATACCCATCTCAGAGGCAATTTTGTCGGGGAGGTCAAAAATGAATATTAGGAAAAATAGAGGTCCAAGGATAGACCCCTGAGGTACTCCTGCATTTATATCATATTGTTTAGATGTACGACCATCGAGGACAACCTGGATTTTTCTCTTATCTAAGAAGGATTTAATTATATTAAGTATTCTACCAGTGATACCGTAAGATCTAATTTTCCTGAGGAGACCCTCATGCCATACCCTGTCAAAAGCCTTGGATATATCTAGAGCTACCGCTTTGCCCTCCCCCGCTTTGTCCAGTGACTGGTATATACGTTCAGAGATTACAGTGAGGATGTCTGCTGTCGAACGGGCTTGTCTAAATCCATATTGTTTGTCAGTCAGAAGTTTAGCATCTGTAAGGTGACGGACTAGAGCTTGGTTAATTATGGTCTCAAATATTTTGGTGAAAAGTGGGAGGAGGCTAATGGGACGATAATTTGATGGGTCAGTTCTTTCGCCAGAATTCTTGAATACTGGTACCACAGAAGCAGTTTTCCAACAGCCCGGAATGCAAGATTCATTAAAGCATTTGTTGTAGAGTTTCGGGAGAACTGGAGCTACTTCGGCTGAGCACTTTTTTAATAGCACAGCTGGGATGAGATCAGGTCCACATGCTTTTGAAGTATCAAGGTTTTTTATGATAGCATGCACCTGAGCAGGGGTGATTTTTAGATTGTCTAGCGTGGCGTCTGTCCGCAAAGGAAAGTCAGGCAGGGGGTGGTTGGAAGGGTCCAGTGTGGAGTTTGAGGCAAACCGACTGGCAAGCATATTAGCCTTGTCGGTTGCTGAGCAAACAACCTCGTGATTGTTTGTTAGTAGGGGGAATGGTTGATTACCCATTATTTACTACACTGTTGTAGATTTTCCAGAAGTCACGAGTTCCTAATTTTTGTGCTTTGATACGTTTTTTTAGTGGTTTCAGTAAATTCTCTCTTAGCTGTCACTATTTCTTTCTTAACATTACTTCTAGCTTCTATATACTTCTGTCTTCTAGCTTCTATATACTTCTGTCTGTTTGAACTGGACTTATGTCGGTTAAATCTGCAGTATGCATGCTTCCTTTGAGCAATGGTAGTTGCGCAAGTAAAAGTAAACCATTGGGGAGAGTGGGGCTTGCTATAAAATTTCCGGGAACATGTGCTTCAATTTATGGTAGCACATCTAAGACAGTAAACGACCAAGTTCTCTCCAATTCTCTCTCTTCTGATCTTGAGCATGTAGTACAATGGGGTAAGGAGTGGCTGGTTACTTTTAATGCATCTAAAACCAAGCTTCTCTCTTTACATCATCAACATTCTGATCCACATCTGGCATCAATTGAAATGAATGGCTCTCGTCTTCAGGAGGCCTCTAGTTTTGACAAGCTTCTGGGCTTGACCATTACTCCTGATCTTAAATGGAACACGTACATCAAATCTGTTGCCAAGGCCGCTGGAAAAATGGTGGGATCTTTCTATCGATCCAGTAGATATCTCACTGCTGATGCTATTCTATATCTATATAAGAGCCAGGTACGTCCAAGGATGGAATACTGTTGTCACATCTGGGCAGGAGCTGCTAGAAAGGACTTGGCCTGCCTTGATAGAGTTCAAAATAGACTTCGTAGCCTCGTAGGAGATGTCCTTTTCTCTTTCTTGCAACCTCTATCTTACAGAAGAAATGCTGCGAGTTTGTCTCTGATGTATTGTTATTTTCATGGAAAATGTTCGACTGAGCTTCAATCTATGGTCCCCCCTCGCCAAACTTTCACAAGAAACACTCGTCTAGCTGTAAACACTATCAATAATTTTCCCCACTCTTTATCTGTGCCTAAACCTAAACGTAGATTCCATGAACAAAACTTCTTTCTTAGAACTGCACGCCTGTGGAATTGTCTTCCATTTTCCTGCTTTCCGGCTGACTACAATATGGTTGTGTTCAAGTCTAACGTAAATAAGTTCTTGATGAGCCGTTCCATGTAAGTTATCAAATTTACCAAATTTTCATTACTAATGATTACTATATTGTCCAATTTCTACTGTACACTCTTTAACCCTTATCCTTGAGTGGCCTCTTGGACTTGATAATGTGGTGATACCTATGTAAAAAAAAAAAAAAAAAATTGCCATTTTGAATCATTGAGTGGTCTCATTTGCGCACTGTTCAGCAGGAAGAGAAAAAATATTTCTCCATGGGGCATCTCTGATAAGATCTCTGAAGGCTTCCCAGTCAGCCTTTTTATAATATCTCGTTATTTTGAGCACTGGCTCTTCATTTTTGGGTCTAGAGTTTAGGGCGATTTCGACCATTATCACTGCATGATCAGCGTTTCCGAGTGGGCTGTCAGCATTTGTTATACAATCCTTGGGAACTGTGGTCAGAAACAGATCTAGAAGTGATGCATGTTGTTCATGCTGGTCAGAGAAACGGGTTGGAAACGTAACCATTTGTGATAGAGAGTGAGATATAGTGAAGCTATGTGTTGTGCTGCCCGCTGCATCTGTGTAAGTAGAGAATCTGAGCCAGTTTTTGTGGTGGACATTAAAGTCACCAAATACATGTACTTGTGCGCTAGTGTCGAGGGAGAGTGCTGTGTCTATGCTGTCAGAAAGTTTGTTTATTATGATGCAGTCCTGGGTCGAGGGAGAGCGGTAGAGAAAATAAAAGTAGCTAATGTTATGTTGTATGTTATTCTAAAGCACATAAAGGCTTGATCGTCTGATTCTAGGTTTGTTTCTCTAGTCAAGGGGAGGGTGTTACGAATGTAGACTCCAAGTCTGTGCATATTCCTTACGGCAGAGTGTGAGATAGCCAGGCATGTTAAAGTAGTTAGAGGGGATGGAGGAGTGTAGGTTAGTCTCACTTAGTGCTAAGATATCCGGGGTATTTGTTAGGAGAAATGCTTCAACATCAGCTAAATTAGTTCTAAGCCCACGAATATTCGTGAATGCAAGCCTCAAGGGAGGAGGCAAGTCGGATTTGTTTGTCCTTAGGCCTGGTTTAAGCTTATTTTTTGATTGTAGTGTCATCATGTTTTTAAGGAGTTTCAGTTAGGTAAGGGAGAGCTGAACATGAGGTTTTGCAGGGTATCAGACATGCAACACAAGTAGACCATTAGCTGACCTTTCTTCAACTAGGACTGTGGCCTCAGGAAAGCCCATCAGGGATGAGTGCAGGGTCCCTTTCCATGCGCGACATGGCACTACAAACATCCCGATATTATACAACTGTTGATGGAGCAGCCACTCTAAGTGCTACCAAAGAGTTAGGGCCCCTGTACTACCAGTCGGAAACAGCAGCCAGGAACTGTCAATCCGGTACCCTCAACTCATCAGAAGAAGGTCAACCCAATCTAATAGCACAGGCATGTGTGGTACTCAAGCACTCCCAAGTGCCCAGTTTTGAGGGGTGGGATGTGTCGGGAGTGGGCGTTCATTGCCCTAGACAAGAAACAAGATGTACCACTAAGTGTTTTGTCGAATCACTGTGATAGTGTCTCTGCGTCTGACTAATAGGCAAAGAAGGAGTATGGAAGCTGGGCGATAGACAGAGCCTATCTACTCCTTAAGCAGTTTAGATTTGCAGACCGGTAATTTGTTTGAGTCACCAGCTCTAGGAAGGTTGTCATCCAAGACTGGAGAGGCCTCCCTCCCCTTAGGTTTAGTTTCAGAGTTTTCCTTTTCCTAGACGGATGATCTGAGAAGATCTACTGGGTCCATCAGCCCTGAGAGGGTTTGTTCCGCGCCTGGGTCCTAATCCAGGTATTTCTGCGAACCCACGTGGTTAGTTAATGTTACAGGGTTAGTTTGTAGAGGTTATATATCTAATAAAGTGATTTAGGGACATTGCTATATCATTGTTACTAAGGAGCAACAAAAATAAAAAAAACTCATGCAGTGGAAGCAACTATGTGAGCAGGCTTGTTAGAAAGGCGTTAGTGTGCATTAAGACTTTCACCTTTAGATTTTTCCATTTTTTAAAAAATTTATATGTTAGTTTAGGTACAGGATAACGTTATAGTGTGAGTAAGTATTAGGAATTGAGCTAATAATTTTGCCCAGTCACTGTATATTTTAGATTACAGAAGGGTTAAGATAAGATGTATGTGCAGTACAGTACGGGTATAACTGGAGGTAAATTTTAAGTCATGGTGTATTCCGTATGTATAATTAAGTAAATAGATATTTTGGTAAGTTTTCAGTAGATGCGAATTGATAGAAGTTGTAGGTGTTAGTGTGTTTCTACTATTGAAGGAAGATAATTTCAGTTTTAATTTAAGAGTCATTACTGTTAGTCCAACAAATGATCTAACTATATATATATATATATATATATATATTTTTTTTACACAGTGGTCACAACTTATCAAGGCCCGGAAGCCACTCAGGGATAAGGGTTATTGCAATTATATTACGTTAAATGTAATGAAATTATTCTGAAGTAAGATTTTAAAAAAGCTTACTTGCAGGAGAGTACTCATTGACTTGTTTGATTGACTGTCGTGTGTGTGTGTGTGTGTGTGTGTGTGTGTGTGTGTGTGTGTGTGTGTGTGTGTATCTTCTGGGGAAGGTAATTTTGTTTTTAATTTACAATTTAACAAAAGAAAAATGTTTGACTTGTTTACAAATGAACTGAAATGCATTTTGGTGGAATTTAATTTCGTACTATTTGTTTTTTTATTATTCTTAATAACTTTTTTTCTTTGTTTTACTGGTGTGTGTGTGTGTGTGTGTGTGTGTGTGTGTGTGTGTGTGTGTGTGTGTGTGTGTATGAAGTAGGTGAGGTTTTACTTTTAATTTACGATCTAGACAACTAAGAATTAAAATTAATGTAAAGGACCAGAAAGAATATTTTCACTTAACATACTAAGCCTTTATTCACAATATTCATAAAAAGAATTGCGTTTGATAATAAAATGAAAAAAAAAAAATCATTGAATTAGAAAACAAATAAAAAAGAACAAATAATTAATTAATAAGATATCCTTTTGCAAAGCAATATGCAAATTAGTTAATCTTTCGACTTTGATCATATATACATGATCAGTATAATAGAAAACTCTTAGTCTTCTCTTTTGGATATGCATTTGACGTTCTAATGTCAGTGTTAGTGAAAGAAAGGAATTATCATTATTTAAGCATTTTTTTTTCGCATGTCACTTAAACATCAAATTATTGTTAAACATTAAAACACACAAAGAAGAAATCAGTAGAGACGATCAAAATCAGACAAGAAATAAAAAATGAAATTGTGTCAGCTGTCAACTAAATTAAAAATACTGGTTTTTAATTATGCAAAAAAAAAACATAATATGAATAAGACTGAAGTATAACATTTCAAAAAAAATATGCTAAACAGAAATTGTTAATAACAATGTAAGAATATCATTTCTCTGTCACACAAACCATGAATGATATCCATCTTGGATTTTACTTATTTTTTATGAAATCAATCACCAGAGAGAAAAAGGGAAAGAGAGAAAGTGGAAGTAAGTTTGTGTGTGTGTGTGTGTGTGTGTGTGTGTGTGTGAGAGAGAGAGAGAGAGAGAGAGAGAGAGAGAGAGAGAGAGAGAGAGAGAGAGAGTACATTATTAGACTACCCAATGAATTACAGATTAACAATGATTACTTGCTATTGTATCATGCAAGGAGTTATATTACTGATAAGTAATAATAGTAAAATTATTTTTTGTTGGAACAGCAAGTGGTTGCTTTTAAAATTAGGTTACATCTTTTCAGATAGTATCAACTAGTTTGCAAGTCTATTTAAATTGTATTTAGCTTTTTTTAATTAGAAGAGTGTTCAAAATATGAATCTTATGATAATAAAAGTCCCTAACAACAAGTCGGTTTATCTAATGTTATAAAGCTTTCATGAGTATACATGCACAAATAGTTGAAGAAAACTTTGACTACTATAAGGAGCAAGTATCTGCGGTACAACAGTTAAAATGATAATTTCTAAGCAATAAAGTTCTGAAGTGCAGCCACTATTATGAATACAATTACAAATTACTTAAGAATTCTTTCCAGTTTTAGCCCATGGAATGAGATTAAGCAACTTCTGTTGAGTAAATAAAGGATTCCATTCAAAATTCCATACAGATTCCATATTTAACATAAACATTCCCGAGTTTGACAAGGGATACTTAAAGAATGTTGGAGGTTACATTGGCCAAAATGTTGTGTCAGTAGTCTGAATAATACAAAAATTAAACATAAGAAACCAAACCTTGTAATAATTTAAAAGCGTTACGGCTTTACCTTATGATGGTCTACAAAAAAAAATATTTCTTCGCTTTTTTTCTTCCTTACTTTCCCTCTATGCCCTGCTCTAACCAAGTCTGTCAACCTGTTCCACAAATCCCAAAACTCCATCATGAAAAATCTCCAAAAAGAATACAAGATTAAACCCAGAACCCAAATTTCCAACGTAGACCCCCACTACCACATCAGGGATCTACATTCCAACCTTCCAGAGGTTGAAACCCAATTACAGTAGACAAAACCAGACCTATTATTCCTAAGTGAAACTGCCATTGCACCAACTATTTCCTTAGGCGAGTTCGTAATTAAAAGATATTCTAATTTAATGTCCAAATTTGACCCATAATATCGCCATGGGCATGGAAACATATTCTACATTAGAGATCGTACCATGTGGTACGGACATCTCCAGAGAAGACCCTAAATTACCCTATATATGCTTCTGGGTTGCACTTGCTCACACCACTGCGTTTATATTTGTCCTATATCTCCCCACAACAGCAGAGTTACTATCTTGAAGAGCACATCTGAGAAAATTGACCACATCTTGTCTGCTCATCCTTTGGCTAACATTCACGTCTGTGAAGATTTTAATGTTCACAATGTGGAATGGTTAACCCACTCAAACAAGATGATGAGGGAAGGTTCTGTCATTTCTTCATTGCTTATGACCTAAATCAGATTGTTCATAAACCCACCTATATACCCGACACTGACGGTCAGTATGCAAGTCTTCTAGTTATGTTCATCTTCTGTTCTGTCTGGGATCTTCCAACCACTCGGATGTTTTGGCTAAGATAAAAACAAAATTTATAAGTTCTCTGACAGACCTCTCCACCATATAGTATATCGATACTCTATGACTGACTGGGATAGCTTCCGTAGGTTTATATCAGATCTATCTCTGCATTCCTATTTAAAAAGAATATGTCCTAAAGTATCAGACCTGACAGAATGGTATAGATCACTTCATACCCTCCAAAAAATTCCAACAAAACCAGCCAGCCTTGGTTCTCTTCAGAATGTACTGCTGCCATTTCACACAAAAATCACTATTTCCATTGTTTCCAACCTAATAGATGTCCTGAAACTAACGCCCCCTTCAGGACTGCCAGCAACCACTGTAAAAGAGTAATAAATAAAGCAAGAAAGTTATATGCTCAGTTTGTCAAATCTAAAGTAGCTGAGCAGTGGCTTGGTTTCCACTAAATAACAAACAGGTTCCTGAATAGAAGCGTGTGCTCTTTTTCAACTATCATCAATGGATCTGAGGTAATCTCGTCAGCATCAGACAAAGCCAAACTCTTTGCCAAGAACTTTGCAGCTAATTCTACCCTATGCGACCAAGGCCGTGAACTCCCCATATGTCCTCCTGTGTCTGAAAACACTTTATGTGACATACAAATATCTGTGCATGATGTTGCCAAGCTAATCAAAAACCTCGATTCCAGTAAAGCCGCTGACCCTGACGGCATTCCAATTATAGTGCTCAAGCAGCTTCAACCAGAACTAGCACCCATACTTACAAAGCTGTTTAAGCATTGTTTTAAGGAGAATTGCTTCCCAACACCCTGGAAACCTCATCAGTAGCACTGTATTTAAAAATTCAGATGATCGCTCATCTCTTTTTTAATACAGACCAATAAGTCTCCTGCCGTGATAAGTAATGTGCTGGAATCTGTGTTAAATAGAGAAGTAATCAACCAACTCAGCAAAAATAACCTCCTCGGTGACATGCAATATGATTTCCATTCTGCTAGATCTACAGCAGATGTGCTTACAGTTATATCTCATAGGATTAACAAATATCTCCATGTAGGCAAACTTTCTATGGCAATTGCTCATCTCAAAGGCCTTTGATATGGTGTGGCACAAAAGTCTACGCCACAAAATCTCCAGCTACGGTATAGCTGGAAATGTCTTTTCAATTATTAAATCATTCCTTTCTGATAGGTTCATACGAGTAGTGGTTAATGGGCAGAAATCAGAAGCTTACAGTATTAACGCTGGAGTCCCTCAGGGAGCCATCCTTGACCCAACTGTCTTCCTGATCTACATCAATGATCTCCCAAATCACATCCTGAGATCATTCATAGATATTTATGCTGACGACACTACGATTTATGACAATGCATCAAAGGCTGTAAACGACCAAGTTTTCTCTGATTCTTTCTGCTCTGATCTTGAGTATGTGGTGCAGTGGGGAAAGAGGTGGCTGGTTAATTTTAATGCATCTAAAACCAAGCTTCTATTTTTATCTGGCATCAATTGAAATGAATGGCTTCGGCAGGCTCCATGTTTTGACAAGCTTCTGGATCTGACCTTTACTCCTGATCTGAAATGGAACACGTACATCAAATCCATTGCCAAGGCCGCTGGAAAAAATGATAGGATCCTTCTACTACTCCAGTTGATATCTCACTGCTGATGCAATTCTCTACCTATATAAGAGCCAAGTACACTCAAGGATGGAATATTGTTGCTAGACAGCTTATCCTGCCTTGACAGAGTTCAAAATAGACTTTGTAGCCTAGTGGGGGATGCCCTTTTCTTTTTCCTGCAACCTCTTTCGCACAGAAGAGACGTTGCGACCCTGTCTCTGTTTTATCGTTATTTCCATGGCAAGTGCTCGCCTGAGCTCCAATCTGTGGTCCCTACTTGCCTGACTTTCATGAGAAACACCCGTCTAGCTAAAACCACTATCAATAATTTCCCCCACTCTTTATCTGTGCCTAAACCTAAAGGTAGATTCCATGAACAAAGCTTCTTTCTTAGAACTGCACGCCTGTGGAATTGTCTTCTGTTTTCCTGCTTTCCAACTGACTACAATATGGTTTTCTTCAAGTTTAACATGAACAAATTCTTGATGAGCCGTCCCCTTAAGTAATCCAATTTACCAAATTTCCACTACTAACGATTACTACAATACTTTTCCATGGACTACTGTACACTTATTAACCTTTATCCTCGAGTGGCCTCCAGGCCTTGATAAGTGGTGCCTTCTTTGTAAAAAAAAATTGTGGCCATTGTGAAACAATGCATTGAAGGTAAAAGTAGTTCTCATTTCTCTCTGAAAGCAATAAAATTGATGGCCAAAATAATTATCACACAGGACATGTAAAACATAATAGGCTAAAGAAAATTGGACAGATACACAAATTATCCTGTGCAAAGTTGACAAGTCATTTGTTGCCATTACAAGGACTAAAGGAATTAAGGCCAACTCGGAAACTAAAAAAAAAAAAAAAAAAACGTGTCAAAGGAAAATTAATAAAAACAAGAAATAATTGACGTCAAAAGCAAAAATAAATAAATAAATAAATAAATAAATAACCTTCCATCAACCTCAATGCATTTAAACAACATTATTGGAATGGCTTACATAATTTGGAAATAACTGAATAGTTATTTGAGCAGTATTTAGGCAAAGAAAAATGTTAAATCCTTTTTAGAATTACAACGGAAAATTGTTGAAACTTTTGTTCAGTTAAAGTTGACATCTTGTGAATACAAATGATTTTCACAATTTTTTTCGGAGTACCTCATCAGGTAAATGTAATTTCTTAATTTTTTTCGGAGTACCTCATCAGGTAAATGTAATTTCTTAATTTTTTTCGGAGTACCTCATCAGGTAAATTTCATTTCTTAAACCCAAATAATTGCTTTATTTTTAGAACTATTTCTTTTAGGCATGATTTTTATTTAAACACACATTTTACTTTATTACATATAACTAGGTAGATAAAAGGTAAACTCTCTAGGAGAGAGTTTGAATGCTTAGTAGATGCCAGCGGTGAATGTCTTCGACCGATTTGTACTTGGATTTGTCAGAATATGAGGATAACCCTGAGAAAATATTCAAAATAACATATGATTTAAAATCCTAATAAAACCACACTGGCATGACTATGCACTAGCTCATACGAGAAACGATGCACCTTCTGATAATGCTATCAAAAATAAAAATACTAAGCAGGATATTCAAACAGACCAAAAGAATTCAGCCATACCTAACAAAGAGCACAAGAAAATTAAACTATAACATAGTTAAGTGGTCCATTTGGGGGAAAAGAAAATTACTATCTTCATTATTTTACTAACTGAATGTTTAAAACGTATGGATGATTCTTAAATAAACATTTGAATATCTATGTATGTTGTAAAGAAATAAAGTGTTAGCCTCGTGAAAGGATCTCTTTCATTAAGTGAAGTAAACAGTTGATAAAAGAATGCCAGCAATTGAACCAACAAAGTCATTATGAGTTCAATTTCTGCTTTGTTTTTTCAAGACCAACTTCACTTCAGATTTAAAATCGAAGACATATATCCAAAATGTTGCCTAGGTTGTTGTAAAAATCGTTGGATCATTCTACCACTCCAGAAAGTATCCAAATCCTAACCCAAAAATCTTTACTTATGTAAAAGTTAGATATCCTAAGATGGAGTACTACAACTGTTGCCACATCTGAGGAGGTGCTGTTCAGAGCATTCTTTCTTGCCTTGACACAATACAAAATCGACTTCACAATCTAGTGAGTAAAGGGTGATCTATTCTATTATTTACTGCTTCTCTCACAAGTCTTTCTCTACTCTATAGTTATTTTGATAAACGATGCTCGACTGATCTTTACTTACTGGTTCCTTCATATAAGATATTCACCGCAAGAACTCGACATTCCACAATGGAAAAAAACCTTCTTTGATATACCTAGTGACAAGAGGCATTTCCATGAACAGAGTTTCTTTCCAAGGGCTTCGCATCTGTGAAACACATTACTGCAGGACTGCTTCCCTACAGGTTATAACATAGTCATCTTAAAATCCAATGTCAACAAGACGTCTCCATTACTAATCAAATTTCATTCATTCCATACATAATTTTCAATAGTTTTATGATATTCGTCATCATTTGATTGACAATCATTACATCCCATTATTCTCGAGTTCTTAACACATGTGTGCCTGATCTAACCCTAACCCTAACCCTAACCAGACTGGACGATACAACTTCTACCTTCGACAACTGGAGACTGTGCAAACACCATCATGGCAAGTAAGAAGAAAAAAGTATTGTCTAAACCTTCCTGATGAGGATGATGGTTTTGGTATAAACTGATGATGATGATGGTTTTGGTATAAACTGATGATGATGATGGTTTTGGTATAAACTGATGATGATGATGGTTTTGGTATAAACTGAAAATTAGAAATTTTAAATAAATAAATATTTATTTAAAAAAGTGTCTGATCTTTTAACTGTCATGTTTTAAATTTTAAAAAATATATAATGTTTTAACTGTAAAAATGAGAAAAATCTGCCTTAAAATTAAGAAATCTGTGTATAATGGTAAAAATATTAACAAATACTTAAGTAAAAAAAATAGCGGAAGATATATATATATATATATATATATATATATATATATATATATATATATAGCTACTTCATTTACTCACATAAACCTAATATACGAAAGTATAGATTTATGCGTAAACTTTAAGTATTTACTTCAAAAGTACTCAATACGTAGGTAGAGCTAGTTAGTAATTTATAAAATATATATGGCGATTAAGCTACACTGAATATTCTGCGTTTCATCCACTATAGGATTCGTCAGGCTTATGTGCGAATTCTGTGGTTGCTTCTTGTTTTTATATATGTTGAGGATTTCTAGTTAGCCAATCAGCTTTCTAGTATCCACCGCGCCCCTTCCTATCAGCCAATGGGCATGCATTTTATCGAACAAAGGATCTATTTTAGAACTAGGTTAGTGGTTTAAGGTAGACGTTGTCCTTCCTTTTTTTTTTTTTTTTTTTGATTGGCTAACTAGAAATCCTCAACATATATAAAAACAAGAAGCAACCACAGAATTCGCGCATAAGCCTGACGAATCCTATAGTGGATGAAACGCAGAATATTTAGTGTTGCTTAATCGCCATATATATTTTATATATATATATATATATATATATATATATATATATATATATATATATATATATATATATATATCATAGGCTTCAATTTAATTATTGGAATCTATTTGACTATACATGTATATGATTCCAAATAAATCCACGGGATCTATTTTGCTCAACCTGTACATAAACACCCAAATCAATCAATGTGACCTAACCTGTTATATACAGGTTAGGTCACATTGATTGATTGTTGGAATCAGCACCTCTTTTAATAATGTCATTAATTTCACCAAGTCTGTATGTTATTTAATAATTGTAATCTTGTATTCATTCTTTTTTCTAGAAATGTTGATATCATCACACTTTCTCTAAAAAGTATATCCCCTAATTTGATATTTTCTGTTTACCTTCTTTAAATAATAATAAAATTTATTACTTTTACTTTTACATTTAATCTTCTCGAGCGGTAATTGGCAATTCTTATACTATATTACAAACTACGTTTTTAATTTCAATTGATGTGCTACATGAAGTATTTTTAGAGGTTCGCTTAGTTTCGCTTGAACTTCTGTTTAAATGTGCTATTTTGCTTGATAAAAGGAGTTTCATAGTAGATGTATAATTTAAAAGTGGCTCATTTTTGCAGGCGATACCAAACATGAAAAGTAATAGATGCTTATAAAATGAATCTTCTTCCATGTAGAAGTTTATGTTTTTTTTACTGCAAATACTGCTTTCAACTGCCTCTTATGTTCCTTTAGTAAAAGAGCACTTAATTCCAAGTTACTAGTATCAGTGGTAACATAGACATCCTCTTTAAAATCATAGTGCGCAAGAGACACATTTGTAGGAGGAGGTATAGTATAATTGCTGTTGATCAAACTTTCGACCCTTCATTATTTCAAGTATTTAATTGTTGATAAATTGTTGAACTTATTACTACTTAACTTAAAAATATTTTCTTACGATTTTTAATGATACTATTCTAATGATACTATTCTAATGATACTATTCTCACATATTTAGTATGTTGTTTTCTGTTGCCACTTTTTATCATAATATCATTAAGACAATCAAGTGGGAAAAATTTGAGTAACATACTGTTTTTTGAGTCTTCCCACTATACCGTTATGTTTTTTATTAGTGGAAAAAAAAACCACCCTTCATAATTTTTTCTTCCTTTTTTATATTTTTGAACTTGGTTAAAGGTCCCTACAAAATGCCTTTCTCCTTGCTAATTTTTATATCGCACACCAACATTTTTAATAACAGAAATCCTCATCCCAACACAGGATTAGGATACATAGCTTTTTCTTCTCGCTCTTACATTACTCATAACATCATCTCACAAATAAAAACTTTACGTATTCATAGTTCTTACTAGACTTGGTCTGTTATTGTTGTAGAGTTGTTATCACTCCATAAAGGTAATTTATTTTACCTCATCTTTATATAAAACACTTTTAATTAATTTAACCTATTTTACATTGTTATACATATCTTGTGAATCGATATAATCTATTTCACTTAGTTATTATATGAAATACCATTTCATGAATGCCATCCACTTCATTGAGTATATGAAAACGATATATAAAAAGTGTATAAAAAATAAAACTCTTTTTAATCTATTTCTACATTAAATTTGTCACAATTGAAACGGTTAATCAAATATACATATTAATTTATCTGTCTTACTCAACTTAATAATTTTTATAGCTTTATATGTTCTGTACTCATATTTCGTTAGAATTTTATAATAAATATATGTGAGAGAATTTGATAATTGAAACTAATTATAAAACATATTTTTATTCATATTTTAAAGAAACAACCTTACCTGTTTATACATGACTGAACTTGAAACACGTATATAAATTGGATATTTGAAACCGTTTACATAATAGTGGGTTTGTGCCATTAAAAACTAGAAAAATATTTTCACTCTCATTGGTTAACTGTGATAAAAATATTTGCCCATATAAGCATGTAATTTTATAGCAAATATAAACATATTACTGTCCATCTCTTGTAAAACAGAAAAATGGTAAGCAAATATAATTTTTTATGTTAAAAGAAAAGTCGATAATTTAATTTAATCACAACTCATAAAGTTGGAGTAAAAAAAAATCTTTCGTATTTCAAAAGTAACTCAACTCTGTATGCTGTATTAACGGTGTTTTTTTTTAATAGTTTTCAGCAACGTTTTCCATTTTCTTTCTTCTCGGCAACAAAATCCATATTTGTGTGTGATTAACCTTTTCTTGTTTCATCTTACACTTTTCACTGCTTTTGTAGATTTATTTTAAACATTTTCTGAAATGTATCAGATTCGATAAGAATGAAAACGGAAAACGATCTTATAATTATACTCAATATAATAAATAACACTATAAATACCATGTGATAACAGGTAAAAAGAAAAACAATATGTGTAGGATTTTAAAATATTAAATGCAAATCTGACATGAAGAAAAAGCAAATTTCTTCTCCATTTTACTAGCAACTCCCCCGCATGTTGATTATTCAAATAAGCAACTTCAAATAACTATTTTTATCAGCTTTTCAAATTTTTTTAGCTTTTATTTATCAAAAATATGATTATATCTCTAGTTCATTTTGTGTTATTAATTTGCAAGGATTTCGAAACGTGTGGCGAACGAGAGATAAAGTGGCAATTGTCTACTAGACAAATTGCCTCACTTGTTTTCAACAGAACAATTCCAATGAAAGTTTTGAATAAAGAAAGGAAATATTTCATAGATTATTTTTGATGAAGTACAGTTTTACTTTCGATTGTGCAAAATCATTCAAACCTTTCAATGCTCCAAGATACCAAATCTGGAAAATTTTAAAATTAAAAATAGTAGAATTAATTGAAATCAACAATTTTATATTTATCTAAGCAAGATGTATTCAGCTTAACAAAAAGTTACTTTTTAATCTAACTATACACACCTATATGTATATATATGCTTGCACACACACACACACACACACACACACACACACACACACACACACACACACACACACACCTACACACACACACATATCTATGTATATGTATGTATATATATATGTATGACACACGTGTACAAACGCGTACACACGCTCGCACACACGCACGCGCGTGCGCGCGAACACACACACACACACACACACATATACATAATCAGGTTAGCTAGTCCCTTCATTCTTTTTATTTTTAAATGCCTTCATGTTAGATATAAGTTTCGTCTTTATAGAGCCATAATTAAATCCTGTACCTCCATATATATATATATATATATATATATATATATATATATATATATATATATATATATATATATATATATATCACCTATATGTATATATATGCTGGAAGTATTCTTAGATGGGTTTTTTATGAAAATGCCTCTGACAAGTATCGAAAATCGCTAATCAATAAATCCGAACAGTCCGAGTTTGTATAAAGTTAGCACCTTATAAAGTGCATTTGAGAAATTTTATCACCAGACAAGCAGAAAAAGTCAGTGTGTAAAATAAAGAGTTGGTTCTTTGAAAAGACTGTGTCGCATTCAAAATGAATGTTTCTACTTAGGATACAATTGAACCATGATCCTTGACTTTTGATTTTTAGACTTTAATTCAAGCCATTATATAAAAATTATTTAATAAAATCCCTAGTAGGTTCTCTACAGTGCAATGTATTGTGAAGTAACTCACTGCGGGAAAGCATATAACGTTTCCTCCAGTGCACTGCCGTAAGATCTCAACTAGAGCAAGCAATCAATCGATTTGGTTAAAATATGAGCGATTTCATCGATTTCAACGACAATAAAAGTATGGTGTGGTGCATTCGTTAATCCTCATTCTATCTCGGGCAACGTCAGGTTCCAATGCTAGTAAATATGATAATTATTATTTTTTTTATTATTTTCAATATTATCAAGTTCAAGATCTTCTATCTTGATTCGCCTAGGGTTTAAGAAGTCGGTTTTCACACGCACGTGCGTGCAGACACACACTCATAACATTTATTTATTTTTTGGAAAATATTATGATCGTCCATCGATACCTTACTTTTCATGAAACACTAAAAGATCAGTTCTTAGACCTAAAGATACGACATTTATTCATCATTTAGTTATCTGAAGAATGAATTCATTTGGTATTTTTAATTATGTGGGCTGATTTTTCAGTTTTTCCGTGAAGTGGACAATCAAATAAAGTATACTGTATTTTTCAATAAATCTTCCAGATTTCTCTTACACTTAGAACGTAACATTACTATATATATACATAATCTCTCTCTCTCTCTCTCTCTCTCTCTCTCTCTCTATATATATATATATATATATATATATATATATATATATATATATATATATATATATATACACTAGCTGTTCAGCCCAGCTTAGCTCGGGCACTATGTACTGTTCATAACTTTATGTGCATATGTATATATATTAAAATGTTTGACTCATGTCCAGTTAACCTACATCTAAAATTTCAAGTATTTAGACCCAAAATTAGCGGAGGAGTCTGCAAAGGTCAACTCTTACAATTTTGACCTCTTAGCAGCCAAATTTTCGCCCCAAAACTCATTAAAAAGCTTGCTGCATGTCTGAATACCCTTTATGTAAAATTTCAAATGTTTAGACCCAACATTGGATCAAAAGTTTGCTAGAGACTGCAAAGGTAAAATCTTTTGAACTTTGACTGCTTCGCAGCCAAATTCTCGGCCAAAAACCAATTAAAAAGCTTGCCCTATGTCTGAATACACTTTATGTAAAATTTCAAATGTTTAGACCAAAAGTTGGCTGAGTAATTTGGTAGAGACCGCAGAGATCAATTTTCTTTTAACTTTTTTCCTAATTTTGACCCCTTAAAATTTATTGTTTTGGGCTCAAATCAAATTAAAAAGTTTGATCTATGTCCAAGTAGCCTACATCTAAAATTTCAAGTGTTCAAACCCAAAATTGGTGGAGGAGTTTGGTAGAGTTTTCAAAGATCAAATCGTTGAACTTAGACCCCTTGACAGCCAAATTTCTTTTCGAAAACCAATCAAAAAGATTTTCCTAACTCTCAATACCCCTTATGTCAAATCTTGAGTCTGTAGACTGAAATTTAACACATGCAAAAATATTTTTTAACACACGCAAAAAAAAAAAATCTAGAGTGAGCCTTTACAATGCAGACCCCTTCTTGTATTTTCTTTTCTTTTCGTTTTTTAATCAATTTTTTTCAATGGATTACACTCCTCTTATATAAAGAATTTTACATTTAATCTACGGGCAATTATGTTAAGACCTTTATTATCCAATGCATTTTGCATTGTTTTCACTGGTCGCCAGGTTTGCGTGCACGTGGAAATCAATATTTTGTGCACGCATGTGGAATTGCATATTGCTTTCACTGGTCGGCAAGTTTGTTTTCGTGCATGCATGCATTCAATTTTTGCACGTTTATACATTACTTCCGTGTACTTACTTGCACTTTTCTACATTAATTCTGTATACTCACTATTGTGAGAAATTTCCACATGCAACCGCCGTCTGCCGGCCATACAGCTCTAGTAGGCGGTCTGTGATTGGTTTAAATTTGAATGTATCAGGTGATTTGACTTGCCGCCTTTTTTGTATTCACGCACTTATTTTTCAGTCTGAGAAAGAACACGGAATGATACAGACTCAAACCAGCGGTTCCCTCACTAGGGAGTCAAGACAATTCCTTCATGGACACCAAACAGTCGGTGAACGAAGGACATATCTTTACAAGCAAAGACAACTTATTTTGCTGAACCTATTCAGATCCAGGATGACATTGAAGAAACTCTTTGTCATGTTATTATCCAATTATTGGATCTTATCTTATTTCTTCTTGAGTCCCAAGGGACTCACATTATGCCTGATTATACACGCCATTATTCCCGCCGTGTTCTCCATGATCTTCATGGATCCTTCCAAAGGAACAATGAACTAACATTCCAACAATAGGAATTCATACTAAAGGCTCCATGCGTATGGGGGCAAATCGGGCCACCGTTTTACAAAGGACTATACCAGAACCAATTGCTGTTATTTGTGAATAAATTTTGAGTTTAAAGGTATGGCTTTTGTTTGTGGAATTAATTTGCTTCTGCAGGGAGGAATTTAAGATGTGTGAGAAAGAAATTTCTTACACTATTCCATAGCTAGCTATAATATATACTGACCCAAGGTAGGCTAGTGTGTATATATATATATATATATATATATATATATATATATAGAAATATATATATATATATATATATATATATATATATATATATATATATATATATATATATATATAGTGTATCAGGGTATGTTGAAAAGATATCGCTAAGAATGCGAGAGCTAAATAATATTTTGTAATTATACGCTGCTATGTAAATTTATTTAAATGCTATCAATTGTAATGTATAGTTGTATAGCTTTTAAATAAATAATTTGTATATATATATATATATATATATATATATATATATATATATATATATATATATATATATATATACTAGTAGAAAGACCCGACCCGACGTTGTCCGGGATTGAATGAGGATCAACAAATGTTACACCCTTGCATACTTTTATTATCATCAAAGTCGGTGAAATCGCCCATTGTTTTTTTAATCAAATCGATTGATTGTTGGCTCTAGTCGAAGATCCCACCCTCACAGTGTACAAGTAAGAAGCTTCACATGCCTCCTCGCGGTCCTTAATCCACAATACACTGTAATCTACATTGCACTGTAGAGAATATATTGTTGATTTTATAAAACTATCTGTAAAGTTTAAAATGCAAAAGTCAAATATCATGGTTCAGCTGTGCTCTGAACAGAAATATTCCTTTTGAACGCGCCTCTATCTTATCAAAGAACTACTGCTGATTTTATGAAATTATTTTCACATAATCACTTGAATTAAAGTTAAATGTACAAAAGTCAAGTATCATGGTTCAATTGTGATATAAAAAGAAATATCCTATTTGAACGCGCCCCTGTCTTATAAAAAAAATCTACAGTTGATTTTCTAGGCTGCACCTTTTTGCTTGTGCGGTGATAAAACTTCTCAAATGCACTTGTGATGTTATGTTGTATAAAAGGGTTAACTTTTGTTAAAATCAGTCTTCCTTCTTTAATCATTTTTTTTTATTATTGATTTTCGATACTTATCAGATGCATTCCTATACAAATTGACGAAATTTTACATTAACCAGTTAATGCAAAATTTCGTCAATCTCAATAATCACAGTAAATATTAATCCTTCAGGATGGAATCTATATCTTTTTATTTATACTTATATTATTTGTATTTATTTATTGATATACCTGCCTTTCTAATTAAATCATTTTTTATTACATGATATCATTTGATGTTGTTATCATTTGTAGTCACTAGGAGTTCTCACGCAGGCCATTATTAAAGATTTTTCGCTGCCAATAATCGGTGGTATTCCCTGGAGTCTCGGTGAAAACAAATCTCCTCAGATTTCCAGGAATCTCCATCTTCACCTTTCGATAACTTTTGCAAATGAATTTGTGTTGAATTTGTGTTATCCCATTAACTGCTTCCCATTAACTGCTTCCCATTAACTTCTAACTTGCAATGACTATTCGTCTTTACTGGAAAATGGGTGGAAATAACCTTCCCCAAGATCTTAGTCCTCTTCGCACTCATCCGGTGGAAGTCTGGTTAGTGCCTTCTCTCGTTGGTCCTTCCATCTTTCTTGACCCTTCATAACTAATTGGTGTGGTACCAGTCGTTGGGGGCGGGGCGTAGTTGACTTAAAATTTTGCAGTTTTAGTTTTTTTTGGTTCCATGTGATGTTCCTCTTTTTTTTTTTTTTCTGTTGCAGTTGCAACAATTCATGTGGATTAGTTTCCACATACGAGGATTTTCCTTAAGATTTCGGATGTTTTCAGCATTACCCACTGTTGTATAATCTTTCCCTTGATTCCAATTTCCCAATATTTTTTCAAGTTCTTTGGGACTGTTCCTAATGCTCCAATAATTATTGGTATATATACTAATTTTCTTAATTTTCCATATTCCTATCAGTTCTGTATATTTGTTTAATTGTTCCATCTCTTTGATTTTCACCCTGCAGTTTGCTGGGACGGCAACATCTACAATTTGGCAGTTTTTTTTTCTTGTTGTTAATTATTTTATTAATTTTTATGATGTCCAATCTTCTTTATTAGTTTGTATTTCCATGTCCCAAAGGATTTTGGAGTTTTCGTTTTTCAATACTATCTCCAGTTTGTGTTTGTACCATTTGTCTGTATATTTGAGGTGCAGTCGTTTCCAAAACTCCCAGTGCATTGCCTTCCCTATGCAGTCGCGCCTGTTATTATAGTCTTTTGGAGTTTGTTGCATTCATTTATTATGTAATTTGTGGTTTCGTCTGTATAGTCTACATTTACTGTTTTCCTGTGTTTTATCTATTTGAGCTTGAAAAGTGGTTATTTTGACTGCTTTTCCTATGTTTACAAAACATGCATGCAATTTTTAATAAACGTAGTTATTAAACTACGCTCACAAAGCCTTGACTTTTCAAACGCATGCATTTCAACTTCCTACACCCCTTTCCTCATACCTATCAAATACCAGCATCTAAATGTTGAACCAAAACTATGTAAATACAAGCAATCAACATTCCAGATACTTTTGATTGCAACAAATTCGATTGTTAATCAATTATAATTGATTGTGACGCAGACACGCTGCTGTAGTAAGCCATTTTCTAAATGAGTACGGAGGACTTTAACTTGAAAAATAAACCATTCCTGTAATGACAAGCCTTTTGAATGCAGTGTAATGCTGGTTCAGTGAAGTTCCTGGAGGTCACCCCTCCCAAGCTTCTTTTGCAGAGTGCTCCTCTTCGAGAATGCTAAGATTTCAATCACACTTTCCGACACTAGTGTCACATTCTCATCTTGGGAGAGAAATGAATACTTCAACTTCATTGGGAGAATACGAAACTTAATTGGGAGTTCAGGAAACTTCATTGGGGGTTCAGGAAACTCCCAATGAAGTTTCCTGAACTCCCGATGAAGTTTCCTGAACTCCCAATGAAGTTTCCTGAACTCCCCAATGAAGTTTCCTGAACTCCCGATGAAGTTTCCTTAACTCCCAATGAAGTTTCCTGAACTCCCTTTGAAGTTTCCTGGACTACTCACAATGAAGTTTTCTGAACTCCCAATGAAGTTTCCTAAACTCTCAAAATGAAATTTCCTGAACTCCCAATGAAGTTTCCTGAACTCCCGAATGAAGTTTCCTGAATTCCCAATGAAGTTTCCTGAACTCCCAATGAAGTTTGATAAACTCCCAATAAAGTTTCCTGAACTCCCAATGAAGTTTCCTGAACTCCCAATGAAGTTTCCTGAACTCCCAATGAAGTTTTGTGAACTCCCCAATGAAGTTTCCTAAGCTCCCCAATGAAGTTTTCTGAACTCCCAATGAAGTTTCCTGAACTCTCCAATGAAGTTTGATGAACTCCCAATAAAGTTTCCTGAACTCCCAATGAAGTTTCCTGAACTCCCAATGAAGTTTCCTGAACTCCCAATGAAGTTTTGTGAACTCCCCAATGAAGTTTCCTAAGCTCCCCAATGAAGTTTTCTGAACTCCCAATGAAGTTTCCTGAACTCCCAATGAAGTTTTCTGAACTCTCCAATGAACTTTCCTGAACTCCCAATGAAGTTTCCTGAAGTCCCAATGCAGTTTGCTGAACTCCCAATGAAGTTTCCTGAACTCCCTAATGAAATTTCCTGAACTCCCAAACAGAGGGTAATACTGAAACATCCGAAATCTTAAGGAAAATCCTCGTATGTGGAAACTAATCCCCATGAATTGATTCAACTGCAGCAGAAATAAAAAAGAGGTTTCATCTGTATAGTCTACATTTACTGTTTTCCTGTGTTTTATCTATTTGAGCTTTAAAAGTGGTTAGTTTGACTGCTTTTCCTATGTTTAGAGAACACGCACACAATTTTTAATAAACATAGTTATTAAACTACGCTCACAAAGCCTTGACTTTTCAAACGCATGCATTTCAACTTCCTACACCCCTTTCCTCATACCTAGTCAAATACCAGCATCTAAATGTTGAACCAAAACTATGTAAATACAAGCAATCAACATTCCAGATACTTTTGATTGCAACAAATTCGATCGTTAATCGACTGAACTCATGTGAGACATTTCATCCCACCTCAGGAACATCCCCATCAATCTCCATGTGATGTCATTCCATGCTGTCCAGCATTCAGTTTCCACATCTCTATCAATCCAGTGTCCCACATTCCTGTCTCCCCAGTCTCCATTTCTGTCCAGGTACAACATGGCCTGTACTTTAACTCTCTTTGCTATTTATCTATTTTCTCAGTTGCACGGTCAATCGGCATCCAACCTATTAGTCTGCTGCAACAAGTACTAATCATGTTGTTCTGTTGTTAGCGAAGCTTCTGTTTCTCTGTTCATGTATCGTTTTCTCAACCATGATCCTTTTCATTTTTCATTCTTATAAATAAGCTATATAGCTCTCATCCTCTTCCCACTTCTTGTCTTGTCTTTTTGTGTCTGGTTTCCTGTATTGTTCTTCTTGACTGTGGTTCTTGAAGCAGTGATCAGTCTTTCTGTGTTCTGACTTAAGTATTTTCTTTTGTGCCTTCCACATATTTATCAGTCCTCTTGTCTCTTTGTTCCTTTTCAGGGTCAATATCATTTTTTTTGGGGTGGGAGGGGGTGTTATACATTGTGCATTGTCATTACTTTCCTTGATTAAGATGTTTAAGTTTTCCTTTTGTCCAGCCTATGAATGGTGCACAGTACCTTTTTTTACTGATACTGCTCAAGTGTATATTCTTTTGACTACTGTATAGTTACTACTACTGTATGTTTTTCTAAGAGTTTCCTTGTTCTTGTCAGATACTTTTTCCAATTTTCTCTTTCATTTCTGTAGCTTTCAAACCTCCCAAATATTTGCAAATGTCATATTCACCAAGTGCCCTCATCTTCTCTGGGTTCAGCAGCCCCATGCCCTCTGATGACTCTAGTTTTCTGCTTTTCATACGAGATTATTTCAATATAAATAATATGTATATAGATCAAAATGATTCTTAAAATAAATTACAAAAAGCGAGCCTTAAAATTAAATAGAGATTATGTATACTTATTGAAAAATATTATTATATCATTTTGTAATAATTTATACTTAAATCAAATTACCACTTAATAAAACCAAAAGAAAAAGCTCATCAGTTTTAAGCATAGAAGGACCACTATACAAACTATCACAAATACTCAAACCCGTGCTTTCCACCCATCTAGATCATGTTAACAGCTCGGAAGAAGTTATACATAGACTACAATCATCACCTTCAACACAAGAGGTACACCTTCAGCCTAGGTGTTGTCTCTCTCTACACATCAGTACCTGCACATCCAACTGAATACATTTCCTATGATAATTTATGCTGCTTTAACCTCACCACCAACTTCTAAACATAATAGTAAACAGCACACATTTTCAATATAAACAAAAAACATGGGATCCAGCCTATGCGGACTTCTGTCTATAACATACATGAATAGATTAGAACAAGACATGCTACATAATTACTAATCCGACATATTCTTTACAAGATATGTAGATGATATTCTCATCATCATCTTTCGAAGAAGTTAGTGAAATATTTATTAACTTCCAAAATGCAGATCCACATATTAGATTTACCATAGAACGTCCGAACACCTTTCACTACTTGATTTTACACTCTACATTACCGAAACAGGTCAAATAAACACCAATTGCGACATTTTCATAAACTACAGATCAGCATTCTCTACCCAAGCAAAAATAGGCTATGCTACAAATGAAACTAACCACATTCCTAGCAGGTGCACGAATGAAATGGACATGGTCACCACCATTAGAAAATTTCAACCTGCTCAAACAAAAACCCTACAGCACATTAAGACATCTAGCAGAAAACAGCCACACACACTATCTAACACCAAAATTTATTAAGAATTCTTGTAAAATTATTTATAAAAAAATAAATGACTTGAGTGCCATCAGCTACAATCGGAACCGAAACCAAAACTTATACAATGCGACCAGTGATATTAGCTTTTTAACAAAAATAGTTATTTCTCAAATTTCCATGAGTCAATCTCTGAAATTTTTCTAAAAAACATCTAACATTATGCTGTAAAAGTATTACTAAAAATAAGCATGAAATAATTATTTTTTGCAAAATAATAAACTTGTTACAATTACTGAATGTTTACCGACAAATGGCAATAGCTTTTCAATTAAAACAAACAAAATTAACGTTTATTGGCGGAAATAAGGAATAAAAGTTAAATGACGGTTATATTTAACAATTAATTGATATAATTAAATATACAAGAATATTTGATTCAATAATGAACAAATACTTTATTTACTCACATAACTACTACTGATCTCCACTTTAAAATGTCCTGAATCAGTTAATTTAGTTTAGACGAAAATTGATTGACATATTTCATTCGATGATAAACAAAAAGTTTTCTATTAGGTTTAAAATCTAGGTAGCATGGAGGCTAGATCATCAATTTTGTAGATTTGATGCACAAAGATACTAAGAGTGCTTGATCGAAATGGGCAGAGTAAGAATGAACATTGGCATAAAAACGTAGTCCCTTAGCAAGATTTATGTCATCTAGCAAAGGTACTAGAAATTCTGTCAAGAGATTGCAATAGGCAACAAACATAATTTTTACTCATTTGGGTACTCTTATAAGATCAACAATCTCCAATAATACGAGTCAATATCATGACTCTCCCACCAATTTGTTGTCGTGATGGTGATTCTCATCTTCAGAATAAACCCATCATTTTGCCCAACTATTAGATTCATTAATTCATTGGCTGAATCTCTTCAGTGCAAAAAACCTTACTCATCTCCATCTTCACCTGTTTTTTTTTTTTTTGCTTATTTTATTTTCAAATTTTTCTGGCTTGGTATAAGAGGAAGCTTTGTCACTGGAACTTACAGAATTGTTCGAATAATTGTACTCCTTGTTGATTTTGGTACGTAAGGACATCAAGCTGTCGTGAGGATTGAATTCCTTCAGTATTCACATGACGACTTACTTTTGGGGCAATTAAACCAGGAAATGTCCCTTTAGCCGTATGCTTTGATCTATTATTTTCTCCTTAAGTTAATGATTTTAAATGTCTCATTGTTGCTAAGAAGTCTAAAAGCTATAATCTCTGGTCACTCCAAAATGAAAAACAAAAGACTAAATAACCATACAAACTATTTACAATTATTTATGTAAATCAAATATTGTCATCATAATATGCCAGACATTGTTGAAATTGCCTAACAGAACGATGAGTAAATATAATTTTTATTAGAAAGCTATTATCGATGGTCATGGTGTACATAATTGAAGCAATTATCTGTGCTTGATTCTGCTGCACAAAATTACTTTTTGGTGATTCACAAACCGGCATGTAGTATAGTTACCAAATTGTTTGCTTGGTAAACTTGGTATGTTAGCTGTTTCTAATTTCCTCCATGTGCTGGAGGTACCACATCCTGTCTTGTTGCTCCTTTCAGCTACTTGTGTTACTTGTGTTACTATTCAATTAAAAAAGCTGATGCCTTCAAAAACCGCTTTCTTCAACTTTGACCTATCTACAGCCATCTCCTCTCTTTCAACATCAGTTCCAAAGTACTTCGAATCGTCTCTGAGAAAATCTTGGAATCTATTAGGTGGTTTGTGCTGTGAGTATTTCCATCATCCACCTGTTTGTGCAGACATCAGTGAGACAAACGAAATTATTATTTCAATGCATTCACTTATATGAGACTCAATCTTTGGATTAGTAGCTTGTTTGAACATTTCCATATAAGGATTAAAGCTATCCCAACAGATGTTAAACATGGAAATGCTCTAGCAGGCGAATATAAACCCTTTAAATCTTACAAGCACAAAAATATTATATGTTGCTGATGCAACAACATACACCTCATACGCATATCGTTTCTAGCCTGATATTACATATTGCCCACACCTGCTTTTCAAAACCATCAAAAACCATACTAACCTGTCGAATACATCTACTTATCTCAGTATACAATGACATGTCCCTCAAAATAATATTACCCAGATATATAAGCAGATCCATTACAGACAAATACAGTTAAAGCCGAAATTATTGGCACCCTTTCAATTTTTACGTTTTTTGGAGAAAAAAACATTTTTTCACTAATTATTTTTATTAAAGTGTTGATATTGACCATCTACAGATCTCCTGAAACACTTTTAGCAGAAACACGCATGCAGAAAAACACACACACACACACACACACACACACACACACACACACACACACACACACACACACACACACACACACACACACACACACACACACACACACTTCGAAAATAGTAAGAAGTAGACAGCATAAAAGCTTTAAAATCACACCTGAGGAGATTTTGAAGTAGATAAAATGTCTATTTAGAGTTATGATTAAATTTTAATAATAGTAATATAGTTTACTGTGTAAGGAAAAAACAAAAAAATAGCATTGTTCAGTGTTTAATAATGAGAATCAAAGTAAGAAAAGAAACAATGGCACTCGTAAATGTTTTTTTTTTTTTTCAGGGATTGTATTTTTGTTAGAGTGGGTACTGGAAAAAATTAAAAGTAAAAAAAAAAAATTTAAGTGGAAAAGTGAACGGCCCATTACAAAACAAACTAAAATAAAAAAGAAAAAAAAATTCACTGTTTGGTTTGGAGAATCAAAGAAAAAAACAATGCTAACCATAGATGTTAATTATGTTTGTATTAGGGATTTTTTTTAAGGGGGTTAGTTTCGTGGTGACAATGTATGTGTCGGTAACGGTAAGAGTATTATGAGCGGTTAAGATTTTTGTAGTTGATTTTATATTTATAAAACGATTGCTTCACGTAGAGAGAGAGACACCATGTTTATGAAGGATTGATGTGGTCGTTTTTTTGAATAAGTTGCTTATGATAAGTGAGGGCGGTAAGACTGTAGAGTTCGAGGGAAAAATAGGAACTACCTCGTCAAAAGATGTTGCGATTGTGATGATGTTGCTCCTAGGGTGCAATGTAGGATTAACGACCAAATGTGTCTAAAATGGCGTCCTAAAATTACATAAGATATTTGCTAATAATCGAGACATAATAAATTTGTATGTGGCGTACGTTATTGCAAATCTATGGTATGTTGGTTCAGAGGGGAATTTCTGCAATCATTTTATTATATAGTAGATTATGCTTCTTTTTTTTTTCAAATTCATTGTTTTTCATTGATTTTTTTCCAATCAACATCATTATAAATCTTTAATTTCTTTTTGTCCGCTAAGAATTTCTTGTCACAGCTTGTCACTGTGCTATCATTGTTTTTATGGTAAGTGCTCGTCTAAGCTCCAATCCATGCCCCCCCCCTATTTGCCAATCTTTCACCAAAATCACTCGTCTAAGCATAGTCACTATCAATAATTTCCCCTACTCTCTATCGGTGCCTAAACATAAATGTAGATTCCATGAACAAAGCTTATTTCCTAGAATTGCCTGCCAGTGAAACTTTGTTCCGTTGGTCTGCTTTCCAGCTGACTACAATATTGTCGGCTTCAAATCCAACATAAACAAGCTCTCACGGAACTGTCCTCTTAAATAATCTAAATTTATCAAATTTCCACCACAAACCATCACTATGCTAATATCCCGATTACTACCATACACACATTAACCCTTATCCTTGAGTGACCTCCGGGTCTTGATAAGTGGTGACCCCTTTGTCAAAAAAAAAAAGAAAAGAAAAAGAGGCAGGATCTTATCAATAGTGTCCAGGTAGCACCTTGTCTCGGTACGTCACTGTATTTATTATTTGAACAGTTTGTATAAAAGATGCCATGGTTGCATTAGGATATGTATATTTGCAATTGTGAAGGAAGAATCTGTGCTTAAATATAAACAAAGTAAACATTTAAGTTTACCATGTTTTGCGCTATTGTGTAAGTGTTGTTTATTTCAATGTTATTAGTTAATAAATTAGATGGTTGTCTTTTAACACGAATGGAATTATTTTAAGGGTCTAATCTGAGAGGATGATTTCTATAGTAGTTTAAGAATTTGTGGTTGTTTGTTGATTTAATGTAGATGGAGGTAGATATTATGTTACTTTGAGTTCAGATTATTATATATCTAAGAATAGAATTGGAATGTGCGAATATACAATGGTAAAATTTATTGTGTTGTGGCATATTGATGTGAAAATTTAATACATCCACGTGTTCACAAGAAGAAAATATCATCTGTATACGTAGATGAGCAGATAGGTTTAAGGTTATAGTTGCTAATTAATCAGATATATATGCATAAATATATTTGCATAGCTGAGCAGCATTTTAGTGCCCATTGACAGAAACGCACACAAAAAAACGAGCTGTTCGGCTTTTTTTCTGCAAGATTTATTTTTTAATCTAGAATGCGTTTTTCTTTTTTAATTTACAAAACTTGTTAAGAAAACTATTTAAACATAATATTTGTGTTTGTTTACAGAATGTCATGTGCCTTTGCCACCGTGAAGGTGAACTGGTGTTGACCAAAAGCTGTTCCTCTTATTTCCCCTTCTGCTTGGGTCCTTAAGCCCAAATTGATCCATAAAATTACTCTGTTTGGAAGATTATTTTTCTTGCTAGTGTAAGCCATGGTATATTAGATGAAGATATTGTTTTCTGGTATATAGACATCATTTATTCAGAAACAATTTTATATTTTTCTTCATATAAAATTTGGTATGCATATATATTTATATATTTGTATATACAGGAATAACTCATAAACTAATTAATTGATCATTATGAATTTTGGAACACAGTTGTAATGTGAGCAATATTTTGTTTAATTTAGTTTATACAAAGAGGCAAATAGGTGGCGGGAGCCATTTGTGAAAATGCAGACAGTTCAAAATTTTGCGAAATTTTCAGAATATATATATATATATATATATATATATATATATATATATATAATTAATAAACATTGCATAGATTTTAGGTTATTTTAAATATTTGAAGTGGTTGATAAATATCTTAGTATATCGTTACATATTAGGGACCCCGTATCAATGGCGATTAGGTTAGCTAGTATGAATTTTGACATAGGCACACTTAGTGCACGTTATAGTAACTTAAATTTGCAAAACAGAACCATTTCCGGTGTCAAATCAAAGATGGTTGCCACAAAACGAGAAGTCAGATCAGTTAACAAAACAGTGGTATAAATCTAGATGACCAATGACATCGCATTTGTTGAATCAAGAGAAAACAAAGGTTTTCATATTAGTCTGCCTGTTGAAGTCGAACAGAAGCCATCGAATAATGCGAGTCTGCCATGGGTTGTGCGAGACAGTTGGCCTATAATAGAAAGAAAACTTTGATAATCGCTAAGTATGAAATTTTATACCGACCTAACATTTCTCCACATGTCATTCAAAAATTTAAGTTAGAAGATAAGTTAAATAAATAATTAACTAAAAGAACATTAGTCTCTCTCTCCTGTGTGAGTACATTTTCTTAAAAAAAAAACATTTAAGAAACTCTCAGCTGACGTCGACCTATGTCTTTCTCTGAAGTTTTATTCGTATTGCATCAACGAGGCGATCGACGGCCACCTATGAAAATAGCGACAATGAAAAAAGAAAACAGCAGCGTCAGACAATGACGATAAAAGACCCAGGTATGTTTTTTTGACTCATATTCACTCCTAACAAGGCATATTGCCACTTGGACGTTAAGGGCTACTATATGGGACCATGCCTAGGAAAAATTAACAAGATGTTGGTTTACGTTACATTTAAACTTCTGCATATTAGTACAGTCAATGAAGCAGGTAAGGAATTCCAAAGTCTAGCTGTTCGATGGAAGAAAATATTAGAGTAGAAAACTGGACACAATTTTCCATTCAAAAAATTCAAATATTTCATATTTGTCAAAAGTTTTTAGACATTTTAAGAATCAAAATCATGCAATATATTTTGATAAAAAATGAAATAAGTATTCTAGACATGAGGTTTAGCATCATTATACTTTGATTTAAATCCTTTTAAAGTGGTACATAACAGAATTCTAAGAATTCATTTTACCCATCCTGGAACGAGTATTTTTCTAGTAGTCATATTTTATAACCACACAAACAATGAACTCTTATCGAATTATAAGAAGCCATTGCTACTTTTGTTACATTTTCACTGTAATATCTGAAAATGAAAACTTTGAAGATTTAATTATCATTATGAAAATTGCTTGCAAATTCACGAGTCATGAACATGTTGAATCATTAATCAATGAATAATCATGTGCCCATAAGCAATGGGGACAGAAATAGTTGATTCATCAACTCTGCAATCTACTGAAAAATCTGAAGAAAAAAAAGTTACTCAAAAGCTAGTACTCCTTGCTTCAGCATTATAAGAATAAACGAAGCAATCCAGGAGTGGTGCACTTCCCTACATCTTGATGTAAGAGACAATGAAAAGGAGAGTTTCGGATCTCCATCAACTATGATCCATTTTTTAAACAGAATTTTCATTTTTAAAAGATCATTCTTCAATTTAAAAGATCAGCTTCAATCAGGTTGAAATTAAAAGAAAAAATGCAAAGATGATTTAGTCTGTATTTTGTGTGAAGACTAATTTTTTTTTTTACATAGGCGTCACCACTTATCAAGGCCGATAGGCCACTCAAGGATAAGGGTTAAAGAATGTACAGCAGTCAAAAGGACAATATAGTAATCGATAGTAATGGAAGTTCGATAAATTTGTTAACTTAAGTGGAACGGCTCATCAGAAACTTGTTCACGTTGGACTTGAAGACAACCATATTATAGATAGCTGGAAAGCAGGAAAACGGAAGACAATTCCACAGGCGTGCAGTTCTAAGAAAGAAGCTTTGATCATGGAATCTATGTTTAGGTTTAGGCACAGATAAAGAGTGGGGGGGGGAATTATTGATAGTGTTTTCAGCTAGACGAGTGTTTCTTGTGAAAGTTTGGCGAAGGGGGACCATAGATTGAAGCTCAGTCGAACACTTTCCATGAAAATAACGATAAAGCAGAGACAAACTCGCAACATCTCTTCTGTGAGATTGCAGCGAAGAGAAAAGGACATCTTCCACCAGGCCACAACGTCTATTTTGAACCCTATCAAGGCAGGACAAGTCTTTTCTAGCAGATTCTGCCCATATGTGGCAACAGTATTCCATACTTGGATGTATCTGGCTCTTATATAGATTGAGAATTGCATCAGCAGTGAGATATCTACTGGATCGATAGAAGGATCCGACCATTTTTCCAGCGGCCTTGCCAACAGATTTGATGTATGTATTCCATTTAAGATCAGGAGTAAAGGTCAAACCCAGAAACCTGTCAAAACTTGAGGTCTCCCCAAGACGAGAACCATTTATTTTAATTGATGCCAGATGGGGATCAGAACGTTGATTATGTAAAGATAGAAGCTGGGTTTAGATGCATTAAAAGTAACCAGCCACTCCTTTCCCCATTGTATAACGTGATCAAGATCAGAGGAGGGAGAATCAGAGAGAACTTGGTCGTTCATTGTCTTAGATGTGCTACCATAGATGGTAGTGTCGTCAGCAAAAATGTCTACGAATGATATAAGGATGTGATTTGGAATTCCTTATTAACACAAGTGTTTTGTAATGCTGAATATTTAAAATGAGATTTTTTTTTTAAATTCATAAGTGAAAGCTAAAAATAATACAATTATGAATTTAATGTTTTTAAAGATTTTGAAACAGCGTTTTTGTTTCGATCAGATTGAAATTAAATATTTTCTAAATTTTATAAAAGAGTTTATTATATTTTTATGATTTTTTCAAAGAGATTTTCTTTAAAATCTACATGCAGATCAAAACAAGTTATGGCTATGTGTTACTACTTTGACTCTGTCTAAACTGTTCATAGATATCAATGTGGCTGTAAATGTTTTTTTCTTTTATTTACACTTTGCAGTATTTGTTTATGTTTTCATACAATAATGATGTCATGTGAACTACTCCTGCCATGATAGACCTAATGATTTATTAGCTTCTATGAATTGTGTTGAATTTTAAGTAGGTTTATTACCAAGTATGAAGGTCATCATAAATTGTATTCTACAAATTCCTTTTGCAACTTTGTGTTTTTACTGCTGAACATGATTAAGACAACTCAGATTCTTTTAAGGTGAGCTTTTTCAATAAATTTGTGAATCATTATTTCTTTTTGCTTTTTCTTTAGTGATATGAATATGGACCTTCTATGCAGAAATCACTCCTACAAAAAATCGCAGGTTGTGTATAAAAATAACAATTGAAATATATTTTAGTAGTTATTTACATAACATTTAAATTTTTGTAGAATGCATTATGCATATGTTTATTTACAGCAAGTATTAATGAGTATTCATTATTTAAAATCATCTTGCTTGATTAACTATTTGCACTTTACGAATTTGTGTTTTGGATTAGTTTTTATTTTCTATTGTAAATATCAATTATTTTCTCATTAATTAAACAACATATCTTTTTTCATTAATTAAACAACATATCTTTTCCAGAAATTTTACTAAAATATTTTTCATCGATTTTTCTATCCTTTCAACATTTCAATTGATTTACATATTTTCCAATTGGAATACAATGTTTCAACAGTTTTTTCGCTACTTTATAATATTGTTTGAACTTGTTGTCTTTATCCAGCGTCGCCGAGGGAATTGATTATTAACTATAATCTGGCCTCGGATTTGTTCAGAAATTACTTTATATTTGACATTAAATTAAAAATTCTAAAGGATCATGTAGTAAATCATATTTTTCTTAATTAATTAAACTGGTTGACAAGAAATGTATACTGGCGGAATTTAAATCGCATTTATTTATAAAGAATTCGTAAACACAGTTAGTTATGTATACATACGAATATTGCACTTAAAAAGACAATAAAAAATCTCCAAAAATATACGTATTGTTTGATATGTACAAAAATATACTTATTGTTTGATATATAAAAAATATACTTATTGTTTGATATGTACAAAAATATAGTTATTGCTTATATGTACAAAAATATAGTTATTGTTTAATATGTACCAAAATATAGTTATTGCTTAATATGTACAAAACTATACTTATTGTTTAATATGTACAAAAATATAGTTGTTTCTTAAATATGTACAAAAATATAGTTATTGTTAATATGTACCACAATATACTTATGGTTAAATATGTACAAAAATATAATTATTGATTAATATGTACAAAATATATACTTATTTATTAATATGTACAAAAATATAGTTATTTTTAATATGTAGAAAAATATACAGATTGTTTAACATGTAAAAAATATCATTATTGTTTTATATGTACTAAATATAATGGTTGTTTCATATGGATAAATATATAGTTATTGTTTAATATCTACAAAAATATAGGTATTGTTTAATATGCACAAAAATATAGTTATTGTTTAATATGCACAAAAATATAGTTATTGTTAAATATATACAAAAATACAGTTATTGTTTAATATTTAAAAATATACTTATTGACTAAAACGTACAAAAATATAGTTATTGTTTAATATGTACAAAACTATTGTTATTTTGTAATTTGTACAAAATAACAATTCACCTTTTGTTTTATATGTAAAAAATTTACTTTTTGATTGATATGTACAAAAATATTGGTATTGTTTAATGCGTACAAAAATTCACTTATTGTTTGATATGTGCAAAAATTCACTTATTGTTTGATATGTACAAAATTTTTCTTATTGTTTGATATGTTCAAAAATTTTCTTATTGTTTTATATGTAAGAAATATAGTTATTGTTTGATATGTACAAAAATATACTTATTGATTAATATGAACAATAATGTTCTCATAGCTTAATAAGTATAAGAATTTACTCATAGTTTGACATGTACAAAATGATACTTATTGTTTGATATGAACACATATATAGTTATTGTTTTATATGTACAAAATATTGTTATTGTTTAATATGTACAAGAATATAGTTATTGTTTCATATGTAGAAAAACATAGTTATTGTTTTAAATTTACAAAATATAATTATTCTTTAATATGTAAAAAATATAGGTATTGTTTAATATGTACAAAAATCTACATATGGTTTAATATGTACAAAAATATAACTATTGCTAATATCTAAAAAAACTATAGTTTCAGTTTACTGTGTACTAAATGTACTTATTGATTGATATGTACAAAAATATAATTATTGTTTCATATGTTCAAAAATATACTAATTTTTTGATATGTACAAAGAGATAGTTATTTTTAATATGTAAAAAATTTTCTTAGGGGTTAGTATGTACAAAAATATAGTTATTGCTAATATGTACAAAAATATACTTCAGGTTTAATATGTACAAAATGTACTTATTGATTAATATGTACAAAATTATACTTATTATTAAATATGTACAAAAATATTGTTATTGTTTTATATGTACAAGAATTTATTTATTGTTTGATATGTACAAAAATATACTTATTGTTTGATATATACAAAACTTTACTTATTGTTTTATATGTAAAAAATATAGTTATTGTTTGATATGTACAAAAATATGGTTATTGTTTAATATGCAAAAAAATACTTATTGTTTAATAAGTACAAAAATTTACTCATTGTTTGATATGTAGAAAATGATACTTATTGTTTGCTATGTACAAACATATAGTTATTGTTTGATATGTACAAAAATATAGTTATTGTTTAATATGTAGAAAAATATAGTTATTGGTTTATATTTACAAATATATAATTATTGTTTAATATGTAGGAAAATAATGTTATTGTTAAATATGTACAAAAATTTACTTATTGTTTAATATGTACAAAACTTTACTTATTATTGAATGCATATAAAACTATAGTTATTCTTTGATATATACAAAAATATACTTATTGTGTTGTACAAATATTTACTTATTGTTTACTATGTACAAAAGTATAGTTATTGTTTAATATGTACAAAAATATACTTATTGTTTGATATGTACAAAGATTTACTTTTTTTTTAATATGTACAAAAATATAGTTATTGTTTAATATGTACAAATATATAATTATTGTTTTATATGTACAAAAATCTACTTATTGTTTAATATGTACAAAAATCTACTTATTGTTTAATATGTAAAAAAATATAGCTATTTCTAATATGCACAAAACTATAGTTTAATGTACAAAATGTACTTATCGTTTGATGTGTACAAAAATATAGTTATGATTTTATATGTACAAATATATACTCATTGGTTGATATGTACAAAAATATACGTATTTTTTATATGTACAAAGAGATAGTTATTTTTGATATGTACAAAAATCTACTTAGGGTTTCATATTTACAAAAATATAGTTATTGCTAATTACTACAGAAATATAGTTTAAGTTTAATATGTACAAAATGTACTTATTGATTGATATGTACAAGAATATACTTATTGTTTAATATGTACAAAAATGTTTTTACTGTTTAATATGTACAAGAATTTACTTATTGTTTAATAAGTACAAAAATTTATTCATTCTTTGATATGTACAAAATGATACTTATTGTTTGATATGTACAAACATATAGTTCTTGTTTAATATGTAGAAAAATATAGTTATGGCTTTATACGAAAATATAGAGATAGTTTAATATGTACAAAAATAATGTTATTGTTTAATATGTACACAAATTTATTGATTTATATGTACAAATCTTTACTAGTTATTTAAAACATATAAAACTATAGTCATTGTTTGATATGTAAAAATATACCAGTTGTTTTATATGTACAAAAATATATTAATGTTAAATATGTACAAAAATATATTATTCTTTCTTATGTACAAATATTTTCTTATTGTTTTATATGTACAAAGATTTACTTATTCTTTAATATCTACAAAAATATACTTATGTAATATGTAAAAACGTATAGGTTTTTTTAATATGTACAAACATTTACTTATTAATTAATAAGTGCAAAAATATACTTATTGTTTAATATGCCCAAAATATAGTTATTGTTTAATATGTAAAAAAAATATTGTCATCGTTTCATTTGTACAAAAATATACTTATTGTTTAATATTTACAAATATATACTTATTGTTTAGTATGTACAAAAATTTAATTATTGTTATATACGTACAAAAATATAGTTATTGTTTAATATGTACAAATATCGACTTATTGTTTAATATGTACAAAAATTTACTTATTGTTTCATATGTACCAAAATATAATTTTTGCTGTATATGTACAAAATATACACTTTTTTATTAATATGTACAAAAATATAGTTATTTTTTATTATGTACAAAAAGAAAGTTATTGTTTAATATGTACAAAAATATAGCTACTTTTAATATGTACAAAAGTATAGTTATTTTTTAATATGTGTACAGAAAAATGCTTATTGTTTTATATGTACAAAACATAGTTAATGTTTAATATGTACAAAATATAGTTATTGTTTAATGTGCACAAACTGTACTTATTTATGTATTTACAAAAATATATTTATTGTTTAATAAGTACAGAAATATTGTTATTGTTTAATATGTACAAAAAGTCACTTATTGCTTCTTATGTACAAAAATTTACTTATTGTTTCATATGTAAAAATATAGTTATTGTTAGATATGTATAAAATATAGTTATTGTTCGATGTGTAAAAAATTTTAGTTATTGTTTTATATGTACAAAAATATACTTATTTTTTAATATGTCAAAAATATGCTTATTGTTTAATATGTACAAAAATATACTTATTGTTTAATATGTTCAAAAATATAGTTATTGTTAAATATGTACAAAAATATAGTTACTGTTTAATATGTACAAAAATATAGTTACTGTTTAATATGTACAAAAATATAGTTATTGTTTAATATGCACAAAAATATACTTGTTTAATATATATACGTATTTATTAATATATACAAAAATACAGTTATTGTTTAATATGTACAAAAATAAAGTGATTGTTTTATATGCACAAAAATATAGTGTCCTGGATATGACCTTAAACAATATCCAGTGGTGAGGTCCCAGCTTGCGGGCTTTGGGTAGTGTGGCGCAACACTTTAATTGCCATTGCTCCCAGGTCCACTCTGACCCGGAGTGGTAGATTCTGTTAGGGTCCCAACTATGCTTTAAATAGAAACCAACTTGAAAACAACAAATATATTCTATTATAAATATAATCATTGTTTAATATGTAAAAATGTATACCTTTTGATTAATTTGTCCTAAAAATATAGTTATGGTTTAATATGTACGAAAATATAGTTATTGTTTAATATGTACAAAAATGTAGTTATTGTTTTATATGTACAAAAATCTACTTATTGTTTAATATGTACAAAAATATAGTTATTGCTAATATGTACAAAAAATTACTTATTTTTTGATATGTACAAAATTACTTATTGTTTGATATGTACAGAAATATATTTATTGTTTAATATGTACAAAAATATAGTTATTGTTTGATATGTACAAAAATATAGTTATTTTTTAATATGTACAAAAATATAGTTATTGTTTTATAGGTACAAAAATTTACTTATTGTTTTATAGGTACAAAAATTACTTATTGTTTGATAGGTACAAAAATAAAGCTATTGTTTGATATATACAAAAATATAGTTATTGTTTGATATGTACAAAAATATAGTTATTTTTTAATATGTACAAAAATGTAGTTATTGTTAATATGTACAAAAATGTAGTTATTGTTTGATATGTAAAAAAATGTAGTTATTGTTTAATATTGTTGTGTCGTCGAACAACAGTGAAAATAAGAACAATCATGTCTAGGTTCGGTTTAGGAACAAGTGTATATACAACAATGTACAAACATAGGAAGGCTTATCTGCTGGGCACTCTGCTAGCAGTTGAAGTTCAGCCGTATCTCTCTCACCGGTGTTGGAAATACTCACGGTATTTATAGTGCTAATCGGTGTAAATTTCTCTGGTCAAGGAAGGCCGGTATAACAGCCCCCCCCTTGAAAATACTGGGATTAATAACGTTTTTGTTTCGGGTTTATCCTAATCAATTCTGTTGATTTCCGTTTTCTGTTTGATCACAGAAGTTCTCCGGAGCTGTCTCTTGTATGGGCACCTGAAAAGTATCAAACACTGTGTCCATGATTTTTCCTCGGGCGATCTGGTCACCTAACTATTCGAGTATCTTTTCCGGATTTGGTTAGTATGATGTTTGTGCACGAAGTCTTGTCTCTTAATTATGTAGACCATGTTGCCTATTTCTTTCTCAACAATGCTGGACTCCCAGAAAGTCATATTTTTGTGAATCTTTTAGAAGACTCTTTCGCCAACTTTATTTCGTTCTGTTTTTTTTTTTGGGGGGGGGGTCGGGGCCTATCCTGGTTTGGTTTTGGTATGTCTGGCCGAGGATGAAAGCAGACGTGCGAGAATGGACAAAGAAGTGCGTGCAGTGTCAAAAGGCTAAGGTCGGTCGACATACACGTGCGCCACTAGGCACATTTCCAGTACCTGATGAGAGGTTCAAGCACATACACCTCGACATCACCGGTCCATTTCTGACATGTGAAGGCCAATGCTATCTTTTGACATGTGTCGACAGATTTTCAAGGTGGTTTGAAGCCTTACCAATGCCGGATATGACAGCATACACAACAGCCAGAACTTTCTTCGCTGGATGGGTAGCAAGATTCGGTGTCCCGGAAAATGTGACAACTGACAGAGGTAGACAGTTTGAGTCCGAACTGTTTCATAAACTCTCAGGACTTTTGAGCACCAGAAGTATACACACGACAGCATACCATCCACAAGCAAACGGAGTAGTCGAACGTCTACATCGCAGCCTAAAGGCCTCTTTACGCGCAGTGCTTACCAGCCATACAAAGTGGTTAGAACACCTTCCTCTAATTTTGCTGGGTTTGCGCACAGCAGTGAAGAAGGATATGAATTGCTCAGCAACAGAAGCGGTGTATGGTATCACACTACGCCTGCCAGCAAAATACTTTTGTGATACACCAAATAAAGTTTGGGACCCTGCATCATTTGTTGATAGACTGACAAGAACCATGGCCAAAATGGCATATTCTCCATCAGGAATAAACAAGTGGGCTAACACATATGTGCCAAATGCACTAGAGACATGCACACATGTGTTTGTTCGCTATACAGCTAGGTCGCATACCCTGCAACCACCGTACTGCGGACCTTTTAAAGTCAACAAGAAAAACAAGAAGTATTTCAGCGTCCTCATTAAGGACGAAGAACAAAATATCTCAATTGACAGGTTGAAACCCGCAACACTCGAGAATGCATATTTAGAAGTAGATCCCTCGCAAAGGATGCCAGTCGAAGTGACATTGGAAAAACGCCCTTATAAAAAAATACGTTCGGGCAGACAGGTAAAATGGCCTGCCCATTTAAGAGACTTTGTCTCTACATAAAACACAAAAACAATCCTCTCACAACATTCAATTAAAAGTACTCCGTATTTTGGGGGGGGGGGTTGTAGGGGACTAAAAATTAGAGGACACCGGGGAGGGGTTATCTGCCCCTGCTCTAAGACTGGTTGGTTTTTCCCTTTGGTCACGGGCAAACGTGTTGCCTTTCCCTCTCAAGAAGAGGAGAACCTTCGTTCCACCACGAGGTGAGCTCTGAGAACTTTTTCCACCAGTCGGTGAGTCTTATCGAACTGTCGCTATTGTATTATGTTTGATTGTTGTTTAAATGTTTGTCAGTGTATAATAAATGTGTAAACGTAATTGGGCAATTGTGTTTATTCATATATTTTTTGTTTAGTTAAAATTAACACCCTGTTTAAGCCTGTTGCGAAGGCGGCACAAACTCGAATCTGCTTACTCTTCTTTTTGATGTAAATCGTTGGTGCATCCTACTCACTGTGATCAATTTTTCCAATGACACCCATGTTTTCGAGTCTTTCTAATTCACCGTCTATCTGTTCTAAAGCGGCGTATGGAACATTTCTTTTCTTTCTGAACACTGGCTGTTCATTTACTTTTACATCAAATTTTGCTACCGCTTTTGTACACCTTCCCAAGCCGCCTGAAAATACGTATGGGAAATTCTCTTTTAAATCCCTCTTAAGTTTTTCTGCCTCCACATTCGAATCCTCAACCTGAGCTTAAAGGCAGATCCCATAGTCTAAACTTTTCGAACAGATCAGTTCCAAAGAGGTTGTTTGATTTTCGCATGACAAAAATTCTTGCTTTTTCGGCTCTGTTCTGGAAAAGGATATTCGTCAATAATTCTCCTTCGAAGGTATTTTTTTCGTCACTGACGCTTCTCGCCGTTTTATGTGATTTAATCATAGTGGGTCTCCCAAGCCTCTTCCATGTCTGTACATTAATAATGGAAATGTCAGACCCACTATCAAGCTGGAGCCTTACTTTCTTTTTAAACATTTTGACCTGTACATATTTCCGGATATTTTGTTCCTCAGGTTCAATTTTCGTAAGTTTAATGGATGTCTTTCTACCAGATTTTTTTCTACAATGCGATACTTTATGCCCTTTCTGATGGCAGTTGTCACATTGTTTGAATTTGTAGGGACACTCATTGTACGAATGTTTATTTCCACACCTCCAATATGGTTCAGGTGGATCTTTTCCCTGTTTCTTTCTCTGGTTATTTTTATAAGTCAAAATTTTCTTTTGATGGATCTTTTTAATATGCGACACTCCACTTTCCTCTATGTCACGACTGTCTTGTTCCAACGCAATAAATCGTTCACAGTCTTCCGCTAAGTTTTGTAGTTTTACATTCGGTTCGTTTTCGAGTTTATTTAAAACACGACGCCTGATTTCAGCATCTTTATTTAAGACTAGCCCTTGCACAAATATTAAATATTTTAAATTATCTCCTGATAATTCCTTCAGTTTAAAATCGTCGCAATGCTTGTTCACTATACTTGCATAAGTAGTGTAGTCGTCTTCCTCTCTTCTAGTAACATTCATACATTTATATCGCCTATGGAAAAGAGACGTTTTTGCAGAAAACAGTTCTGTAAGTAGCATAACTGTTTCTTGGAAGCTTAACTCACTGGTCTTTTTTCGGAGAGTACAATTCACGAACTTTGTATGCACGGATGTTCCCAATTTCCTTAGCAAAAGCCTAACTTTTTTTCGCGTCTGACCAGGTACTAAAATTCGATATAAAAATATCCTCATATTGTCTATAGTACTGGACGAAAGTGACATCGTCTTCTGAATTATAATTGAAATTTTCAATAACGGCCCACACAGCTGTTTGAGAAAATGCGTTATGATTATCGTCCGCTTTAGTTAATTGTGTCGTCTCCAGAATTTTTCTTTGTTCCTCCTGTGTTTTCATCAATATTTCCTTGAAGCGTTTCTGTTGTTGAAGCATTTTTTCTTCAAATGCTTTTTTAAATCTATCTTCTCTTTCTACTTGTTGTTGAATTTGCTGCTTTTGCAACGCGATATTTTGCTCTACCTAGAATTGGAACAATTCCAACAGTGAATCTTTGAATTTCGCATCCATCATACGAATTCAGTTTACAATTTACGCTTGTATTAAATAAATATTCCTTAGTAAAAAAAATCAACCAAGTTTTCTTTCCCAATTATTTTGTTTGAAGAACAACAGTTTAGCAGTCCTTTTGTAACTTAATTTGTTGAACGCTATATTTCTAGTCTTATTAGAAACAATCCAGCGAAATAACTTTTGTTTAATTTTTTTTTCACGCATTTTACGTAGCAAAAATAAAATCCGTCGCTTTAAATATCTGACGAATTCGTATAGGGAAACTTTTTTTTTTACCCTCTGCCTTTTGCAAAAAAATGACTTGATTCTTTACGTGTTTTCTAAGTACAAATGACGTACGCGAATAATTATTTTTCACGGTCTGTGTCTTTTTCTCTTGACAAAGTCAAGCGTGATTTTTTTTTCAAATCCTAGATGTTATCGAAATAACGATAAGCTTACAAGGTATTTACTAGTTGGTTTTGGACATTTAACTTTGCAGAAGAAAATTCCTATCGTATGAAATATGGCTTCTGGTGAAGAAAAAATGAACCCTTTTTCTCTTTTTAAAACACTTGGTACGTGTGTTCAATTATCAAATACTTGACAACATTCGCGTGTTTCGCTGCAGATTTTGGTAGCAAGTTTTTCCCGTCGCCAAATTACTATTGTAGTAATTAATTCTCTGTTAATCCTTGCGTATACAAATATCTGCTGAAATGAGGATGGTGTTCCGCCGTAAAGATTTCACGAATCTTTATTTCAATCACTTTAGGTGATGCTCTGTAATGATGATCATTTCGTCTCCTTGTCGCCAATCTGTTGTGTCGTGGAACAACAGTGAAAATAAGAACAATCAGCTAGAGGTTCGAGTAAGGAACAAGTGTATTAACAATAATGTACAAAGATAGGAAAGCGTATATATCTGCTGGGTACTCGGCCAGCAGTTGAAGTGCAGTCGCGTCTCTCTCAACAGTCTTGGAATTACTAGCGCTACTTATAGTGCTAATCGGTGTAAATTCCCCTGTTAAAGGAAGATCGGTATAACAAATATGTAAAAAAAATAAACTTATTGTTTGATATGTACAAAAATACAGGGTGACCAAACAAAATAAAAACAGAGGACATTCAATAGTTTTTCTGAGCATTTTACAGTCAACGGAGAAAAAAAGGCCAAAGACCTTAGTGGTTTGATGTGATGTTTTGAATATAATAAACTAGTTATGACCAAAGTTTCATTTCATTCGGAACAAACACTAAAACACGGGGCCTAATTAGAGTTGGAGCCCGTTTCTTTTTGGTCACCATGTATAGTTATTGTTTGATATGTACGAAAATATAGTTATTGTTTAATATGTACAAACATATACTTATTGTTTAATATGTAAAAAAAATTACTTATTTAAAATATGTACACAAATATAGTTATTGTTTAATATGTACCAAAATATATGTATGGTTTAATATGCACAAATATGTAGTTATTGTTTAATATGTATCAGAATATAGTTATTGTTTAATATGTACACACTTTACTTATAATTTAATATGTACAAACATATACTTATTGTTAAACATGTGCACAAATATAATTATTGTTTAATATGTACAAAAATGTACTTATTGTTAAATATACACAAAAATATAGTTATTGTTTAATATGTACAAAAATACTTATTGTTTAATATGTACAAAAATATAGTTATTGTATTATATGTACAAAAATAAAGTTATTGTTTAATATGTATAAAAATATAGTTATTGTTTAATATGTACAAAAGAGTTATTTTTTAATATGTACAAAAATATAGTTAGTGTACAAAAATGAGGTTATTTTTTGATATGTACAAAAATAGAGTTACTGTTAATTATGTATAAAAATTACTTATTGTTTGATATGAACAACAATGTAGTTATTGTTTAATAAGTATAAAAATTAACCTATTGACAAATATGTACAAAAACATACATATTGTTTGATACGTACTAACATATAGTAAGTGTTTAATGTGTAAAAACATTTGTTTTATATGTACAAAAATATATTGTTTGATATGTACAAAAATATAGTTATTGTTTAATATGTACAAAAATATTGTTATTATTAAATATGTAAAAAATATACTTATTGTTTAATGTGTACAAAAATATAGTTATTGTTTTATATGTACAAAAATAAAGTTAATGTGTAATATATACAAAACCACAATTATTGTTTAATATGTAATAAACATAGTTATTGTTTAATATGTACCAAAATATTGTTATTGTATATATGTACAAAAATATACTTATTGTTCAATATGTACAAAAAATGGTTATTGTTATTATATACAAAAATATACTTAGTGTTTAATATGTACAAATATATACTTAATGTTTAATATGTTCAAAATATAGTTATTGTTTAATATGTACAAAATTTACTTATTGTTTGATATGTACAAAAATATAATTATTGTTTATATGTACAAAATTTTTCTCATTGTTTGATATGAACAAAAATTTACTTATTGTTAAATATGTACAACACCAAACTAATTGTTTGATATGTACAAAAATATACTTACTGTTTGATATGTATTAACATATTGTTACCGGTTAATATATACAAAATTTGCTTATTGTTTTATATGTAGAAAAAGATATTTTATTCTTTGATATGTACAAAAATATGTTTATTTTTTAATATGTAGAAACATTTACTCATTGTTTAATGTGTACAAAAGTATGGTTTTTGTTTAATATGTACAAAAATCTGTTATTGTTGGATATGTACAAAAATACAGTTATTGTTGTATATGTACAAAAATACAGTTATTGTTTAATATGTACAAAAATGTACTTATTCTTTTATATGTAAAACATTTGCTTATTATCTGATATGTACAAAAATATAGTTATTGTTTAATATTTACAAAAATTTAATCAGATATTGATTGTTTGATATTTGCAAAAGTATAGTTACTCTGTGATATGTACAAAAATATAGTTAATGTGTAATATGTAAAAAATATACTTATTTTTAATATGTACAAAAATATAGTTATTGTTTAACATGTACCAAAATGTACTCATTGTTTAATATGTAGAAAATATAGTTATTGTTTGATATCTACAAAAATATAGCTATTGTTAAATATGTACCAGAATATAGTTATTGTTTATACGTAAAAAAAAAAATACTTATTGATATGCACAAAAAGATACTTATTGTTTAATATATACACAAATATAATTATTGTTTGTATGTACAAAAGTTTATGTTTTAATGTTCAAAATATTGTTATGGTTAGATATGTATAAAATATACTGATTGTTTAACATGTACAAAAATATACTTATTTTTAATATGTACAAAATATAATGGTTGTTTCATATGGACAAATATATTGTTATTGTATAATATGTACAAAAATTAATTAATGTACAAAGATTTACCTATTGTTTAATATTTAGAAAATATAGTTATTTTTTGATATGTACAAAAATATTGTTATTGTTTGAAAAGTACAAAACTATATTTATTTTTTATTATGTAAAAAAAATTTACTTGTTGTTTCATATGTACAAAAATTTACTTATTGTTTTATATGTAAGAAAATTTACTTATGTTTTAATATGTAAGAAAATAAAGTTATTACTTAATATGTACAAGAATTTACTTATAATTTAATATGTACAAAAATATAGTTATTGTTTAATATGTATAAAAATAGTTATTGTTTGATATATACAAAAATATACCTATCGTTTGATATGTTCACAAATATACTTACGGTTTAACATGTACAAACATATAGTTATTGTTTATATGTACAAATATTTACTGATGGTTTTATATGTACAAAAATATAGTGTACGATGTACAAAACTATACATATTGCTTAATATGTACAAAAATTACTTATTGTTTGATGTGTACGAAAATGTACTTATTGCCTCATATGGACAAAAATAAAGTTATTGTTTAATATGTACAAACGTATAGTAATTGTTTTATATGTAAAAAATATACTTATTCTTTAATATATACAAAATATACCGATTATTAAACATGGATTAAAACATAATTATTGTTTAATATGTACAAAAATATACTTATTGTTTAATATGTACAAAAATATTATTATTATAAAACATGTACAAAAATATAGTTATTGTTTAATATTAACAAAAATTTACTTATTGCTTGATATGTATAAAAAGATAATTATTGGTTGATATATACAAAAATATACTTACTGTGTTATATTTACTTATTATTTCATATGTACAGAAATATAAATATTGTTAAATATGTACAAAAATTTACTAATTGTTTGATATGTGTAAAAATACAGATATTGTTTAATATATACAACAATGTACTTATTGTTAAATATGTACAAAAAGATACTTATTGTTTGATATGTACAAAAATATAGTTATTGTTTTATATGTACGAAAATATAGTTATTGTTTTTATGTACTGAAATTTACTTATTGTTTAATATGTACAAATATATAGTTATTTGTTGATATGTACAAATATGTAGTTATTTGTTGATATGTAAAAAAAATTATTGCTTTTCTTTGTGCAAAAATATACAGATTGTATAGTATGTACAAAATTGTGTAATTATATAATATGTACAAAAATTTGCTTATTGTTTTATATGTACAAAAGATTTCTGATTATTTGATATGTACAAATATATACTTATTGTTTAATATTTATAAAAAATATAGTTATTGTTTAATATGTACAAATATTCACTTATTTTTTGTTGGTACCAAAAATTTACTTACTGCTTTATTTGTACAAAAATTTACCTTTTGTTTAATATGTATCAAAAATATTGTTATTTTTATATGTGAAAGAATTGTATTTGTTTAACATGTAAAAACTATACTTATTGATTGATATGTGCAAAAATATACTTGTTGTTGAATATGTACAAATATTTACATATTGTTTAATATTAACAAAACTTTTCTTATTGTTTAACAAATTTTACAAACTTTCTAATTATTTAATTTCTACAAATATATACTTATTGTTTAATATGTCTAAACATATACTTAATTTTTTATATGTACAAATATATATCATATTTTAATATATTCAAAAATATAGTAATAGTTTTGTATGTACAAAAATATACTTATGGTTTATGTAAACCATAATAAAATATAATACAAAAATATAGTTATTGTTTAATATATACAAAAATGTATTTATTGTTAAATATGTACCAGAATATAGCTATTGTTTTATTAGTACCAAAAATTTACTTGTTGTTTTATATGTACGAAAAATACTGATTGTTTAATATGTTTACAAATGTAATCATAGTTTGCTTTGTACAAAATTTACTTATTGTTTTATATATTCAAAAATATATTTATTATTTAATATGTAAAAATATATAGCTAATTTCTTATATGTACAAAAGTATTGTTATTGTATAATATGTACAAATATATAGTTATTGTTTAAAATGTACATAAATATAGTTATTGTTTAAAATGTACAAAAATATAGTTATAGTTTCTATGTACAAATATATAATTATTATTTGATATGTACAAAAATATAGTTATTGTTGTATATGTACAAAAACATAGGTCTTGTTTGATATGTACAAAAATATACTTATTGTTTTATGTGTACAAAATATACTTTTTGTTTAATATATACAAAAATATACTTATTGTTTAATAAGTACAAAGGTATTTTATTGTTTACTGTGTCAAAAACTATACTTATTGTTTGATATATATAAAATATACTAAATGTCATATGTAAAAGAGATAGTTTTTTCATATGTACAAAAATATACTGATTGTATAATACGTACAAAATAGTGTTATTATATAATATGTACAAAAATGTGCTTGTAGTTTAATATGTACTAAAATTTTGATTGTTTAATATGTAAAAATTATACTTATTGTTTAATATGTAAAAAAATGTACTCATTGTTTCATATGTAGGAAAATTTACTTATTGATTGATATGTAAAAATTATACTCATAGTTTAATATGTACAAAAACTTGCTTATTTTTAATATGTACAAACATATAGTTATTGTTTAATATGTACAAAAATATAGTTATTGTTTAATATGTACAAAAATATATTTAGAGTTTGATATGTACAAAAATATAGTTATTCGTTTACATGTAAAAAATATAGTTATCGTTTAATATGTCAAAAATATACTTAGTGTTTAATATGTAAAATTGTACTTATTATTAATATGTACAAAAATATAGTTATTGTTTAATATATAGAAAACTATATTTATTGTTTAATATGTCCAGAAAATTCCTCATTCTTTGATACGTACACAAATTTACTCATTTTTTAATCCGTACAAAAATTTACTCATTGTTTGATATGTACAAAAATAGAGTTACTGTTTGATATGTACAAAAATACAGTTATTTGTTAGGTATGTGCAAGAATATGGTTATGGTTTAATATGCAAAAAAATTACTTATTGTTTAATATGTACAAAAAGATACTTATTGTTTGATACGTTCAAAATTTAGTTATTGTTTGATATGTACAAAAATATAGTTATTGTTTAATATGTACAAAAATATAGTTATTGTTTAATATGAAAAAAATATAGTTATTGTTTAATATTTACAAAATATACTTATTATTAACAAATATGAAATCAAAATATCAATTGTTTAATGTGTACAAAAATTTACTTATTGTTTAATATGTACAAAAACCTATTATTCTTTGATATGTACATATATATAGTTTTTGTTGATACGTACAAATATCTATTTTTTTGGTGTATATGTAAAAAATTATAGCTATTATTTGATATGTACAAAAAATATTCTGATTGTATAATATATACAGAAGTAGTGTTATAATACTATATGTACAAATATTTGCATATTGTTTAATATGTAATAAAATTTACTTTTTGTTTGATATGTACAAAAATGTACTTATTGTGTTATAATATTTACCAACATATAGTTATTGTTTAATATGTATAAAAATCAGTTGTTGTTTGATATTTACTTAAAATTTATTATTGTTTTGTTAGTACAAAGATTTATTTATTGTTTGATATGTACAAAAATTTACTTTTTGTTTAATATGTATAAAAATATAGTTATTGTTTTATATAGTATTTGTTTAACATATACAAAACTGTACTTATTGATTGCTATGTAAGAAATATACTTCTTGTTTGATATGTACAAATATTTGCTTATTGTTTAATATGTACAAAATTTTTCTTATTATTTAATTTGTACAAATATATTCTTATTGTTTAATATGTCTTAAGATATACTTAATTTTTATATGTACCAATATATTATATTTTAATATATATAAAATATAGTTTATTTGTATGTACAAAACATGCTTATTGTTTAATATATATAAACATATAGTTATTGTTAAATATGTACAAAAATATTGTTTTTGTTTAATATGTACAAAAATGTATTTATTGTTTAATATGTACCAGAATATAGTTATTGTTTAATTCGTACAAAAATTTGCTTATTGTTTAATATGTACAAAAATATACTGAGTGTTTAATATGTTTAAAAATACAATTATTGTTTAATTTCTACAAAAATTTATTTATTGTTTGATACGTTCAACAATATATTTTTAATATGTACAAAAATATAGTTATTGCTTGACATGTACAAAAATACAATTATTGTTCGATTTGTACACAAATCTAGTTATTGTTTAATATGTACAAAAATATTGTTATTGTTTAATATGTATATAGTTATTGTTTCACATGTACAAAAATATAGTTATTTTAAAAATGTACAAAAATATAATTATAGTTTTCTATGTACGAAAATATACTTATTGTTGTATGTGTACAATAATATACTTATTGTTTTATGTGTACAAAATATACTTATTGTTTAATATGTACAAAAATATAGTTATTGTTTAATAAGTACAAAAATATTTTATTGTTTACCATGTAAAAACTATACTTATTGTTATATATATATAATATACTGAATGCCATATGTAAAAAGACATAGTTACTTTTTTATATGTACATAAATATACTTATTGCATAATATGATCGAACAAAGTGCTATTATATAATATGCACAAAAATATGCTTATTGTTTAATATGTACAAACATTTTCTGATTTTTGATATGTACAAAGATTTACTTATTGTTTAATTTATAAAACATATAATTATTGTTTAATAGGGTCAAAAATTTACTCATTGTTAAATTAATAAAAAATATTGTTATTGTTTAATAGGGTCAAAAATTTACTCATTGTTTAATATGTAGGAAAATTTATTTATTGATTGATATGCACAAAATATACTTATGGTTTAATATGTACGAAGACTTGCTAATTGTGTACAAAAACATAGTTATAATTTAATATGTTCAAGAATATGTTTATTGTTCGATATGTACAAAAATGTAGTTATTCTTTTACATATGCAAAAATGTACTTATTGTTTAATATGTACACAAATATACTCATTGTTTGATACATATAAACATATAGATATTGTTCAATATATAAAATATTTACTTATTATTTTATATGTACAAAAAGATATTTATTGTTTGAGATGTAGAAATATGTACTTATTGTTTAATATATACACAAATATAATTATTGTTTAAAATGTACACAAATTCACTTATTGTTTGATATATACAAAAATATTGTTATATTTAATATGTGCAAAGATTTAATTTTCTTAATATATACCAAAATATAGATAATGTTTAATATGTACCAAAATATAGTATTTTTTTAACATGTACAAAACTATATATATTGATTGATATGTACGAAAGTTACTAATTGTTTAATAGTTACAAACATTTCTTATTGTTTAATATGTACAAAATTTTCTCATCATTTAATTTGTACGAATATATTCTTATTGTTTAATATGTCTGAACATATACATTTTTTATATGTAAAAAAATATATTATATTTTAATATATACAAAAATATAGTTATTGTTTAGTACGTACAAATATATACTTATTGTTTAATATATAAATAAAATTTAGTTATTGTTAAATATGTAGAAAAATAAAGTTATAGTTTAATATGTATTAAAATAATTTTATTGTTTAATATGTACCAGAATATAGTTATTTTTAATTCTAACAAAAATTTACTTATTATTTAAAATGTACAAAAATATACTGACTGTTTAATATGTACAAAAATATATGTATTGTTTAATATGTACACAAATTTACTTATTGTTTAATATGTACAAAATGGTCTTATTATTAAATTTGTACAAATATATACCTATTGTTTCATATGTGTAAACATATACTTATCTTTTATATGTACAAAAATATATTATATTTTAATATATACAAAAATATAGTTATTGTTTAGTATGTAAAAAATATAGTTATTGTTTAATATGTACAAAAATGATTTAAGTTTTTAATATGTACCGGAATATAGTTATTGTTTGATTCTAACAAAAATTAACTTATTGTTTAATATGTACAAAAATATACTGATTGTTTAATATGTCCACAAATAGAATTATTGTTTGATTTGTACAAAAATGTACTTATTTTTTATATGTTAAAAATATATTTATATTTATTTACTAATATATAGTTATTGTTTGATATTTACAAATATATAGTTATTGTTTGAAATGTACAAAAATACAGGTATTGTTTGATATGTACAAAAATATAATTAGTGTTTAATATGTATAAATATATACTTATTGTTTTACATGTAAAAATATAGTTATTGTTTGAAATGTACAAAAATATAGTCGTAGTTTTTTGTGTACAAAAATATAATAATTCTTTAATACGTACAAAAATATATTTATTGTTTAATATGTACAAAAATATACTTATTGTTTAATATGTAAACAATATACTTATTTGTTAATATGTATAAGAATTTACGCATTGTTTAATATGTAGGAAACTTTACTTATTGATTGATATGTACAAAAATATACTTATTGTTTTATATGTACAAAACTTGCTTTTTGTTTAATAGGAACAAAAACATACATATTGTTTGATATTACAAAATGTTACTTATTATTTGACATGTACAAAAAGGTATTAATTTTTAGAGATGTACAAATATGTACTTATTGTTTAGTATGTATAAAAATATATTTTTTGTTTAATATGCACAAAAATTTACTTATTGTTCCTTTGTACAGGAATCTACTTCTTGTTTTATATGTACAAAAATTTACTTATATTTTTAATATGTACAAAAATATAGTTCTTGTTTGATATGTACAAAAATATAGTTATTGTTTGATATGTACAAAGATATAGTTAATGTTTTATATGGACAAAAATTTACTTTTTGTTTAATATGTACAAAAATATAGTGTTTTATATGTACAAAAATATAGTAGTTGTTCAATATGTACAAAACTATACTTATTTATTGATATGTACTAAAATATATTTAGTGTTTAATATGTAAAAAGTGTACACATTGTTTAATATGTACAATATTTGCTTATTTTTTAATATGTACAAATATATACTCATTGTTTAGTATGTCTAAAAATATACTGTGTGTTTTATATGGACAACAATATACTCATATTTTAATATATACAAAAATATAGTTATTGTTTAATATATACAAAAATATAGTTATTGTTAAATATATACAAAAATATAGTTATTGTTAAATATATACAAAAATATAGTTATTGTTAAATATCTACAAAAGTAGAGTTATTGTTTAATATTAACAAAAATATAGTTATTTTTCAATAGTTACAACAATTTGCTTATTGTTCATATGTCAAATATTTTCTGATTGTTTAATATGTACAAAACTTTACGTATTATTGAATATGTACAAAAATATTTTTATTGTTTGATATGTGCAAAAATATAGTTATTGTTTGGTATTTACAAGTTATTAAAAATATAGTTATTGTTTGGTATTTACAAACATTGTTTGATAGGTACAAAAATATAGTTATTGTTTAATATGTACAGAAATTTGCTTATTGTTTAATATGTACAAAAATTTACTTATTTTTTAATATGCACTAAAATATATTTATTGATTAATCTGTATCTGGATATAGTTATTGATTAATACGTACAAAAATATAGTTATTGTTTAATATGCACAGAAATATACTTATTGTTTAATATGTAAAAAATATTATTATCGTTTTATATGTACAAAAATATAGTTATTTTTTCATATGTATAAAAATATAGTTATTTTTTTGATATGTACAAAATTATAGTTATTGTTTAATATGTACAAAATATAGTTATTGTTTGGTATGTACAAAAAATTACTTACTATTTAATATGTACAAATATATGTTTTGTTTGATATGTATGAAAATATACTTATGTTTTCATATGTACAAACATTTACGTATTTTTGATATGTACAAAAATTTATGTATTTTTAAAAAAATTTTTTTATTACATTTTCACCCCAAACAAGACACATTGCCACTTTGATGTAGGGGGCTACTATTAGGGACACAGGCTACAGGGGTACTAGGTTGGGAGTTGGGCAGCAAGATATCGGTTCACGTTACACTGGAACGTCTGTATGTCAGTACAGGTGGAGAAGCAGGAACCTGTCTAGCGGTTCTGGGGAAGAAACTACTTCAATCTAGGGATCACTTCTGTGAAGGGGTGGGATTTTGCTGCTTGTCGGGTTTGTTGGGAGTATTTATGTAGAGGCGGTATAAGTGCTTGCAGTTCGTTGGAACATTCACCGTTAAAGTGCTTGTAGAACAGGCAGAGAGATGCTACATTACATCAATGGGACAGAGGCTGCCGATGGATGACAGTTCAGAACCTATTAGGTTGGCAACTCTCTTTTGAACCTTCTAGGAGTGAGAGACTAGTGGCAGATACACCGGCCCAAATATGAAATCAATACTCCATACATGGTCGAATGGTGGACTTATAAAGGTACAGGATACTTTCGGGCGTTAGTAGCTTTCTAGCACGGTAGAGAGAACCTACCTTTTTTGCAGCGGTCCTGGCAATGCTCTCAATGTAATTGTTCCAACTCCTGTTTCCTGTGAACATTAGGCCACGGAGTTTAAAAGATGTGCTTTCAGATAAAGAGTCTTTGGCCAATGCTATCGGTGGTAGAGAAGGTTTCTTGTAGTTATTGAAGGAAACAAGTTTAGTCTTAGCAGCATTGAATGTGACCATCATTTTTGTCCCTATTCTACTAGAGATCGGAGGTCATCCTCTAGTGCTTCTACCATTTCTTTAGATATGTGTTCATTTGTTTTCCTGTTGTGTCTGTTATAGAGCGTGGTGTCATCAGCATATATACCCATCTCACAGAAATTTTGTCAGAGAGGTCATTTATGGATATTAGGAATAATAGAGGTCCAAGGATAGACCCCTGAGGCACTCCCGCATTTATATCATATTGTTTAAATGTACGACCATCGAGGACAACCTGGACAACAATTTTTTGATATGTACAAAAATTTACTTATTGTTTGATATGTACAAAGATATAGTTATTGTCTATATGTTCAAAAATATAGTTATTGTTTTATTTTTTGGTTGGTTGGTTGGTTGGTTGGTTGGTTGTTTTTGTTTTACGGCATATCAACCCTTTTCAGGTTATTTAATGCCGAATCCAAAGATTTTAAAGAAAATTTTTTTAATAGAATATATTTGTTGTTTTCAAGTCGGTTTCTCATAGTCGGGACCCTAACAGGTACTACCACTCCGGGTCAGAGTGGACCTGGGAGCAATGGCAATTAAAAGGTGGCTCCACACTCCCCAAAGCTCGCAAGCTGGGGTCTCACCACTGGATATAGTTTAATGTCATATGCAGAACCGTTATTGCTTGATATGTACAAATTATAGTTATTGCTTAATATGTACAAAAATATAGTTATTGGTTAATATGTAGAAAAATATTGTTATTGTTTGATATGTACAAAAATATAGTTATTGTTTAATATATACAAAAATATAGTTATTGTTTAATATGTACAAAAATATACGTATTGTTTGATATGTACAAAAATATACTTATTGTTTAATATGTACAAAAATATAGTCATTGTTTGATATGTACAAAATATACTTATTATTAGCAAATATGAAATCAAAATATTAATTCAAATTTTCAGAGAGAATATGAGTTCTTTGTAATAATTAGGAAAAATTAAATGGGCCACAAGAGTTTGAAAAAAACTGTTGACAAAAATTAATTTTTATTACATTATTAATGTGCCATTATGAATTGTACTATTTCATATTTTATTGTACTATTTCCCATTAAATTGTACTATTTTCCATTAAATTGTACTATTTCCCATTAAATTGTACTATTTTTCATTAAATTGTACTATTTTCCATTAAATTGTACTATTTTCCATTAAATTGTACTATTTTCCATTAAATTCTAAAAAGAAAAACATTACATTTTATCTTAAATTTTATCCAAAATCTCAGTTTATAAAAAAAGAAGAAACTATAAATATTAGTATTTAACCCTGATTTCTTTTATTTTGAATCCAGTTGAAACTATTATCAACAGAGGATGTTAGACTTTGCATTTCTTCAGGTAAAATTTGAGAAAATACGTATTTAATCATCTCCCAGAGACCTTTCTTACTACTGAATTGGTGACTATTCTCTTAAACCTTCCTCTTAATAATTGACTAGAGGTTTTCTATCGGATTTAAATCCAGGTTCTGAGGAGGCCAATCCATCAGTCATTCACTAAATATTCTTTGATCTGAAAGCCAAGCTTTTGTGAATCGAGAAGAGTAGCTTGGCGCATTATCTTGTTGAGCAATGAGATTGTGTTTCAGAATCATAATTCTGTGAACTCAACCAAAGTAACATATTCTCTTCCAAAAAAGTAGTAAAAGTTCGCTGAATTCATTTTAGTAGCATCAGGAACCAGAAAAATCCTAACGATTTCATTACTAAAGATCATAGCCTAAATTATTATTTTTTTGCTTCCCTGTTGACGTTTATACCGTAGACGAGTGCTAGCACCTTTTAGAAGCAATCTTTAGTTCAACCATAAGAGCTGTCCAGCATCGCTTAAGGGTCATCAGTCCATAGAACGGTGAAAATCTGTTTTCAGGTACTTAGTGGTCCATGATAATCGGTTCTAAAAGTCTATATCATTCAAAGGGAAACATTTAGACGGTGCTTTCTGGTCTTCTATCTAAATTCCAAAATTCGATTTAGAGTCCTTATCAAAATTTCAGTAGCACCCGCATGATCAAAAATAGATTTGCTTTTACTGTGTAGGTTTGCAGACAAACATCTCTCGAGTTATCTTGATGTGGTCCCTCTTGATCTGTCGCTTTCGTTTTTCTCTTTCCTTCTTTGCTCTCATTAACAAAATGTTTCACAGTTTGATAGTCTCACTTCAAATTGCTTGCAATTTTTAATGTAGACTTCTTCAATGCAAGTAAATAAAAAGTGGAACCTTTTTCACTTATAGTCAGCATCTTTCCTTTAACGATAATAAACAAATTTTAGTAATCCGCAGAAAATGTTTGGTTCACCTTAAAAGAGGAAAAAATAAAAATTGATTTTGAGTTAATTCATAAAACTACATTTATGTGAGTTGCGTAGTGAACTGCAAATGATAGTAAATGAGGCATGAAAATACATGTAAGATGCACTTGCGTTGTAAACAATTTCAGCTTGCATATTAAACCCCAAATTCAATGAATCTGCCACAAAAATAAACAAAAATTCGTTTCTTTAAATTGTCAAATATTGTAATTCCTAAGGTTTCTTGTGTAAACTTTCATATAAAGAAATGAAAGAAAAATATTGGTGTCTCTCTTCAATAATGTGGCACTTATATGAATATTAAATGAGGAAAGATAAAAAGTAAAGAAACACATACTGTTGTATTTATAAGTTTCAAATACTGATAAGCACTTGCAACCGACTTGTGGTGTGGTCCCTGGCCTTCTCGGTTGAATCATTTTGGACAACAATAGCGTCTTTGAGTATTGCCGAGAACCACACCGACATTTTTTAATATAATTGGGTATAAAAGTTGTGTTTTAGCAAAGGAAGAAAATGAAACATATAAAAATGAAAATAAATGAAAAATTGAGAAAAACAAAATTTTATGGCAAAACATTCTCATACAAGAGATGAGAATATTACAGTTATTTTCAGTCACTTATGCAAATTAGTGTTTGATAAAAAAGTTAAATAAATAATCACAAGTCCAAATGTTTGTAGTGTGAATAATATGCATATGTAATATACATATGTGAGTATTTGGCAGCGTGGCATTGTGTATTGGTTTATCTCGTTCTTGTTGGTGTGTGTATAGATGTGCGCAAGTTGATGAAGGCTGGTATGTGAGTCATTGAGTTCTTTTCATTTGCAACTTGCTACCTCAGCTATATAATTTGTTTTTAAGAATATCATTTACACACATACACACGCACACACACACACACATACCTATATATACGAAATAAAAAAACTGTCAACAAAACCTTTCTTTAGTTTGTTATTGTTGTTGTCACTGTTGGTGACGATCGTGTAACATTAGAAGTCATTGGCGGATGAGTTATCGAAATTAATTTAATTTTTAAAACCGTCATTTATTTAGTTTGTTGATGTTGTTGTTGTTGTTATAAGATATCGAAAATATTGTATTTTTTAAAGATGAGAACATTAGTTCAAACAATCCAAATAATGAATTTTTTTGCATATAATTTTTTGCGTTCCTCAACCGAACCATATGATAAGTTGGCTTTTTCTTCATTCTCATTAACTATTATCATGTCAGCTCCCTGGTTGAAATGTTTTTTTTGTTTTTTTTCAATTTTCACCCCAAACAAGACACAGTGCCGCTTTGAAGTAGACATAAGTTGAAGTTGCATTATGAAGAGAGATGAGTAGCAAGATGTTTGTTCACATTACACTTGAATTTCTGCATATCAGTACAGTTGGGAAAGCAGAATTCCGGAAGGGAGTTCCAAAATCTTGCAGTTCTGGGAAGAAACTATTGGAGTAGAAGACTTTCTTGCACCTAGGGATCTCTACTGTAAAGGCGTGGGACTTAGTTGCTTGTCGGGTTTATCGGGGGTAGTCATGTCGAGGAGGTACAAGTGCTTGTAGTTCGTCAGAGCATTCACCATTAAAGTATTTGTAGAACAGGCAGAAGGATGCAACATTTCGTCGATAGGAAGCTTAGATGACAGTTCAGGACCTATCAGGTTGGCGACTCTCTTTTGAACCTTGTCCAGGAGCGAGAGACTAGTAGCAGATGCACCAGCCTAAATGTGACAACAATACTCCATACATGGGCGAATGGTGGCCTTATACAGGTACAGGATACTTTTAGGTGTAAGTAGTTTTCTAGCATGGTAGAGAGAGCCCACCTTCTTTGCAGCAGCCTTGGCAGTGCTCTCAATGCATCTATTCCGGTTCATGTTCCCTGTAAACGTTAAGCTGATGAGTTTAAAGGAAGTACTTTCGAGTAATGTGTTCTTGGCCATTGCTATTGATGGTAGAGAAGGTTTCTTGTAGTTATTGAAGGAAACAAGTTTAGTCTTGGCAGCATTGAATGTGACCATCCATTTTTGTCCCACATTCCACTACAGATTGGAGGTCATCCTCTATTGTTTCTGCCATTTCCTTAGATATGTGTTCATTTGTTTTCCCCTCGTGCCTATTATAGAGAGTGGTGTCATCAGCAAATATACCCATCTCCGAAACAATTATATCAGGGAGGTCATTTATGAATATCAGGAATAATAAAGGTCCAAGGATATACCCCTGAGGTACTCCTGCATTTATATCATATTGTGTAGATGTACAACCGTCGAGGACAACTTGGATTTTTCTCTTACTTAAGAAGGATTTAATTACATTATGTATTCTTCCAGTGATACCATATGATCTAATTTTCCTTAGAAGACTATCGTGCCATACCCTGTCAAAAGCCTTAGATATATCGAGGGCTACCGCTCTACCCTCCCCTGTTTTGTTTGTAGTTCAATGTTTGTAGTTCAATGTTACTTTCGGTTTCTGTTTGAACCATTTGTTTTAGAAGCGTAGTCGTTTGCACAGATTCCAGAAGATTATCTTTCAAAGCAATCCATGTCCATCTTATAAATAGTACACATAGTTGTTTCTTTTTCCCTTTTTCTTTTATGACTTTTTTGTTTATTGTTTCACTCCTTCACAGAATGCCCAGGTATTTATAGATACTCGTTCGTTATTGTTTTTATTACTTTCTGATTGTTTCCACCCTTCCTTCTTCATCTCAAGTAGTGTATATTTTTCAACCCTTAATTCTATTCTTATATCTTGATCAAATATTCTAGTTGTGTTTACTGGTGTTTTAATCGTGCCACATTATTAGGAGTTCTTCTCATATGAGTCATCAACAGTGATTGTTCACTGGCAAAAGTAGATGGTCTTCACTGTTGGCTTAGAATAACAAGTTTTTTTTTTTTGCTAATTTTACATCATTATTACAACTCACTTTGCATTCTTGCAACAGCCGTTTACTATTGAGTTTTCGGGTATAATAGCCATTTGCGTCCTCTGGAATTTTTGTGGCAATAAACTACTTAAAGTTTCCAATACTTTCTCTACCTCGTCAGTGGAAGGGTGAATAGGGATTTTTTTTAATTAGTCTATCATAATGGCATTTGTTTCATGGTTATGTCAGTGCCATTTCGATTACTATTATTATGGAGGTGCCAGATTATGGGATCTTTTTGTGGAGGTTGTCAGATTATAGGATATTTTTGTAGGTGTGTCAGATTATGGGATCTTTTTTGGTGGGGGTAGAATATGCGATTTTAAAGGGTCAAATAATAGGATCTTTTTTTAATGGATGGAGTGTCGGATTATGGGATTTTTTAGAGGAGTTGTCAGATTATAGGATCTTATTTTGAGTTGTGCCAGATGTTTTTTTTGGGGGGGGGGGTCAGAATATGGGATCTTTTTGGAGGCTGGAGTGTCATATTATGGGACCTTTTGGGCTTTGACAGATTATAGCGTGTATACTCTGGCAGTTTCTTTTTCCTTGGCTTCTATGTATATTTCTAGTTGTATTTATATATGTTTATTCTATTTCACTTCATTCATGATTCGTGTCATCTGGGTTGGTTTTCACTCTCTAGGATTTTTCTAAATATTTTGTCTGTTTTCTTTAGTGCCATGGTTTGTATGATGCCAGTCTTTCATGTATTTTAATTTCTCTTAGTCTTTTTTAAATATTTTTCGGAAATATTCCTAGTGTTCTAATAATTATTGGAATTATGGTCGTTTCCATCATGTTCCATATTTTTTTAACTCTCTGGCAAGTTCATACATTTACTTAGTTTTTGCCTCGTTCATTTTACTGTGATTTGCTGGGATGGCGAATCACTACTACTACTACTACTACTACTACTACATCTTTATTTTAAAAGTTTCTGGTTATGACCTTAAACTATATCTGGTGGTTAGGTCCTAATTTGCAAATAGTGAATATGGAACTATTTTAAGTTGTCTTTATTCCCATTCTGGTGGTTTATAAAGACTATTCGTTTACAAGGTATTAATAAAGGAATATATATATGCTTACTAAAACAATTAATTTATAAGATATCAAAAAATTGCGATATAAGAACTTCTATTAAAGTCACATAATTCCGGGTAAAATCATCCCAAAAGTGTTGATGTGCAATAGAAAATAATGAAACAATGCCGTAAAAATCTGATATTCAGTGTGTCAAGAGTAATCATGCAATGAGCCACTGTTGGCACATGTGCTATAGCTTTGCCATCCCAAGCACAATTATTGGAGTTGATATGACGTCATTGTCACTCACACCTATCCTAAACAAGAAACAAAACAGAAAAAAAGCAAATGGCCTTATTAAAGGAAGTGCCCCTGTTAAAAGTATATTTTATAGCAACAAAAGAACAACTTGCGTTTTTGAGCTACAATTGTTTGTTCTCGACTGTTTGTAACAAGCCACTCCCTTAGTTAGAAACCGAATACTCTTAATTGACCTGACCTTCACCTTTCCTTTCTGGTTGGCCATCAGTATTTGTCAGACATAAATTCAGCAACAGAAACTCATATCAGAAGTCAGTTACTAGACACTTATTGCCAAGATCATTTGTCAATTGAATTGTATATATATATATATATATATATAGATATATATATATATATATATATATATATATATATCTCAGATTTTTAATATGAAATGACTACACCCGTTGTTGAGAAGAGTAGGTACATTCCACAGTACTTTCTTATATGTAACATGGTGGCGGGTTAAGATATGTTCTACTGATGAGCATAAAGAAGGGTGAAACTTGTAAATGAAAGTAATAATAAAAGATTTTCACCAACAGAAATTAAAAACCCATATTCTAACTTAATAGTGACCAAAATCCTTTTCATCTCTTCCCTTCCCCCCTTTCGTTTTGTCATCACCTCTACCCACGCTGTCTCTTTTCCATTTCTCCTTGCTTTAATTTGAATTAGATAAAACTTTCTATATATGAATAATTTAGCATTTTTGAGTTTGGCTCTCAAGTAAACACCACGGCCAGATGAAGTAATATCGCTGAAATGAGGCATGCACATATGTAGCCACTAATGTTTTTATAAATAATCATACTATATATATATATATATTACTGTAAAAGGAAATCATAGCATGATCATAGTGCATTAATAGCCCTTCCTCAGAGCTACCAAACAGTCAGTTGGTCCATCACCCCTCTTTCACAGATGAGCAATATATCCAACCACTCACACTTTCATGCGAGCAGAAGTCGGCCAGACGAAGAACCCCCCCCCGTACCATATCTCTTTCTCTCTTTGTGTCTCTCTCTTACTCTTGCCCTTTCCCTCTAAAAGTAAAAAGAAGGAAAAATGCTTAGTCATAAATTAATATTTCCAAGAAAAGGAGAAAGGCCCCTAAGTGGTTGATTCTAAAAGGAAATGAACTATTTTTAGTTTTTTAGTCGGAAAAGCAAAAGTCACGAGAGGCCAAAAGGTTTCTCAAAAATCATTCTGCCATCAGCCAGCACTTAGATCAGACACACAAAACTCCATGTCCTGTTCATCTAGGCTATAGTGTTAATAACTCACTATAATATAGTGTTAATAACTCACATGCCATGCATCCAAGTTATTTCATATGGAGATGAGTGAAAAGAGACGACTATGATTCCAGAATTTTCTGGTGCTGCCAAGGAATGAAAATGAATATTATGAGACATATATATATATATATTATTCCTTAATTGGAATTTTTTATTTTGAGATGAGCATTTTTATGTTAATTTTATTTTTTATTTCGGACTATTAGTCTCATCTTTATTAGTTGTTGTTTTGTTTTTTTAACAAAAAAAAAAAACAACAACTAATAAAGATGAGACTAATAGTCCGAAATAAAAAATAAAATTAAGATTATGAGACATGCCGTAAAAAGTTACAAAATCGTCATAATACAACGATGCATTTGTCTGAATTACAGGTTGAAATGATAAATTTGTCCCCCTAAAAAAAAACAACACTACAGCTTTATTTTTCAAATTTTATTTTAAAAAAATCAATGCAGGTAACCTGATTATGTAGTAGAGCTGGCATCTATTCAATGTAGCCGCCTTCAGTCTCAATCACCACTTCAATACAGGTAAGACTGGGAACATGTCTTTTCCACAAGTGCTGGCTGGAGCTTGATGACGGATGGCAGCGATCAGGCTGGCTTTGGTGCTGTGGGAGATCATGTTGGTGATGTTCTTAATGTATGACCAAACGAAGTAGTCCAGCGGATTCAGGTAGAGTTAGGAGGGGTCGGGAGAGGGAAGGGTATAAAGTCGTAGTACTCTATTCTGAAGCCAATCCGTGGTCTCTTTGGACTTGTGGCCTGATGCCGAGTCGTGCTACTACACCCAGGATCTGCCAGCGGCCACCTGATTGCACCAAGGGATTGCATATTGAGGGTGCTGGCAATGGTCTTCTTGTCATAACTTGGATTGATAGAAAACGGCACATCTCTGATCTCGCTCGTTGAACATTGTGTCATTTTCAGACATGGTAGAAGGCTCCTATCGCTCTTGGGATTTGTACACAACCGGCCAACTAATAGATGGTCCACAAAAAAAAAAAGAAAAGGTTTAATCAAACGAAAATGAAATCATGTCGTCTTTTCTATGGCGACAGTTTTATTGTTCCACTCTGTATAAGGACAAGAAAAAAATCAATTGACTGAAGGATTTACAAAAGAACTATAATGAATTGTTAACGTGTCGTCTAAAGATTGGTATTTCGCATGAGAAAAGGACTAAAATGAACGGTTAAATGAAAGAGAAAATATAAAATGAAAAGAAAAAGAAGACATAGAGAAAAATAAGGGTGGAAAGGATTAAATGATATAATATTATGCTTCTTTTATTGATAAATGTTTAATGTTAAAGAGTTCTGCAATGGGTTTGTTGCTTTTCATTTGCATCTTAGAAGTATTGTTTAGAGGGTTCTGTATTGTTTAGAGAGTTCTGTATTTTTAGAGGGTTTTGTATTGTTTAGAGGGTTCTGTATTTTTTAGAGGGTTCTGTATTGTTTAGAGGGTTCTTTATTGTTTAGAGGGTTTTGTGTTATTTAGAGGGTTTTCTATTGTTTAGAGGGTTTTGTATTGTTTAGAGGGTTTTGTATTGTTTAGAGGGTTCTGTATTGTTTAGAGGGTTCTGTATTGTTTAGAATGTTTTGTGTTGTTTAGAGGGGTTTGTATTGTTTAGAGGGTTCTGTATTGTTTAGAGGGTTCTGTATTGTTTAGAGGGTTCTGTATTTTTAGAGGGTTTTGTATTGTTAAGAGGGTTCTGTATTGTTTAGAGGGTTCTGTATTGTTTAGAGGGTTTTGTGTTGTTTAGAGGGTTTTGTATTGTTTAGAGGGTTTTGTATTGTTTAGAGGGTTCTGTATTGTTTAGAGGGTTTTGTATTGTTTAGAGGGTTTTGTGTTATTTAGAGGGTTTTGTATTGTTTAGAGGGTTTTGTATTGTTTAGAGAGTTCTGTATTGTTTAGAGGGTTTTGTATTGTTAAGAGGGTTCTGTATTGTTTAGAGAGTTCTGTATTTTTAGAGGGTTTTGTATTGTTTAGAGAGTTCTTTATTTTTAGAAGGTTTTGTATTGTTTAGAGGGTTTTGTATCGTTTAGAGGGTTCTGTATTGTTTAGAGGGTTTTGTGTTGTTTAGAGGGTTTTGTATTGTTTAGAGGGTTTTGTATTGTTTAGAGGGTTCTGTATTGTTTAGAGGGTTCTGTATTGTTTAGAGGGTTTTGTATTGTTTAGAGAGTTCTTTATTTTTAGAAGGTTTTGTATTGTTTAGAGGGTTCTGTATCGTTTAGTGGGTTTTGTATTGTTTAGAGGGTTCTGTATTGTTTAGAGGGTTTTGTATTGTTTAGAGGGTTTTGTGTTGTTTAGAGGGTTTTGTATTGTTTAGAGGGTTTTGTATTGTTTAGAGAGTTCTGTATTGTTTAGAGGGTTTTGTATTGTTTTTGAGGGTTCTGTATTGTTTAGAGAGTTCTGTATTTTTAGAGGGTTTTGTATTGTTTAGTAAGTTCTTTATTTTTAGAAGGTTTTGTATTGTTTAGAGGGTTCTGTATCGTTTAGAGGGTTCTGTATTGTTTAGAGGGTTTGTGTTGTTTAGAGGGTTTTGTATTGTTTAGAGGGTTTTGTATTGTTTAGAGGGTTCTGTATTGTTTAGAGGGTTCTGTATTGTTTAGAGGGTTTTGTATTGTTTAGAGAGTTCTTTATTTTTAGAAGGTTTTGTATTGTTTAGAGGGTTCTGTATCGTTTAGTGGGTTCTGTATTGTTTAGAGGGTTTTGTGTTGTTTAGACGGTTTTGTATTGTTTAGAGGGTTTTGTATTGTTTAGAGGGTTCTGTATTGTTTAGAGGGTTTTGTATTGTTTAGAGGGTTCTGTATTGTTTAGAGGGTTCTGTATTGTTTAGAGGGTTCTGTATTGTTTAGAGGGTTTTATATTGTTTAGGGGGTTCTGTATTGTTTAGAGGGATTTGTATTGTTTAGAGGGTTCTGTATTGTTTAGAGGGTTTTGTATTGTTTAGAGGGTTTTGTATTGTTTAGAGGGTTCTGTATTGTTTAGAGGGTTCTGTATTGTTTAGAGGGTTTTGTATATTTTAGAGAATTCTGTATTTTTATAAGGTTTTGTATTGTTTAGAGGGTTCTGTATCGTTTAGAGTGTTCTGTATTGTTTAGAGGGTTTTGTATTGTTTAGAGGGTTTTGTATTGTTTAGAGGGTTCTGTATTGTTTAGAGGGTTTTGTATTTAGAGGGTTCTGTATTGTTTAGAGGGTTCTGTATTGTTTAGAGGGTTCTGCATTGTTTAGAGGGTTTTGTATTGTTTAGAGGGTTCTGTATTGTTTAGAGGGTTTTGTATTGTTTAGAGGGTTCTGTATTGTTTAGAGGGTTTTGTATTGTTTAGGGGGTTTTGTATTGTTTAGAGGGTTCTGTATTGTTTAGAGGGTTCTGTATAGTTTAGAGGGTTTTGTATTGTTTAGAGGGTTCTGTATTGTTTAGAGCATTCTTTATTAGTTGTGCGGAAGAGATACTTTAGTACTTGCCTGTGAAAAAATGAATAACCTACTTGATAAATTTAAGCTATGGAAAGTTAATATTCCTATGACCATTGTGATGATCAGTGTTTGCAGTGATGAAAGCTCCTCTAAGAATGAATGTTCTCCTGCTTTATAGAAAGAGAGTTGGGTGCAATTTTTTGTGACGCCTGTTTGCACATTAGATAGCAGTACAGTGGAATTACTAATAGGTTGAAAGTTTGTGTGTGCAAAAAGTGTAAAATAATGCAGATGAGAACTTAAATGTGAAGAAAGTATTTGTTATTAGAAGAAACGATTATTAGATTAATTTTAATTTGCAAAAGAAAAAACAACATCGAAAAGAATCCAAAATCAGCGAATTATCGATCGATTATTGTTTTATTATTATAAGAAAAATATGTTTTATTTAATTAAAATCAAATATTATACATAAATTATGTCGAATATAATAAATACAATAAATAATTAAATACAAAATAATAATAGAAATAAATAAAATGAAAATAAAAACATAAATAACATGCATATATTTTATCATATAATAAATTATGAATAAATTAAATTATAAATTATATCAATTAAATCATATTAATTAAATTAATTTTAAATTAAAATTAAAATTAAATTAATATTAATCAAATTATAAATTATATAAAAATAAATTATAAATTATAAATAAATTATATAATAAATTATAAATAAAATTATATAATAAATTTTAAAATTATTATATTTTAAACATTCCATGGAAATATAATAATATCACAGCTAATATAGTAAAATAACATTTATTTGTTCAACATAAAAAATATTTAGTGATTAATCAAGGGAAATTGAGCAGAGGGGTGAAGTCCTTAAAAAAATCAAATCCCTAAGGTAGTTAGCCCTAATTTAAAATCCCCTCTTCAATAAAAAATAATAAAAATGCATTTAATACATTAATTACCGGAGTTTCTAGATATAGCTCTGTTACAAAAATATAACCAAATGTGAAATATTTTTTAAGTAATTTGATAAAAAGTGCAACAAAATACCAATTACATTTTTATAGTGCATAAAGCAATCTGATTAAGTTGAAATAAAAACTTTTTATTTAAATTCTAGTATCTCCCTTTTTAAAGTTTAATATTAATCAATATTTTTCGGTAAAATAATTATCCGGTTAAACATTTTGTTGAACATTTTTGTGGCAGAAATCATTTTCCAAGAAAATACATAATTCTGTGATGTAACTCATTAATAAGAAAATAATTCATCTCGAAAAGAAGAGATTCGTTGAGATTATATTCTTCTTTTCTCTGTAGAAATCCATGTATCCTGATATTATTTTCACCTTGTTTCTGTATAAATCTTACATTTGATTATTTTTCAAAAAGGCAATTTGGTAGAAATCCATTCAAGCTGAAAGGAATTTTTTGTCTTAAAAAGTTCATGAAAATCTGATCTTATAAACATGAGAGGCTTACATTCCGTTTCAAATAGCTGAGTCAAAAGTTAATAAGATGTAACCAGGTTGAATGAAAATAAAGATAGGTAATCGGAAACTGGTTGAACTTACTGGTCATGTAAAATAAAGATATTAGACAGTAAGTCTACAAATGATCCATGATATACATATTACTTACATAGTCTTTTAATATGAAATTCTCCAAGTCAAATCATTATAAATAGAATATCAAATATTTCTTTAAAGCCATTGAGTAAGAAAATACGTTTCACTTACATTTATAAAGTAATAGCATTTTACTCCTCTTTCGTTAATGGGAATAGCTTTTATAACAAACAACGAATAAAAATTCTGTTTCTATATTGATTTAAACTAATTATTGGTCTGTGTTTAAAAAAATTGTGATCGATTTCATTGATTTCAATATTTAGTCCTGAACAACATTTTATTTTTTTTTTTATTAAAGTCAAAGAAGGTTTTAACGCTTTAACGCGAAGGCTGCTAGTTTAAATATGCATATAAATATTTATTTAGTTAAAGTATAACATTCCTATAAGAGTAATTTTACTAATTTACTAGAACTTAAATTGTCTAAAATATATTGGTGAATTGTACCACTATATTATATACCGTTTACAGACTTTATAATTTCAAATGATATTGGTATTTAGCCAGACTTTTTGGTTGGGTTCATTGTAACTCGGTTAAAGTAGAAAATTAAATACGTTTGTTGTTATTAGATCGATAAGTGAAGAAAATTAATGTTATTACTTCCTATTTAATGCATTCGAATGATTTTTCTTTCTGCATTGGTATAAAACTTTTATTTTCATCAAAATTGTTAAAGATTCTTTGCTTTTCATTTTCATGTTCTGTGACGAAAATTGTGGGAACGCAGGCTTACCTCTTAAACGGCCTTGGTGTGTGCTTTGCCGACACAGCGTCATGATGCTGAAAAAGGTCCAAGATGGCGCCTACGGTCTTATATAACAATGCAGTCTCGCAGAATCTTGTGTGCTCTCGCGCACGTATGCAAATTTGGAGGACTCTGTCTTTTATAAAAACAGGCCACTGGAGCCGATAGGACAGACGTGAAAACGAGTCTATGGAAAGTACCAACGGACGACGACGATGCTGCTTCAGTGAGCTGAGGTTTTGTGTACTCTTTTTTTCTTTGCAACCAAGTAAACTAGTGATAAAAAACAAAAAAGACGGGAATTATTCTCTATTACAGTAGATGGAGTTAGGACTTTATTTAAGTAATATACTTAATATATAATATTACTATAAGCTTGCTTGTATTGAAAATACTTGCTTCCTTGCTAGTCAATCAAACCATCTAATATAGTTAGTCTTACTTTCAATTATATTTGAAACTAAAATACAGTGACATTAGCTACGTCGCTAGGACTATTTCTGAATAGATACACAATGCTTTGAGCTTGACCAAACTGACTGCATTTAATTAATCCCGACGCGCTATGTGTTAATAGTTTTTTTCTCATTACGCTGGATTGCTATGTATATCCAATATGCTTTGTGTCCAAGACGACTGCCTATGTCTGATTTGCATGTTAAGTTAAAAAAAATTTTTTTTTTCTTCTCTTCTCAAACTAAACGTTACTTGCCATTCCAAACTCTTATAATTAACCCTAACTGTATTCTGTAAATTTAATCCTCTCCTGAAAACTAACAATCTGCTCTACTCCCCAAGCTGCCACTAACACTCATACAATACACCCGACTTAGATGGGGTCTTTAGCTTTCAGCCCTTAACCTTCGCATGCTGACCGATTGGAAGTCATGATCACTAAACATCCGTACATTTCTACCCCTTAGGCATGCATTAGTTCATTCTTATCCAGGTGGATACTAACTAACAACAGTCTGTACTTAGATATACAACTATCTATATTACATAGCAATAGCTGTCCCTTCCTTAACTTAGCAATGTTAAATACAAAAACTGAACCGATAGTCTATGATGCAAAATACAACTTCCTGACTTTTAAACGAAAGCTGAAGATATCTTCATTAGAAATGGTAACCTACTTAATACCTAGAATCTACATATATTCGCATCTACTGGAAATATGCCCATATATCTATTTATTGTACTATACATAATGTATACGACAGAGCATATAATTTACTCCCAATTATACCTGTACTGTAATGTACTTCATATCAAAAATTACGTAACTTGTATCTATTGAATATACAACTTAACTCTACTGCTATCTAAAATATCCAGAGCTTGTACAATTTTTTCTAGTTAATTTGTAATACCATACCATTCTGCAACACATTATTCTATTCCTAAGCCAACATAAAAATAAGAAAAGGAAAATTTTTCTTTTTTTTTTTAACCTAAAGGAAAAAACAAACCATGTTAACTCCTTCCAACCGACCTGTTTGCAAATATAGCTGCTTCCACTGCATGAACTCTCACTCAGCCCCTCCTCCAGTAACAAACAATGAAATAGCAATGTAATAACTTTGAGGAGTATAATTTTTCCGTTGATATATGACCCTTTTAAACTAATCCGTTAACATTAACCACCAATGCAGGGGCGCAGAAATACTAGGACCCAGGCGCGGGGAAAACCCTCTCGGTGCTAATGGACCCATAGATCTTCCCAGATCATCCGTCTAGGAGAAGGAAAGCTCTGAAGCTAAGCCTAAGGTGAAGAAGGCCTCTCCAGTCTTGGATGACAACCTTCCTAGAGCTGGTGACTCAAACAAATTACCGGTCTGCAAACCTAAACTGCTTAAGGAGTAGATAGGCACTGTCTATCGCCCAGCTTCCATACACCTTCTTTGCCTATTAGCTAGGCGTAGAGGTCGAATCACAAGGAGTCGACAGACCTTCAGTAGTCGATCTTGTTTCCTGACTAGGGCAATGAACGCCGTTTTCCCCACTCCCAACACATCTCATCCCCATAACTGGGCACTTGGGAGTGCTTGAATGCCATAATGCCAGTACAAGTAGATTGGGTTGACCATCGTCTAATGGGTTGAGGGTACCAGATAGACAGTTCCTGGCTGCTGTTCCCGACTGGTAGTATAGGGGCCCTAACTCTTTGGTAGCGCTTAGAGCGGCTGCTCCATCAACAGTTGTATAATACTGGGTTGTTTGTAGTGCCATGTCGCGCATGGAAAGCGACCCTGCACTCATCCCCGGTGGGCTATCCTGAGGCCACAATCCTAGTAGATGGCAGGACAACTGATGGTCTGCTTGTGTTGCATGTCTGGTATTCTGCATAACCACTTGTTCAGCATCCCTTACCTAAACTGAAATTCTTAAAAAAAACAAATGACAGTACAATAAAAAATTACGCTAAAACCAGGCCCAAACTCAAACAAAACCAACCTGCCTTCTCTCTTGAGGCTTGCATTTATGAACATCCATGGGCTTAGAACTAATTTAAATGATGCCGAAGCATTTCTCCTAACAAATACCCTAGATATCTTAGCACTAAGTGAGACTAACCTACACTCCTCCATCCCCTCTAACTACTTTAACATGCCTGGCTATCTCCCACTCTGCTGTAAGGACTCTGACAGACATATGCACGGACTTGGAGTCTACATTCGTAACACTCTCCCCTTGACTAGAGAAACAAACCTAGAATCGGACGATCAAGCCTTTATGTGCTTTAGACTAAACATACAACATAACATTAGCTACTTTTATTTTCTCTACCACTCTCCCTCGACATCACAAATGGTTACATTCCCGACCCGTTTCCCTAACCAGCAAGAACAACACGCATCACTTCTAGATCTGTTTCTGGCTACAGTTCCCGAAGATTGTATAACAAATACTGACAGCCCACTCGGGAACGCTGATCATGCAGTGATAATGGTCGAAATCGCCCTAAACTCTAGACCCAAAACTGAAGAGCCAGTGCTCAAAACGATATTATATAAAGATATTATAAAAAGGCTGATTGGGAAGCCATCAGAGATCTTATCAGAGATGCCCCATGGGGAAATCTTTTTTCTCTTCCTGCTGAACAGTGTGCAAATAAGACCACTGAATGGTTTAAAATGGCAATTGAAGCACATGTTCCCATGCGGAAATTTTATAGCAAGCCCCACTCTCCCCAATGGTTTATTTCTACTTGCGCAATTGCCATTCCTCAAAGGCAGCATGAATGCCGCAGATTTAACCGACATATGTCCAGTTCAAACAGAGAGAAGTATATAGAAGCTAGAAGTAATGTTAAAAAAGAAATATAGACAGCTACGAGAGAATTTACTGAAACCACTAAAAAACGCATTGAAGCACAAAAATTAGGAACTCGTGACTTCTGGAAAATCTACAACAGTGTAGTAAATAATTGGCAATCAACTAACCAACAATCACGAGGTTGTTTGCTCAGCAATCGACAAGGCTAATATGCTTTCCAGTCGGTTTGCTTCAAACTCCACACTGGACCCTTCCAACCACCCCTGCCTGGGAGGAAGCCACGGCACCAACATGCTCCCCAAAACAACACTGAACAAGGCGCTTCCTATAGTGACAGTGCGAGTTGATGGGTGAAAGCACTCAGTGCTGGTTGACACCGGATGCACCCAAACCCTCATACACAAGAAATGTTGCACCGGATGGACGAAACAGAAGGTCCCAGTATTAACCATTGGCAGAGGCTGGCTGGTGTGTTGTGGGGTGAGCATTGTCCATATAAGCGTTGGCGATGCCCCCCCCCTCGTGGCTATGGTCGACAGGTAGCTTCTTGGATATGACTTTCTCCTTGGAATGGACACTATTACACAGCTGGGTGGAATCACCGTGGATGGCGCCAGTGATGTGAGATTTTCCCAACGGGAGGAACAGGTCGGCGCGACAATCACTCTTGATGAACTTGACTTCCACTCGGAATACAACAAGGGCACAAACGTGTTGATCTCGTCCTGAAAGTGGTTGGCCGACCAGCCACCAGTGTTCTTGAGGAATTGTCTGATGGAGTATCCCACTCCCGCATGGCTTAGGGGCAGTACGAGGCAAAACTCCAGGTTTGGATGGATCATGGCTGGCTGGCTGATTCTGACACAGAGGATGAGCTCGGGCCACCAAGAGGGCTGATCCCCCTGATGGCCGTCAGGCAAGAGAGTAAACAGAAGGTCCAACCTGTCATGGATTACCAGGAACTCAATGAACACGTTGACTCACACATGGCAGGGGCTGATGTCTGCACACATAAACTGAAAGAATGATGGCGGCAGAGAGCATACATGGCAATCCTGGACCTGCGAAGAGCCTATCTGCAGATATGTCGAGAAATTTCTGTGGCCGTTCCAGACAGTCGAGATCAAAGGGACTCGCTATTGTTTGGCCAGTTTGGGTTCGGCCTGAATGTGGCCCCGAACATTATGACAGCAATTATGCAGGCGATCCGGCGTCAGAATGAAGCCGTGCGACAGGTGACGTCGTCGTATATCGACGACATTTTCGTGAACGAGAACTTCATGTCTGCCCAGGCAGTGAAAGAACACTTTGAGAGCTTTGGGCTGTTGTGCAAGGAGCCAGAGTGCCTGCAAAATGGAGCGAAAGTTCTTGGCTTGTATGTAAGCGGCAGCGCAGATGGACTCCACTGGAGAAGAGGTGGTGACACCTCGGAAGTCCATTCAACATCATGCGTTGCAGCATTTTTTACATCTACAGAAAACTGGTGGGCCACTTGCCCGTGTGTGGGTGGCTCGGGATGGGGTGGCGGCCATAAAGTGATGTGTGACTGCCATGTCAATGGGATGGGACGATGAGGTACACGATGCCGCCCTGCAAAGTATGCTGGTGGAAGCTGTGTCCAGAGTGACCAAGGATGACACTGTGCGAGGGAGCTGGTGCATCGATGGGAGCGAGTTTACAGTTTGGGTAGATGTCAGCTCACTCGCCCTTGGCGTTGCTCTGGCGGTTGATGGATTTATCGTATCAGCCAGAAAATGACACAGGGCACATAAATCTGGCTGAGCTTGATACTACACTCAAAGGGATAAATCTGGCGCTTCAGTCGCAGGCCAGAGTGCTACACATCGTCGCAGACTCTCTGTGCATGCATTGGTGGATAACCGATGCCTTGAGTGGGAAAGCACGGTTGATAATGAAGGCATCGGCCGAAATGCTAATACAGAGACGACTTGCTACCCTGACCGAGATCATCAAGGAATTCAACCTGCCCATAGATGTGACACTGGTGCAGTCCTGTCAGAAATGCACGGATTGCCTGACCAGAGTGCCACGCCATTGGCTGGACTTGCCAAAAGAAGTGGACGAACCAGCACCTGTGAATTGTGCCGCGGTGGGCGTCGGCTTAGCCCAGGCCATGTTGCTGACACTGATGAATTTAGCATTTTCAATTATAATCTCACTAAGAATTCCTGAAAATTTCATGGAAGGATCCACTTTCGAATTTTGCTTTTGAATTTTGCAATTTTGTTTATTAAATTTTGACATTTATGTATATATGATATTTTTGTATATATTTTGTATTGTTTTAATATTTTATACTATTATTTCAGTTCAATGCTGAAAAAAAAATCATGATGGAAGGTAAAAACAAAAACAAAATCGCAAATTGGTGGTTGGTTAGTGTTCGCACCGTATATCTTACAAACAATAATTTAAAAATTTAAAGGCATGGTTCAAACAAGTTTGTTACAAAATAGAATTTATATGTGAAGCAAATATACGTTTTGTATAAGAGTCTGCAAAGTTTTTGTGTGTATAAAATGCCGAAAAAATATCTATCGATCTTTCTATATGCATGTATGTGCGTGTATATATATATATATATATATATATATATATATATATATACTAGACTAGACTACCCGTAACCCGTTGGGTCAGTATGTTATATTAGCTATGGAATTCATGTATGAGCGTGGCACTTGTGACGTAAAGAAAATAGGGTTTTTTGACATAACAGAAACATTTCTATGAAAGTATATTAAAATGAAAAATCACCGACGGATAGCTCAAACATGAAAAAAAATCCTCCCTGTTCGTGTAAAGTTACCTATTTTTCCGAATAATCGCTCAAAAATCGAAAATTAAACATGATTTTCCTACGGATCGAACACCGAAGAAAGTCATTTAGCAGCAAAAACGCACCGATGAGAAATATAAGAATGAAAACCCCATACTGGAATCCTGCAACCAAGTTATAGAAACTTAAAATCTAAAAAGAAGTAATTAATAAAACCTGAAGCAAAAAATAAAACCTAAATAAATAAAATAAAATAAAACTAATATTGAAACAGATTAGTAAATGTGTCAACAAATTCACCGTTCTCACACAACTATTTTGTATCTAGAAATGTAAACAAAAAATAAAAAAGAAAGAAGGAAGGAAAAGGGACGGATAGAGAGTAGTAGTAGTAGTAGTAGTAGTAGTAGTAGTAGTAGTAGTAGTAGTAGTAGTCTTCGCTTTACTACAATTGTTCTTATGTTTGTCAATGGGTTAAAGTTGTTTAGTTGTAAGAAAATAGCGACAGTATAGTTGTAATAAAGAATAGTTGCAAAACACCTCCACTCTTCCCATGTTAAATAATAATTTCGAAATAATAACGTTAATATTTCAGTGCGCAGGTCAAAATCTGTAAAAAAAAAGATTTGTGTTTATTTGTTTATGTTGTTATGGGTTAATGTTTATGCGTGCATGCGCAACCGGATATCGTAAATAAGAAAGTGGGTTACATCACTCGTTACAAGATCGTTTGAGTTTTATAATTATATATATATATATATATATATATATATATATATATATATATATATATATATATATATAATTTTTAAAACAGTAATCTACAGACATGCATGTTTCGAGGCCCTACCTCTCCTCAGCGTAGCTTGACTGTCTCTCTAGGCATTGAACCCCAGATGATATGTATTACAGCCCCATCCGTTACGCTATTAAGTCCTGAATAATTTTACTGTTATTTTGATCGTTTATAAACTTATATAGATTTCTTGTTATTTAAAAAAAAAAAAAAACATACGGATATGTAGCGTCTTCACCTTGAAGATCTTTTTTTTTTCTTAGAAATCGCCCATATTTTATTTGGACGTAAACAAATAATATTTTTATTTATTTATGTATTATTTTTAAAACAATAATCTACCGACATGCACGTTTCGGGGCCCTACCTCTCCTCAGCGTAGCTTGACTGTCTCTGTAGGCGAAAACACTACTTAATTGTATTTATCGTTGAAAAAAAGTAACGAGAAATCTACATAAGTTTATAAACGATAAAAATGACAGTAAAATTATCTAGGATTTCATAGCGAACCGGACACCACACCGGACTGTTATTACGTTGTAGAAAGGGTGTTCATATATATGTCGTGTTATTGTATGTCGTGTTACTAAATGTCTATAGTGGCTTCTTCACTATCTGAACCCTAAGTTATCGTGTTGTAGGCTAGTTATGTTCCGTGATCGTCTAAGTGGGTTGCCTGCGTGTGTATCAGAATTACATAAACGCATACACGTATTTCGACATACCTCATCAACTTTTCAACTGCGTCGTTGATGTTTTGGTCCACATTTAATCTGTTCTTAGATGGAAACTGGAATCTGTGAACGAATGCCTTTCAACTCCAAGCCTATTTATATAGTTTTTTTTATTACTTCCCAGGTGCCGATCACAGAAGAATCGGAAGTGAATATCTTTGCTTGTGGGTTTCTCTTTTCTCCAATCTGAGACACGTCTGCTCTCTCTCTCTCTGATGAGGGAGATACGACCTATTAAACTGTCCGCTGTGTTTGACGTCTTCTTTTCAACTAATCTATTTTCTCAGCAAACCAGAACACATGACAGAAAGACACTTACTTCGATGCTGGTCAATTCTCTTCCGGTGCAACTTGTCCAGTTTACATGTTGATATTTTGACAACTTTTATTGAAACATAGTTTCACATCTCATCTTGTATTTACTTCACATTAGATAGCACCCTAGGTGTGTCAGAATTTTGGGGCATTTTTTGACACCCCTAACACAAAACTGCGAATAAAATATAAAAAAAACCTCGTAATTTCTCTTTTTAAAGTGGGTTGTTCATTTTCTTTATAGAAAATACTTCCAAAATAAACTATTAAAGTTGTTTTAAAAAAATAATAGAAGTATTATTTGTTATTTAAAGAAAAAACAGTGTTTATAAAGTGCCTGCGCGCGTTCATGCAGCCATTTTTTTACGTAATGAAATCAATTGAATTTTACGAGGTAAATTTTTTTTAATTTTTAAATTTATAAAATCTAAAGTTTTTCTAATGGTTCAATTCTTACTACATTTTCCGGTTCAACGTGAAATTTTATTCTCTTTCCAATAAACCGAATATAATATTCTAGACAAGCGGTTTTTTTTTTTTAATTCACTCCCCCATTTCGAAATGCCTATTCAAATGAAAATAATTAATTTTTTCACCTCAAATTTATATATCACAAATTGAAGATAAAAGAACAATAAATAAAATAAGCTAATTTAAAACCAAAAAAGAATAGTTATTTTCAAATTTACCTGTAAAGTTCAAAGTTTAAAACCTGCTTTTAAAAAACCATGTTGAATTTTGTTTTTAACGTGAAACCTTATAATCTTGTTATATTGTCCAGAAATTTTCGTACAATTACGACAATTTTTTATATTTCATTCAATGTTTTTTTTAGATATTTAAAAAAATCACTCCATAAAGAAGAAATAAAATATATTAAATCAAAACTCATGTATTTATTTGGGAGAAGAAAAAAATCGAAATTCGTCGGGTGTTTTTTAGGCAAAAACTGATAAGAATTTACATATATTTATTATATTAAGTTAAAATTCGTTGAATTTCGTGAAATCTTTTTTAAAGAAAACCGATTTTAAAAAAATATTGTATATTTTTCGATAAAACCTTTTATTATTTTAAAGTTTGGTCTTTGCTCTTTTTACTGAAACAAAAAATTGGAGTTTAAATTACATTATTCATATTGTTATAAGCTTCGAAAGATAGCGAATCTATTAATCACTCCTTTTTTAATGGCGAATTCTGACACTCCTAGATAGACAGATAGATCTATCTATCGATCGAGCGATAGATAGATAGATAGATAGATAGATAAACAGATTCAAAGATAGATAGATAGACCGATAGATAGATAACAGATAATTTATCTTCCATAACCATACACCCTGTGCCAGAATTATATGCAAATCGATATTTTTTTTTCTAACTTCGATAGTTTTCAATGAAAATTCGTGAAACTTGGCATGTTATACGGCAACACTCACGCATGTGCGGATATAAAATTTTAAGCTGATCTGTGCAATAGCGAGCAAACGGCAGCCATTTTCGTGACTTGCAGTTTTTTTCAGCATGCCAACTTTATATGTGAGATGGGACGTAAAGGTGTTTTAAGTCAAGCTGAGAAGTCTGAAATTGTTCAAAGGCTCCATAATAAGATTTCCATCTTAGAAATTGCAAAAGAATTACACTGTGATCATCGTACAATCAAAAAATATTGTACTAACCCTCAACTTTGCAACGGACGTTCTGACAAAGGGAAAATTTGTAAGAACTCATATCTGTCACGTCGAACAATGAGCAAAATCAAGAGAGAAGCTCGCCGTAACCCACTTGAAACTAGCAAACAAGTTTTTGAAAAAGCTGGCGTTCCTGATGTGCCCAAATCAACTTGTTGCCGCATCCTGAGGACGATTGCAAAATTTGGAAAGCCAGAGGTCCGCCCCTAGTTGAAGGATATCCACAAGGAAAACAGGATGGAGTGGGCAAGAGATCACATGAAGGTGAATTTTCAAACTGTTTTGTTCACCGATGAGTGTCGAGTAACCCTTGATGGACCCGATGGATGGAGGGGAAGACTGTACCATAATGAAGGTCTACGTCCCCAAAGGATCCGGCATCAACAAGGAGGTGGTGGTGTGATGTTCTGGGCTGCAATCATTGGCAATGAGCTGGTAGGACCATTCAGAGTCGCACATGGAGTGAAAATTACCGCCAAACTCTACATTGACTTCATTAAGGAACACTTGGAACCCTGGCATGAGAAAAAGAATTTGGCATTCCGAAAAAATATGGTATTCATGCATGATAATGCACCGTCTCATTCTGCAAGGATAGTCACTGAATATTTGGAGAGTTTTTGGCAGACATGGGAAAATAATGCGATGGCCAGCCTATTCTCCAGATTTAAATCCCATCGCAAATCTATGGAGGATCTTGAAACAAAATATTTACTCCGGAGGAAGGCAGTACAACTCCAATGATGACCTCAGGAATGCTATTCTGACTGCTGCCAAAGACATTTCATCAGATGAAATCGAAAGTTTGACATCTTCAATGGACCAAAGGCTTTTTGCTCTTGTCAATAAAAATGGCAATTATATAAGATATTGATTGTACTATGAAACCATATTGAAGTTGTTTGTTCTTTATTATTGTTGTTCTCAATTTACAAATTCCTAGAATAATCAATAGTTCGATAATCTTTTAGCACTTCACCATTGTTTTACATATAAAGTTGGCACGCTGAAAAAAAACTGCATGTCACGAAAATGGCTGCCGTTTGCTCGCTATTGCACAGATCAGCTTAAAATTTTATATCCGCACATGCGTGAGTGTTGCCGTATAACATGCCAAGTTTCACGAATTTTCATTGAAAACTATCGGAGTTAGAACAAAAATATCGATTTGCATATAATTCTGGCATGGGTTGTATAACAATGGGGTTCGATTCCTAGAGAGACAGCCAAGCTATTCTAAGAAGTGGTAGGGCCCCGAAACATGCATGTCCGTAAATTACTGTTTTAAAAATAATAGATTAATAAATAAAAATATTATTTCTTTACGTCCAAATAGGCGATTTTCTAAAATAAAATTCAACGTGAAGACGCTACTTAACCGTATTATCGTTAAAACAAAACAACAATATAGATGATGATGATGATGATGATGATGATGATGATGATGATGAAGGAAAAGTAAAGTTACATACTTTACAAATTTATTAAATCATCAATCGTTTAAACAACGAATATAATAATCAATGTATTATCAAAGAATTGCTCTTCTCCTCAGAAGGAGAAATCAATAAATTTCTAATATGTGGAATAAATTAAAGCATAATTTCACTTCGTATTTTCTAATACAATGAAGCAATCACAATAAAAGTAAACGCTTTATAACTTTTTATCCATAATAACATAATTTCGAACATAAATAGATATGATTCTTTTATATCTAACTGGCAAGGCTACATGGCATTACCCTAGTGAAGGTATAAGAGTTCAAAATATTGCATGTCGTATATCTGCTAACATGAAACAATAATACGGGTGCATATGAAATCGATGTGTAGTATTTTTTTATGGAAATCGCTCGAGACAAGGCATGAAACCACTTGATGTAAGGAGATAACAGGAACGAAAGCTGATCAATGCAAAGACATGAGATGCTTCTTGACCTTAGTCTTGAAAAGACCAAGGCTGTAGGTAGAAGGAAGACAGTGAGCATGAAAAGAGTTTCACAACCGCGCAGTCCTTGGAAAGAATCTACTGAAATAGGAAGCTGTATTACAATGACGTATTAAAACAGTGAATTGATGGAGACCTCTAGACCAAGAGTCAAATGAGCTGAAACAAAGGAAGCAGGGAATAGATCAGACAATTCTGAGGAACACATGTCAGTATAGTATTTGTAGAAAAGCCTGTGACTAGCGCAGAGAAGAAAGAATAGGCCAATCAAATTACATACACGTTTCTGCAATTTATCAAGAATTTTCAAATGGGCACAGATTCACCGACTGAAATATGACATACATTGTTTGGCTGTGGATTTGTAAAGATAATGAACTGCCTTGGATGTGAGAAAGTGTTCTTTTCCCTCTCTTAATGCCGCTATCACTGTGTCCTCTAAAGGTTATGCAAACTTTTGAATCAATCTGGATAGTCCATCTGCATGTCCAATATTTTTGGATGAAATGTACTCCATTTTAAAATTATAATTCAACAGAATTATGCTTCATCGTTGAAGTCTGTTTGCAATGTGAGTTGGTATGCCTTTTTTAGATCCAAAAATAGTCAACAAGGGCTTGTGGTGGTCAGTCTGCAACGTAATGAATAAATCTATGGAATTTTCCATGAATAAATCTATGGAATTTTCTAATTGCATAAATTATTGCTAAACGTTTTCAATTTGAGAATAGTTTCTCTCTGCAGGCAAAAGTGATCTGGAAGCATAAACTATTGGCTTCGTTGATCTGTCTTCCAGTCTATACTATATAATCACTTGCATCTGATGCCACAATCAATTCCTTCTGTGGATCGAAGTGCTAAATCAGATAGCAGGCATTTCTTAATCTCTTCAAATGCGCTTTGGCACACCTTTGACCACTTTCGTCCTTTTTTTAATAATTTGTTCAATGGTGCTCTCAACTTATACATTTTTGGGATATAGAGCATAATATTGTGCTAAACCCAAAAAAGATTGTAACTGGGCAACATTGCTAGGTGCTAGCATCCTCTCAATGGCTTCTGTTCTTTGAGGATCCGGTCTTCTGCCTTGGCTGTCAATGATTTGATCCAGATATTTTATCTGTTTTAAAAAAATTCACATTTTTCAGCACTCAATTTGAAACCAAATTCCTCAATTATTTGGAAAAATGTTCTGATATGTTCCTTATGTTCCTGCACATTTCTACTCTTTACAAGAATGTCATCCAAATATGCGATTGCAAAATCTAAATCGGCAAGCATTGTGTCCATTATTTGCTGAAATAACGCTGGAGCTACTTTCAAACTAAAAGGGAGCCTTTTGAGTCTGAAGAGTCCTAAATGGGTACTGATACATAAATACTTCGAACATTCTTCACTGACTTTTACCTGAAGGTAAGCCTCGGATAAATCAATTTTGGAGAAAATTTTCCCTCCATTCAGCTTTGTAAAAATATCTTCAGAGGATGGGAGTGGATAACTATGATCCATGACAGTCATTGAGGCCTGTAGAAAAATCGGCACATACCCAAATCCTCTTATTTTTCTTTTTAACATATACAGTGGGGCTTGCCCACTCAGAATAGTCAACTTTTTCGATCACACCATTTTCCTGCAGTCTCTGCAGTTCAATTTCAATATCTTCTTTTGAAGAAAAAGGAACGTTTCTGTTTGGCTTAAAAACAGGTTTCACATTTTGCTTTAGTTCAAAATTCACTTCGGTCTTAGTACACATACCTAACCCCTTAGAAAAAACCCTGGGCAATTCATTTTTCAAGACCGTAAGAAAATCCTCATTTTGTTTGAAATTTTTCTTTTCATTTACACTCACACTGTTATAAAATGAATTTATGGGTAGCTTCCATAAATCAAACAAAACGATCCAATCAATTACGAAAAGGCAAGATTTATACCTGGAACAACTGACACTTTTGCAGAAAAAGTTTTTGATGCAAGGGATACACTACAATTAAATTCTCCCATGAATTTTAATCTCTTGCTGGATACTCCTTTGGCAATTTTAAATGTTTTTCTAGTTTTGGACACCCAATCCTCTTCCAGATCACTTCGTCGATGATTGAAATATCGCTACCTGTATCCAAAAGTAGTTTCACTATGCGACCATTTATTTTAGTATTGACAAATTTTCTTTTACTTCCTTGTCTCACTTCTCCTTTTGACAACACCACATTTACTTTAGACTTAAATTTTTGTCTTTGTTTATTTTGTTTAGTTCGGCACTAGGAAGATCGGTGTCCGATTAAACCACATTTGGCACAAGGTTGGTCTTTAAAAGGGCAATTTTTCTTAAGTGCGAACCCGCACAGCTCCAACATTCAAAACTTTTTCCTTTGTTCTTGGGAAATGTTTTTTGTTTTACCATTAGGACGTGGGATATAGTTTTTCCCTCTATCCTAGTGGTATCCCTTTTCACATTTATCAATTTCTGACATTCTTCTGCCACTTTTTGAAAGTTAATTTCTGGATCTTGCTCCATAATCAATAAAATCCTTGACCTTAAGTCCTTGTCCTTCGGTGCTGTCAGTCCCTTAAACATGTCAACTGACAAATCTTTTAATTTAAATAGTTAGCACTGGGCGTTGACTTTACCCGCATATGTGATAATATCATCAGTTTCTTCTTTTTGCATGTTCAAGTACTTATACCTTCTATGAAAAAGGCTGTCTCTGTCACCAAATATCGAATACAAAATTTGAACAGTTTCCGAAAAAGAAATATCTTCCGGTTTCTTTGGTAAAATCAAATTCGGAAATCTTGTGTTTTCCTCCGTACCCAATTTCTGAAGTAGAAGTGTGATTCTTTCCTCGTCCGATCATTTCTCACATCTTTTTGTAAAACTCGTCTCGAACCTACAATAATAGACAGGGAACGTATTAGCTCATTCTGGGTCGTATTTGAACTCCGCTAAAGAGTTGGCTATACCCTCTGCTGAAAAAAAATCTACATACGCCATCTTCAGATTTTTGTAACAACACAGTTTCACATAACAGACGATTCTCTGTAGTTTGCTGAATGACAAATGATTCAAAACATTCTTGCTGAATCAACATCCGTTTTTGAAATTTAATTTGAGTTTTTTGTTGAGCGATCAAGCTTTCAGTTATCATTTTCGTTAACTTTGTTATTTGTTCGGAAGACATTTTTTTTAAACGCACAAATACAAAGTCAACATATACAAAATTTTGTTCCAAAAAATAAGATGCCCCCCCCCCAAATCTCGTCACAAAAATAAAAAATTTGTCAGGACTTGAGAAATATCCGAAGAAAAAAAAAATTCACCATACAAAATATCAATAGTTTACAAATTTTCAGAGATCCTTTTCGTCTTTTTCAAATATGTAAACTTCTTTTAAAAATTTCTTTATGATACAAAAACAATTTCCACAGTATAATTCATTTTATCGTATTAACCAAAAACAAAACACTCCCGAATTGCTTTTCAACACAAGACGATATTATAATGTTGGCGGCTCCCGTCTGGCGGGAATCAAACAACATTAAAGAACAACACAGACATAGGTGTTAACAATCGATCGGTCGCCAGACATTTTTGTGGTGGTATGGGGGGGGGGCTCTATATTGCCTTAGGAAATGTGGTAACTGGGTTTTCCAGTTGTGGCCTTCCACCGTCGCCGCAAGAACGCATTTTTTTAGGGTGCGTATAAAACGCTCTACTTCACCATTTGCCTCAGGCCATAGAGGTGCAATGCGTCTATGTTTGAAACCTGCTTGTGCTGCTAAGTCTCTAAAGTCTTGTCCTTGAAATGGCGGACCATTATCGGATTTTAGAATGGTCGGATATCCTTGTCTAGCAAAGATCATGTTTAGACGGGGAATAACTGTACACACAGATATTGAGGGTATTACCTCCATTTCAGGGAATCGGCTGTAATCGTCGATTATGACTAACACATAGTGACCTGATGGGAACGGACCTGCAAAATCGACTGAGATTTCAGTCCATGGTGCAACTGGTAGTGGTGAGGAGTGCATGGGTTCGCGGCTCATCTGCCTTGGGTCTGAGGCTTGGCAGGGAATGCATCCGTGTATTGTTTTCTCCACCAATCTATCGATTCCTGGGAACCACATTTATTTTATTAGTTGCTTGGTTTTGACCATGCCCTGGTGAGATTGATGAGCTATATCGACTGATCTCTTCCTTAATTTTGAGGGAATTACAAACCGGTGTCCTCGAAGGATGAGACCATTGTGTATTGAAATTTCATCCTTGAATGGGGAAAAACTTGACAGCTGGGAATCATTCCATCGTCCACAGCAACCATGACCTTTTGTAACTGGGGGTCCTGTTCTGTGGCTTGTTTGACTTCTTCAAGAGTTAAAGATTTTGGTATTATATTCTTAGCTACATAACTTATGTAGGCTTCTGCTACATTGTCTTTAGATGATATGTGTTTTGGGTGATGACTCAGTCCGTACGGTTTTGGTCATCTTTCCCGGGATGGTATACTAGGTTGTACTGGTAGGGAATGAGACGAATACGCCAGCGTTCAATCCTTGTTGTTGTCGGTTTAAAACTTTTTACAATCCCAAGAAGAGGACGATGGTCGGTGATGATTTTGAATCTCGCTCCATATAAATAGAGATGAAAATGTTCAGCTGCATATACGATGGCTAACATCTCTCTCTCAGTTTGAGACTATCGCTGTTCTACATCTGTGAGGGCACGACTGGCATAGCATAGCACCTTCCCATCTTGTGTCAGAACTGCACCTAATCTAACTGGGCTTGCATCTACCAGGATGTTGGTGTTTTTCTTCGGGTCGAAGTACGCCATCACTTCAGCTCCAGTAAGAGTTTCCTTTAACTTGTTTGCAGCTGCTTCTTCTTCTTCTGTCCATCTCCAATTAGCATCTTTTTTGTGAGCCGTCTCAGTGGTTCACTAATAGTGGCATAATAATCGAGCCACATACTGTGTCATGCCCAAGAATGATCTGACGTCACTAATGTTCCTTGGAGATTTTCATTTTGTAATGGCAGAGATTTTCTCTGCATCTGGGGACACTCCATTCTCACTGAAAATGTGTCTGAAGAAAGTCAGTTTCCGTACAGAAAAAAGGCATTTTTCTTTGTTCAGCTTGGCTCCTGCTTCTTGTAGACGTTTCAGAGTGTTCCTCAAGCTGATGTCATGTAATGGCTGGTCACGTACATAAATTATTATGTCGTCTGATAGGTTTTTCACTCCTGGGATGTCTCTGAGGAGGTCTGACATAGCTTTTTGAAATAGTTCAGAGGCTGCATTCACACCAAAAACTTAGACGCTTGTAACAAAATAAACCTGCATGTGTGGCAAATGTCGTTATATATCTGCTGGACTCTTCCACTTCTAGTTGATGATAAGCATTGGAGAGGTCTAGTTTGCTGAAAACTGTACATCCATTTAAGTCTGCTATTAAGTCGTCTACATTTGGCATTGGATGTTTTATCCGTTGAATGGCTTCATTTGCATTTCTCATGTCGACGCAAATTCGTACGCTACCATTTTTCTTGGGAACTACCACAACCGGGCTAACCCAAGGGGTAGGTCCAGTGACTTCTTCAATCAAATCCATTTCTCTGAGACGTTTGAGTTCCATCTCCATGTCTTTTCTCACATGGAAAGGTATCCTGTGGTGTCGCTGAGTTACGGGGGAAACTGATGAGTCAATGTGGAAATTAATAGTAACTCCGGAAATTTTTCCCATCTTTCCATCAAACAAAAGTGTGGGGAACTCGTCTTGAATTGGGATCGTCACATGGAACGTGAAGTTAAACGTTATCATTCCCAGTGCTTCAGCAGAATCACCACTCAAGAGGTTCTGCTGTTCAACTAAAGGATTGTCGCTGTCGACCACAAATATCTTAGCCCTACAGGATTTATCACGAAATTCTATGCTCGCATTAATAAATCCTCGGATGGGTATGGCATGTTTAGATCTGTACGCAAATATCCGGGTCATTGTTTTGTTTATACGTGGTTTGTGCTTTAAACCATCATATATGTGTCCAGCAATTATATTGACACTAGCACCCGTGTCTACCAAAAACGTACAGGGGAATTATTGACAAGGACGGTAACTCTTGGTGTCTTAATTGACGGTGTAAATTTCACCGAGTACACAGACTCGTCACTAGACGTAGAGGGGGATACCGGAGGAGGATTGGTGAAACGAATTACTCTTACTGGCTTTGCTTTGCATGCTCTCGCAAAGTGGTTTTTCTTGTGGTAATTCTTGCATTCTTTCCCTCGGGCTGGACAAGTCGGGTGTGTAGAAGAGTATCCACAATAGTGACACGTTTGCTGTCTGCCATCTTTTTTTGTCCACCACGCGGTCGATTCTTCGAGGTGTCATGGCGACTGTTTTGCCGTGAGTGTTCACAACAAATGTCTTTACTGCCGTTGGTGTTGAAATTTTCGTTATTTCCATTTGTGAAACGCTTGCAGTTCTCGTTGCTGTAAAGAGCGTGTAGTTCATTACGCTCCATGTCTGTGGCACGCGTATAAGCCAGTTCGATTGCCCTCGCTTCGTCCAGGACTTGCTTTAGCATAGAGTTGTCTCTTAGCGCCTTCCTTCTGACTTTAGAGGATGTGCACCCCTGCAAAATTTGGGCAAGATCTCTGTTTTTATCTTCAAAATCGCACGTGGAGGCTAGAGTCCGTAGTCGTGTATGATACGAGTCTAAGCTTTCATTCGGGTCTTGCATGGCCCGTCGAAACTTGAAAATTTCGTACGACGTGTTCTTTTGCGGCGTAAAATGATTTGTTACTGACTTTTTTGTAATTTCATCTTCACCCGAAACTACATTTGACGTCGTCCAAAATGTTGCGCCTATGCCCTTTTGTTGGTCTGTGAAATCGTGGAAAATATCGAAAACTTCGTCTCCTGTATAGTGGAGAAGTGTCGCTTTCTTTTTTTTTTATCGTCGTGAATGTCCATTGTGACAAATAAATTCTCCAACCTGTCTATCCATTTTTTCCTATGAACGGCTGTTGTGGTTTAGTCCACATGTACGCTGTTGTGGTTTGGTCCGCATGTTCGCTGAAACTGGGAAAAACTGGTAAACCACCGCTGGCCATTTTTTTTTTTTTTGTATTAAATTCCGAAAATTATGTAGCATGAGCTCGTAACGAAAAATAATCTCTCGTCGCCAGATATAATGTTGGCGGCTCCTGTCTGGCAGGAATCAAACAGCATTAAAGAACGACAACACAGACATAGGTGTTAACAATAGATCAGCCGCCAGATAGCTGCCGTCCGAGCTTACTTTATTAGAGAGTACGCATCTAAGGGTAGATAACTCTTAGGGTTATGTCCCTTTACTTGTGTACATCACAGATATGACGTCAACTTTTCAGAAAGTTCAAAGAAAAACGGCAATAAAAATATAAAAAATTTTTGTACTTGCGTGAATAGTTGTCTTTCGCTTTCTAAGAAGTATATCCTTAATCGGATATAAACTCTTGAGAATTTTTTTTTTCGCGCTCACCACGTGTTCACTTTCTTTTTCTTATACTGAGTTCGCATCTCGTCTCCAGTGCCAATTTGATATGTCCTAAGGTGACCAATCGAAGATAAAGTATTCCTTGAAAGGAATAAATATACACTGTAGTTTAAATACTGAAAGAGACGTTTATTTACGTATTTACATAGAGACAAATAAAGCGTGTTAATGTTCAGGGGGAAGTCTCTGTTTTTTTTCAAGGGTCCAGTGAAAACCGGTGATTCGGTTCCTTATGCAGAATGTTCTGGATTGGTTACCTATCTCCACATAAAACTTTGTTGCTGTCGGACTGAGGTGTGGTTCTGTTCAGTTTCAGGAGGTCTGCTCTCACAGATTTTACCTTCTCACTGAGAGGCGTTAGGGTTATTATTAGTTGCCTGATCTATGATTGCTGTGAAATGCCGATGGATTTTCTAAGGAATTTTTGTAGATCTGAGTGCACTTCACCTACCCACCTGACCATATGTCTAATCTGATGCATAAGAGGTAAATAAACATGCATATTATTATTAAATATATATATATATATATATATATATATATATATATATATATATATATATGATAAAAAATTGACTTAACAGATCTCGTAGCATAGACAAATAATGGCTCACATTTACATGAATTTCTCGTCTGCCGAACATATCGAACATACATTAAACAGAATTGAAGATTAGTTAAAAAATTATGTGGAATCGATTATCAATCCTGACAATAAGTGTGCAGGCAAAACAGTCTAGTTGGGGCACACGTACGCACACTATTCTTAAGCTAAAGATGAGTCTTTCGTTTGTCTTTTTATTACATTGCTTCACTAATAATTAACATTGAACACTGTATGTAAGCAAGTAACAGCTGTCGAACAATGAACCCAACTATAGACAAGACAAGGCTGATAGCTATCTGAAGCTTTTAATCTATAGGATTATTTTAAGTTCCTTTTTCCTATGAGAAAGTGATAAACTTATAGAAAGACTAGTCTTAACAGACTTTAAGATCAACTTTTTTAATATTGTTTATGACAACAAAAATGTTGCACACAAAAAAAAGAAAACAAAACTTTATATACAAAGAACGATCAGGTATTTATTCAAGTTGCTTACACTGTTGGGTGTAGGTTGACAAGATTAGGACAGTGTCCAAATGATGAAGGTAAGAAAGTGCAGTTGACCGCCAAAACTCTACAAGCAGTATATATTTGGATAAAGATAGTCGATGCTCGGGAATCCAATGGACAGAAGCAGGAGAGAGAGGTAGAGAGAGAGAGGTAGAGAGAGAGAGAGAGAGAGAGAGAGAGAGAGAGAGAGAGAGAGAGAGAGAGAGAGAGAGAGGGGGGGGCGACTTTATTCGTTGTTTCCAGGATCCTTTCATGACATGCAATTCTCAAAGGGGTCTGAAGTAGTCTATTAAGAGATGGATGAAATTAATACTACTTGCAAAGTTGGTTGGTTATCGTTATCACCCAACAACCTGACAATGTTACTTTCCACATGAAGAAATAAATATTCGCTCCCATCATTTTCTAATAACTTAACTTGTAGCAATAAAATCAAATCCTTACTCACAAGATAACAAGCAATTTATTAATAAGAACCCTTGAGTGGAAGTTGTTGAATCAAGTGAGTCGTAGTATTTACAGGCATTTTTAATTTCATCCGAGAACTACAACAAGAGATTTTATTAACATATGCCTCGTAAAGTCTCTTGAAGGTGAAACGGTGCCTTCCTGATAACATGTTGCTGTTATGGGTTGCCTCTACTGCCTCCATTGCCAATGAGTTCACCTAATCTTTTCACATTTTCACTTACACATTGTTTTTGAGTTGTTTACTTTTGAGCACTCTTTTATATGCTTTGGATTATATTAAGTTTCTTTTGAATAAAATTCACAAATGTTTATAAAATAATATTGATTTTTAAAAATCTTTTTCAGTATCAACATGGCATATTATAATAAAGCTTTTACAATATCTGAAAATGTTGATATCAGTTTAAGGTGAGTAGATGCTCAATTTTATATGTAGGAACATTTTGCTCCTTTTTCTTATAACTAACAAATAAACTATAGTAGTATATTTGTTATTTCCTTAGGTTTGTAGTTTTTTCGGGAATAATAAAACTGCTTCATTTCAATTTAAATAAATTCTCCAGCTCAATAGCAATTGAATCACTTTTGCATTTTGATAAATTTTTCTTTGGATTTAACATTAAAAAACATTAAAACATTTGATTGAACTTTCGATTTAACATAAAATACATTAAAACATTTGATTGAACTTTGGATTTAGCATTAAAAACCATTAAAAAATTTGATTGAACTTTGGATTTAACATTAAAAACATTAAAACATTTGATTGAACTTTCGATTTAACATTAAAAAACATAAAAACATTTGATTGAACTTTCGATTTAACATTAAAAACATTAAAACGTTTGATTGAACTTTCGATTTAACATTAAAAAACATTAAAACATTTGACGGAACTTTGGATTTAACATATAAAAACATTAAAACATTTGATTGAACTTTCGATTTAACATTAAAAAAAAAACATTAAAACTTTGGATTGAACTTTGGATTTAACATTAAAAACATAAAAAAATTTAATTAAACATTGAATTTAACGTAAAAAACATCAAAATATTCGATTGTACTTTAGGTTCACCATTAAAAACCATTAAAACATTTGATGGTACTTTGGATTTAACATTAAAAACATTAAAACATTTGATTGAACTTTCGATTTAACATTAAAAAACATTAAAATGTTTGAGTGAAATTTGGATTTAACATTAAAAAACATTAAACCGTTTAATTGAACTTTGGATTTAGCATAAAAAAACATTAAAAACTTTCATTGAGCTTTGGATTTAGCATAAAAACATTAAAACATCTGATTAAACTTTGGATTTAACAAAAAAGACATTAAAAAATTTGATTAAACTTTGGATTTACCATTAAAAAAATCAATACATTAAAACGCTTCAAAAGATTCGTGGGAAATATAACTTTGTGATAAAATATACATTTGTGATAAAATATCAATTAGTGATAAAATATACATTTGTGAAAAACTATACATTTGTGATAAAATATACATTTGTGATAAAATATACATTTGTGATAAAATATACATTTGTGATAAAATATACTTTCTGATAAAATATGCATTCGTTATAAAATATACATTTGTGATAAAATATGTATTTGTGATAATATATAAATTTGTGATAAAATATGAATTTGTGATAAAATATGCATTTGTGATAAAATATCCATTGGTTATAAAATATGCATTTCTGAAAAAATATGTATTTGTGATCAAATATGCATTTGTTATAAAAAATGTATTTATGATAAAATATGCATTTGTTATAAAATATCTATTTTTGATCGACTATGCATTTGGGAACAAATATGCATTTGTGATAAAATATACATTTTTTATAAAATATCAATTTGTGATAAAATATAAATTTGTGATAAAATATGCATTTGCGATAAAATATGCGTTTGTGATAAAGTATAAATTTGTGATAAAATATGCATTTGTGATAAAATATGCAGTTGTGATAAAATATAAATTTCTGATAAAATATACATTTGTGATAAATTATGCATTTGTGATACAATATCCGTTTGTGATAAAATATAAATTTAGGATCAAATATGCATTGGTGATAAAATATGCATTTGTGATACAATATGTGATTGTGATAAAACATGAATTTGTGATAAAATATACATTTGTGATAAAAATGCATTTGTGATAAAATATAAATTTGTGATAAAATATGCATTTGTGATAAAATATACATTTTTGATAAACTATAATTTTTGATAAAATACAAATTTGTGATACAATATACATTTGCGATAAAATATGCATTTGTGATAAAATATAAATTTGTGATACAATATGCATTTGTGATACAATATAAATTTGTGATAAAATATAAATTTGTGAGGAAATATAACTTTGTGATAAAATATAAATTTGTGATAAAATATGCATTTGTGATAAAATATCCATTGGTTATAAAATATGCATTTCTGAAAAAATATGTATTTGTAATAAAATATCCATTTGTTATAAAATATGCATTTTTGATAAAATATGCATTTGATATAAGATATGCATTTGATATAAAATATCTATTTGTGATCGACTATGCATTTGTGACCAAATATGAATTTGTGATAAAATATACATTTGTGATAAAATATACATTTGTTATAAAATTTCCATTTGTGATAAAATATAACTTTGTGATAAAATATGCATTTGTGATACAATATGCATTTGTTATAAAATATGCATTTGTGATACCATATGCATTTGTGATACACTATGCAGTTGTGATAAAATATGCATTTGTGACAAAATATACATTTATGATAAAATATACATTTGTGATACAATATAAATTTGTCATAAAATATCTATTTGTGATCAAATAGGCATTTGTGATAACAAATGCATTTCTGATTACATATACATTTATGATAAAATATATATTTGTGATAAAAAAATCCATTTATGATAAAATATACATTTGTGATAAACTACGCATTTGTTATAAAATATGCATTTGTGATAAAATATACATTTATGATAATATATAACATTGTGAAAAAATATACCTTTGTGATAAAAAATGCATTTGTGATGAAATATAAATTTGAGATAAACTATGCATTTGTGATAAAATATACATGTGTGAAAAATATAAATTTTTGATAAAATATAAATTTGTGATAAAATATAAATTTGTGATAAAATATGCGTTTGTCATGAAATATAAATTAGTGATAAAATATACATTTATGATAAAATATACGCTTGTGATAAAAAATAAATTTCTGATAAAATATCTAATTGTGATAAAATATGCATTTGTGATAAAATATGAATTTGTGATAAAATATGGATTTGTGATAAACAATGCCTTTGTGATAAAATATGAATTTGTGATAAAATATGCATTTGTGATACAATATATATTTGTGATAAAATATACATTTGTGAAAACATATACATGTGTGATAACATATGCATTTGCGATAAAATATAAATTTGTGATAAAATATACATTTGTGTAAACTATACATTTGTGATAAAATATACATTTGTGATAAACTATACATTTGTGATAAAATATACATTTGTGATAAAATTAGCATTTGTGATTAACTAAATATTTGTGATAAATATACATTTGTGATAAAATATGCATTTGTGATGAAATATGCATTTGTGATAAAATATAAATTTGTTATAAAATATGCATTTGTTATAAAAAATGCATTTCTGATAAAATATACATTTAGGATAAAATATACATTTGTGATAAAATATAAATTTATGATAAAATATACATTTGTGATAAAATATCTATTTGTGATCGAATATGCATTTGTTATAAAATATGCATTTGTTATAAAATATGCATTTGTTATAAAATATGCATTTGTTATAAAATATGCATTTGTTATAAAATATGCATTTGTTATAAAATATGCATTTGTGATAAATCATGCATTTGTGATAAACTATGAATTTGTGATGAAATAAAAATTTGTTATAAAATATGCATTTGTGATAAAAATAAATTTGTGATAAAACATAAATTTGTGATAAAATATAAATTTGTGATAAAATATACATTTGTGATAAAAATAAATTTGTGATAAAACATAAATTTGTGATAAAATATAAATCTGTGATAAAACATAAATTTGTGATAACATATACATTTGTTATAAAATATGCATTTGTGAAAAAATATGCATTTGTGATTAAATATGAATTGGTGACAAAATATGCATTTGTGATTGAATATAAATTGGTGATAAAATATGCATTTGTGATTAAATATAAATTGGTGATAAAATACGCATTTGTGATTAAATATAAATTGGTGATAAAATATGCATTTGTGATGAAATATGCATTTGTGATTAAATATGCATTTGTGATAAAATATACATTTGTGATAACATATGCATTTGTGATAATTTATACATTTGTGATTAAATTAGCATTTGTGATAAACTATACCTTTGTGATAAATATACATTTGTGATATAATTTCCAGTGTGATAAAATATACATTTGTGATCCCATATGCATTTGTGATAAATTATACATTTGTGATAAAATTAGCATTTGTGATAAACTATACCTTTGTGATGAAATATACATTTGTGATAAAAAAAAGCATTTGTGATAAAATATGAATTTTTGTTATAAATATACATTTTTGATAACAAATAAATTTGTGATAAAAAATAAATTTGTGATAAAATATACATTTGTGATAAAATATACATGTCAGATAAAAATGCATTTGTTATAAAATATGCATTTGTGATAAAGTATGCATTTGTGATAAACTATGCATTTGTGATGAAATAAAAATTTGTGATAAAATATGCCTTTGTGATAAAAATTAATTTGTGATAAAAAATAAAATTTGTGATACAATATAAATTTGTGATAAAATATAAATTTGTGATAAAAATAAATTTGTGATAAAACCTATATTTGTGATAAAATATAAATTTGTGATAAACTATACATTTGTGATAAAATATGCATTTGTTATAAAATATACATTTGTGATAAAATATGCACTTGTGAAACAAAATGCATTTCTGATAAAATATGCATTTGTGATAAAATATGCATTTGTGATAAAATATGCATTTGTGAAAAATATGCATTTGTGATGAAACAAACATTTGTGATAAAATATACTTTGTGATAAAAGATGCATTCGTTATAAAATATGCATTTGTGATAAAATATGAATTTGTGATAAAATATACATTTATTATTAAATATACATTTGTGATAAAATATAAATTTTTGATAAAATATATATTTGTGATCGAATATGCGTTTGTGATAATATATGAATTTCTGATTACATATACATTTATGATAAAATATCCATTTGTGATAAAATATACATTTGTGATAAAATATGCATTTGTGATAACATATACATTTGTTATAAAATATGCATTTGTGATAAAATATGCATTTGTGATTAAATATAAATTGGTGATAAAATATGCATTGGTGATTAAATATGCATTTGTGATAAAATATAAATTTGTTATAACATATGCATGTGTGATAAAATATAAATTTGTGATACAATATACATTTGTGATAAAAACAAATTTGTGATAAAAAAAAAATTTGTGATAAAATATAAATTTTTGATAAAATATACATCTGTGATAAAATATACATTTGTGATAAAATATACATTTGTGATAAAAAATGCATTTGTGATAAAATATAAATTTGTGATAAAATATGCATTTGTGATACAATATGCATTTGTGATAAAATACACATTTGTGATAAAATATAAATTTGTTATAAAATCTACAGTTGTGATAAAATATACATTTGTGATAAAATATACATGCGTGATAAAATATACGTGTGTGATAAACTATGCATTTGTGATAAAATATGCATTTGTGATAAAATATACATTTGTGATAAAATATGCATTTGTGATAATATATTCATTTGTGATAAAATAAAAATTTGTGATGCAATGTAAATTTGCGATAAAATATGCATTTGTGATGAAATATACATTTGTGATGAAATATACATTTGTGATAAAATATAAATTTTTGATAAAGTATACATTTGTGATAAAATATACATTTGTGATAAAATATGAATTTGTGAAACAACATATGGGTGATCAAATATAACTTTGTTATAAAATACGCATTTCTTATAAAATATGCATTTGTGATAAAAAATAAATTCGTGATAAAATATAAATTTGTAATAAAATATAACTTAGTTATAACATATATATTCATTATAAAATATGCAGTTGTGATAAAACATGCATTTGAGATAAAATATAAATTTGTGATGAAATATCACTTTGTGAAAAATTACGCATTTCTGATAAAATATGCATTTGTGAAAAAATATAAATTTGTGATTAAATATGCATTAGTGATAAAATATTCATTTGTGATAAAATATAAATTTGTGAAAAAATATAAATTTGTGATAAAATAAGTATTTTTTATATAATATGCATTTGTGATGAAATATAATTTTTTGATAGAATATAGCTTTGTGATAAAATATGCATTTGTGATAAAATATAAATTTGTGATAAACTATGCATTTGTAATAAAATATGCATTTGTGATAAAATATAAATATGGGATAAAATGTAAATTTCTGAGAAAATATACATGTGTGAAAAAATATGCATTTGTGATAAAATATACATTTGTGAAAAAATATGCATTTGTGATAAAATATATATTTGTGATAAAATATAACTTTGCGATAAATTATACATTTTTGATAAAATATGCATTTGTGATAAACTATAAATTTGTGATAAACTATAAATTTGTGATAAAATATAAATTTGTGATAAAATATACATTTGTGATAAAATATAAATTTGTGATAAAATATGCATTTGTAATAAAATATAAATTTGTGATAAAATATAAATATGGGATAAAATGTAAATTTCTGAGAAAATATACATTTGTGAAAAAATATGCATTTGTGATAAAATATAAATTTGTCATAAAATATAAATTTGTGATTAAAATAATTTTGTGATAAAGTATAAATTTGTGATAAAATGTAAATTTCTAGTAAAATATCCATTTGTTATAAAAAATTCGTTTTTGATAAAATATAAATTTGTGATAAAATATGCTTTTATGAAAAAATATGCATTTGTGATAAAATATGCATTTGTGATAAAATATAAATTTGTGATAAAATATACATTTGTTATAAAATATACATTTGTGATAAAATATTCATGTGCGATAAAATATACATTTATGATAAAATGTACATGTGTGATAAAAGATACATGTGTTATAAAATATAAATTTGTTATAAAATATGCATGTATGATACAATATAAATTTGCGATAAAATATAAATTTGCGATAAAATATACATTCGTGATGAAATATGCATTTGTGATGAAATATAAATTTGTGATAAAATAAAAATTTGTGATAAAATATGCTTTTGTGATAAAATATAAATTTGTGATTAAATATGCTTTTGTGATAAAATATGAATTTTTCATAAAATATAAATTTGTGATAAAATATTTAATTGTGATAACATATAAATTTGTGATAAACTATAACATTGTGATAAAATATGCATTTGTTAAAAAAATATGCATTTGTGATAAAATATAACTTTGTGATTTAATATGCATTTTTTATAAAATATGCATTTGTTATAAAATATAAATTTGTGAAAAAATATCTAATTGTGATAGAATATAAATTTTTGATAAAATATAAATTTGTGATAAAATGAACATTTGTCATAAAATATGCATTTGCGATGAAATATACATGTGTGATAAATATGTATTTGTGATAAAATATGCATTTGTGATAAAATATAAATTTGTGAAAAAATATGCATTTGTTATAAAATATGCATTTGTGATAAAATATGCATTTGTGATCAACTATGCATTTGTGATGAAATAAAAATTTGTGATAAAATATACATTTGTGATAAAATATAAATTTGTTATAAAATATGCATTTGTGATAAATATGCATTTGCGATTAAATATTAATTTTTAATATAATATAAATTTGAGATAAAATATGCATTTGTGATAAAATATAACTTTGTTATAAAATATGTATTTGTTATAAAATATACATTTGTTATAAAATATAAATTTGTTATAAAATATGCATTTGTGAAAAGGTTAGCATTTGTGATAAAATATGAATTTGTGGTAAAATATAACTTTCTTATAAAATAGTCAGTTGTTATAAAATATGCATTTGTGATAAAATATGCATTTGTGATAAAATATAAATTTGTGACAAAATATAAATTTCTGATAAAATAGGCATTTGTTACAAAATATGCATTTGTGATAAAATATAAATTTTTGATAAAATATTCATTTGTGTTAAAATATGCATTTGTTATAAAATATGCATTTGTTATAAAATATGCATTTGTTATAAAATATCTATTTTTGATCGACTATGCATTTGTGAACAAATATGCATTTGTGATAAAATATATATTTGTTATAAAATATACATTTGTTATAAAATATCAATTTGGGATAAAATATAAATTTGTGATAAAATATGCATTTGCGATAAAATATGCATTTGTGATAAAATATAAATTTGTGATAAAATATACATTTGTGATAAAATATGCAGTTGTGATAAAATATTAATTTGTGATAAAATATGCATCTGTGATAAAATATACAGTTGTGATAAACTATAAATTTGTGATAAAATATACATTTGTGATAAATTATGCATTTGTGATACAATATCGTTTTGTGATATAATATAAATTTGAGATCAAATATGCTTTGGTGATAAAATATGCATTTGTGATAAAATATGTGATTGTGATAAAATATGAACTATGCATTTGTTATAAAATGTGCATTTGTGATAAAATATAAATTTATTATAATATATAAATAATACATTTGTGATAAAAATGCATTTTTTATAAAATATGCATTTGTGATAAAATATAAATGTGTGATAAAATATGCACTTGTGAAACAAAATGCATTTGTGATAAAATATGCATTTGTGATAAAAAATGCATTTGTGATAAAATATGCATTTGTGATAAAATATGCATTTGTAATAAAATATGCATTTGTGATAAAATATACATTTGTGATAAAATATTAATTTGTGATAAAATAAAAATTTGTGATACAATATAAATTTTCGATAAAATATGCATTTGTGATGAAGTATACATTTGTGATTTAATATATATTTGTGATCAAATATAAATTTTTGATAAACTATACATTTGTTATACAATATGCATTTGTGATAAAATCTGCAGTTGTGATAAAATATAAATTTGTGATAAAATATACATTTGTGATAAAATATGCATTTGTGATAAAATATACATTGATGATAAAATATACATTTGTGATAAAATATTAATTTGTGATAAAATAAAAATTTGTGATACAATATAAATTTGCGATAAAATATGCATTTGTTATGAAGTATACATTTGTGATTTAATATACATTTGTGATCAAATATAAATTTTTGATAAGCTATACATTTGTGATAAAATATACATTGGTAACAAAATATCAATTTGTGAAACAACATACATTTGTGATGAAATATATATTTGTTATAAAATATGCATTTGTGATAAAATATGCATTTGTGATAAATAATAAATTTGTGACAAACTATACATATATGATAAAATATACATTTGTGATAAACTATACATTTGTGATAACTTATACATTTGTGATAAAATATGCATTTGTGATAAAACATACATTTGTGATAAAATATTCATTTGTGATAAAAAATGCATTTGTGAGAAAATATGCATTTTTGATAAAATATCCATTTGTGATAAAATATGCATTTGTTATAAACTATACATTTGTAATAAACTATATATTTGTAATAAACTATACATTTGTGATAAAATGTAAATTTGTTATAAGATATGCATCTGTGATAAGATATTCATTTTTGATACAATACAAATTTGTTACAAAATATAAATTTGTGATAAAATATACATTTTTGATAAAATATACATTTGTGATAAACTATGCATGTGTGATAAATTATACATTTGTGATAAAATATGCATTTGTGATAACATATAAATATTTGATAAAATATCCATTTGTGATAAAATATCCATTACTGATAAAATATGCATGTGTGATAAAATATGTATTTGTGATAAAATATAAATTTGTGATAAAATATCTATTTGTGATCGAATATGCATTTGTGATAATATATGAATTTCTGATTACATATACATTTATGATAGAATATACATTTGTGATAAAATATCCATTTGTGATGAAATATAAATTTGTGATAAAATATGCATTTGTGATTAAATAGAAATTGGTGATAAAATATGCATTTTTGATAAAATATAAATTTGTGATAAAATATACATGTGTGATAAGAATAAATTTGTGATAAAACATAAATTTGTGATAAAATATACATGTGTGATAAAATATACATGTGTGATAAACTATGCATTTGTGATAAAATATAAATTTGTGATAAACTATAAATTTGTGATAAAATATGCATTTGTGATAAATTATGCATTTGTGATACAATATCGTTTTGTGATATAATATAAATTTGAGATCAAATATGCTTTGGTGATAAAATATGCATTTGTGATAAAATATGTGATTGTGATAAAATATGAACTATGCATTTGTTATAAAATGTGCATTTGTGATAAAATATAAATTTATTATAATATATAACTTTGTGATAAAATATACATTTGTGATAAAATATACATTTGTGATGAAATATAAATTTGTGATAAAATATACATTTCTGATAAAATATGTATTTGTGATAAAATAAAAATTTGTGATAAAATATGCATTCGTGATAAAATATCCATTGGTTATGAAATATGCATTTCTGAAAAAATATGTATTTGTGATTAAATATCCATTTGTTATAAAATATGCATTTGTGAAAAATTGGCATTTGATATAAAATATCTATTTGTGATCGACTATGCATTTGTGACCAAATATGCATTTGTGATAAAATATACATTTCTGATAAAATATAAATTTGTGATAAAATATGCATTTGTGATACAATATGCATTTGTGATAAACTATGCAGTTGTTATAAAATATGCATTTGTGATGAAATATACATTTATGATAAAATATACATTTGTGATGAAATATAAATTTGTCATAAAATATCTATTTGTGATCAAATGGGTATTTGTGATAACAGATGCATTTCTGATAAAATATACATTTATTATAAAATATATATTTGTGATAAAATATACATTTGTGATAAAATATAAATTTCTGATAAATATAAATTTATGATAAAATATAAATTTGTGATGAAATATACATTTGTGATAAAAAAAGCATTTGTGATAAAATATGAATTTTTGTTATAAATATACATTTGTGATAACACATGAATTAGTGATGAAATTACATTTGTGATAAAATATACAGTTGTGATGAAAAATACATGTGTGATAAAATATATATTTGTGATAAAATATACACATGTGATAAAAAATGCATTTGTGATCAAATATAAATTTGTGATAAATATGCATTTGTGATAAATATGCATTTGTGATGAAATATAAATTTGTGATAAAATATACATTTGTGATAAAATATAAATTTGTTATAAAGTATGCATTTGTGATAAATATGCATTTGTGATTAAATAGAAATTGGAGATAAATTATGCATTTGTGATAAAATATGCATTTGTGATCAACTATGCAATTGTGATGAAATATAAATTTGTGATAAAATATGCATTTGTGAAAAAAATAAATTTGTGATAAAACATAAATTTGTGATCAAATATGCATGTGTGATAAAATATAAATTTGTGATAAAATATACATTTGTCATACAAATAAATTTGTGATAAAAAATAAATTTGTGATAAAATATAAATTTGTGATAAAATATACATTTGTGATAAAATATGCATTTGTGATAAAATATACATTTGTGATAAAAAATGCATTTGTGATAAAATATAAATTTGTGATAAAATATGCATTTGTGATACAATATGAATTTGTGATAAAATATACATTTGTGATACAATATGCATTTGTGATATAATCTGCAGTTGTGATAAAATATAAATTTGTGATAAAATATACATTTGTGATAAATATGCATTTGTGATAAAATATACATTTGTGATAAAATATACATTTGTGATAAAATATTAATTTGTGATAAAATAAAAATTTTTGATACAATATAAATTTGCGATAAAATATGTATTTGTGATGAAGTATACATTTGTGATTTAATATACATTTGTGATCAAATATAAATTTTTGATAAACTATACATTTGTGATAAAATATACATTTGTAATAAAATATGCATTTGTGAAACAACATACATTTGTGATAAAATATCTATTTGTTATAAAATATGCATTTGTGATAAAATATGCATTTGTGATAAAATATACATTTGTGACAAACTATACATACATGATAAAATATACATTTGTGATAAACTATACATTTGTGATATATTATACATTTGTGATAAAATATGCATTTGTGATAAAACATACATTTGTGATAAAATATTCATTTGTGATAAAAAATGCATTTGTGATAAAATATGCATTTTTGATAAAATATAAATTTGTGATAAAATATGCATTTGTGATAAACTATACATTTGGAATAAACTATATATTTGTAATAAACTATACATTTGTGATAAAATGTAAATTTGTTATAAGATATGCATTTGTGATAAAATATTTATTTGTGATAAAATACAAATTTGTTACAAAATATAAATATGTGATAAAATATACATTTTTGATAAGATATACATTTGTGATAAACTATGCATGTTTGATAAATTATACATTTGTGATAAAATATGCATTTGTGATAAAATATACATTTGTGATAAAATATCCATTTGTGATAAAATATCCATTAGTGATAAAATATGTATGTGTGATAAAATATGTATTTGTGATAAAATATACATTTGTGATAAAATATCTATGTGTGATCGAATATGCATTTGTGATAATATATGAATTTCTGATTACATATACATTTATGATAGAATATACATTTGTGATAAAATATCCATTTGTGATAAAATATAAATTTGTAATAAAATATGCATTTGTGATTTAATAGAAATTGGTGATAAAATATGCATTTTTGATAAAATATAAATTTGTGATAAAATATACATTTGTGATAAGAATAAATTTGTGATAAAACATAAATTTGTGATAAAATATACATGTGTGATAAAATATACATGTGTGATAAAATATGCATTTGTGATAAAATATAAATTTGTGATAAAATATGTATTTGTGATAAAATATGCATTTGTGATAAAATATAAATTTGTGATAAAATATAAATTTGTTATAAGATATGCATTTGCGATAAAATATTAATTTGTGATAAAATACAAATTTGTTATAAGATATGCATTTGTGATAAAATATTGATTTGTGATAAAATACAAATTTGTTATAAAATATAAATTTGTGATAAAATATACATTTGTGATAAAATATACATTTGTGATAAAATATGCATTAGTGATAAAATATAAATCTGTGATAAAATATACATTTGTTATAAGATATGCATTTGCGATAAAATATTCATTTGTGATAAAATACAAAATTGTGACAAAATATAAATTTGTGATCAAATATGCATTTGTGATAAAATATGAATTTGTGATAAAATATAAATTTGTGATAAAATATAAATTTGTGATAAAATATTGATTTGTGATAAAATACAAATTTGTTATAAAATATAAATTTGTGATAAAATATGCATTTGTGATAAAATATAAATTTGTGATAAAATATGCATTTGTGATAAAATATAAATTTGTGATAAAGTATAAATTTGTGGTAAAATATACATTTGTTATAAAACATGCATTTGTTATAAAATATACATTTGTCATAAAATATAACTGTGTTATAAAATATGTATTTGCAATAAAATATAACTTTGTGATACAATATGCATTTGTGATAAAATATACATTTGTTATAAAATATTCATTTGCGATAAAATATAAATTTGTGATAAAATATACATTTGTGATAAAATATGCATTTGTGATAAAATATAAATTTGGGTTAAAATATGCATTCATGATAAAATATAAATTTGTGATAAATTATAAATTTGCGATAAAATATTAATTGGTATAAAATATACATTTGTGATAAAGTATGCATTTTTTATAAAATATGCTTTTGTGATAAAATATGCATTTGTGATCAAATATAAATTTGTGATAAAATATGCATTTGTGATAAAATGTAAATTAGTTATAAAATTTGCATTTGTGATAAAATATAAATGTGTGATAAAATATAGCTTTGTGATAAAATATGCATTTGTGATAAAATATGCATTTGTGATAAAATATAAATATTGGATAAAATGTAAATTTCTGAGGAAATATACATGTGTCATAAAATATAAATATGTGATAAAATATACATTGGTGAAAAAATATGCATTTGTGATAAAATATAAATTTGTGATAAAATATAAATGTGTGATAAAAAATGCATTTGTGACAAAATATGCATTTTTGATAAAATATGCATTTGTGATAAACTATAAATTTGTGATAAAATATAAATTTGTGATAAAATATACATTTTTGATAAAATATAAATTTGTAGTAAAATATCCATTTGTTATAAAAAATTCGTTTGTGATAAAATATAAATTTGTGATAAAATATGTTTTGTGATAAAATATGCATTCGTGATAAAATATGCATTTGTGATAAAATATAAATTTGTGATAAAATATAAATTTGTTATAAAATATACATTTGTGATAAAATATGCATGTGTGATAAAATATAAATTTGTGATAAAATGTACATGTGTGCTAAAAGATACATGTGTTATAAAATATAAATTTGTTATAAAATATGCATGTGTGATACAATATAAATTTGCGATACAATATACCTTTTTGATAAAATATACATTTGTGATAAAATATAAATTTTTGATAAAATATAAATTTGTGATAAAATATGCTTGTGTGATAAAATATAAATTGATGATAAAATATAAATTTGTGATAAAATATCTAATTGTGATAAAATATAAATGTGTAATAAAATATAACTTTGTGATTAAATTTGCATTTGTTAAAAAAATATGCATTTGTGATAAAATATACATTTGTGATAAAATATAACTTTGTGATTTAATATGCATTGGTATAATATATGCATTTGTTATGAAATATAAATTTGTGATAAAATATCTTATTGTGATGAAATATAAATTTGTGATAAAATATACATTTGTGATAAAATATGCATGTGTGATAAAATATAAATTTGTGATAAAATATAAATCTGTGATAAAATCAAATTTTGTGATAAAATATGCATTTGTGATAAAATATAAAATTGTGATAAAATACGCATTTGTGATAAAATATAGATTTGTGATAAAATATGCATTTGTGATAAAATATAAATTTGTGATAAAATATGCATTTGTGATGAAATATAAATTTTTTATAAAAGATGCATTTGTGATAAAATATAAATTTTTAATATAATATAAATTTGTGATAAAATATGCATTTGTGATAAAATATAAATTTGTGATAAAATATGCATTTGTGATAAAATATAAATTTGTGTTGAAATATAAATGTGCAATAATATATGCATTTGTGATAAAATATACATTTGTTATTAAATATGCATTTGGTATAAAATATGCATTTGTAATAAAATATAAAGTTATGATAAAATATGCATTTGCGATAAAATATGCATTTGTGATAAAATATGCATTTGTGATAAAATATTCATTTGTTATAAAATATGCATTTGTGATAAAATATGCATTTGTGATAAAATATACATTTGTGATAAAATATACATATGTGATAAAATATAAATTGGTCATAAGATATGCATTTTTTATAAAATATGCATTTGTGATAAAATATAAATGTGTGATAAAATATGCACTTGTGAAACAAAATGCATTTGTGATAAAATATGCATTTGTGATAAAAAATGCATTTGTGATAAAATATGCATTTGTGATAAAATATGCATTTGTAATAAAATATCTATTTGTGATAAAATATACATTTGTGATAAAATATTAATTTGTGATAAAATAAAAATTTGTGATACAATATAAATTTTCGATAAAATATGCATTTGTGATGAAGTATACATTTGTGATTTAATATACATTTGTGATCAAATATAATTTTTTGATAAACTATACATTTGTTATACAATATGCATTTGTGATAAACTCTGCAGTTGTGATAAAATATAAATTTGTGATAAAATATACATTTGTGATAAAATATGCATTTGTGATAAAATATACATTGATGATAAAATATACATTTGTGATAAAATATTAATTTGTGATAAAATAAAAATTTGTGATACAATATAAATTTGCGATAAAATATGCATTTGTTATGAAGTATACATTTGTGATTTAATATACATTTGTGATCAAATATAAATTTTTGATAAGCTAAACATTTGTGATAAAATATACATTTGTAACAAAATATGAATTTGTGAAACAACATACATTTGTGATGAAATATATATTTGTTATAAAATATGCATTTGTGATAAAATATGCATTTGTGATAAATTATAAATTTGTGACAAACTATACATATATGATAAAATATACATTTGTGATAAACTATACATTTGTGATAAATTATACATTTGTGATAAAATATGCATTTGTGATAAAACATACATTTGTGATAAAATATTCATTTGTGATAAAAAATGCATTTGTGAGAAAATATGCATTTTTGATAAAATATACATTTGTGATAAAATATGCATTTGTTATAAACTATACATTTGTAATAAACTATATATTTGTAATAAACTATACATTTGTGATAAAATGTAAATTTGTTATAAGATATGCATCTGTGATAAAATATTCATTTTTGATACAATACAAATTTGTTACAAAATATAAATTTGTGATAAAATATACATTTTTGATAAAATATACATTTGTGATAAACTATGCATGTGTGATAAATTATACATTTGTGATAAAATATGCATTTGTGATAACATATAAATATTTGATAAAATATCCATTTGTGATAAAATATCCATTACTGATAAAATATGCATGTGTGATAAAATATGTATTTGTGATAAAATATAAATTTGTGATAAAATATCTATTTGTGATCGAATATGCATTTGTGATAATATATGAATTTCTGATTACATATACATTTATGATAGAATATACATTTGTGATAAAATATCCATTTGTGATGAAATATAAATTTGTGATAAAATATGCATTTGTGATTAAATAGAAATTGGTGATAAAATATGCATTTTTGATAAAATATGCTTTTGTGATAAAATATACATTTGTGATAAGAATAAATTTGTGATAAAACATAAATTTGTGATAAAATATACATGTGTGATAAAATATGCATTTGTGATAAAATATAAATTTGTGATAAAATATACATGTGTGATAAAATATACATGTGTGATAAAATATGCATTTGTGATAAAATATAAATTTGTGATAAAATATGCATTTGTGATAAAATATAAATTTGTGATAAAATATACATGTGTGATAAAATATACATTTGTGATAAAATATGCATTTGTTATAAAATATGCATTTGTGATAAAATATGCATTTGTGATCAAATATAAATTTGTGATAAAATATGCATTTTTGATAAAATATGCATTTGCGATAAAATATACATTTGTGATAAAATATGCATTTGTGATAAAATATACATTGATGATAAAATATCTATTTGTGATAAAATATACATTTTTGATAAAATGTGCATTTGTGATAAAATATACATGGGTGATAAAATATAAATTTGTTGTAAAATATTCATTTTTGATCAAATATACATTTGTGATAAAATATCCATTTGTGATAAAATATAAATTTTTGATAAAATATACATTTGTGATAAAATATACTTTGTTGCTAAAATATAAATTTGTGATAAAATAGGCATTTGTGATAAAATATAAATTTGTGATAAAATATAAATTTGTGATAAAATATACATTTTTGATAAAATATAAATTTGAAACATGGAATAAACATTTAAAAGTTTTTAAAAATTTATTTTATAATTTCGAATCATGGAGTCTTTGTCCTCATACGCTAAAACTTTCTGAAATTTGAAATAAAGTAAATGCCTATTTTGAAGAAAAACCTTTAAAAATCACATGTTGGCTACATCATCTTAATAAATATTACAATTGACAGTGTCGCATATCCCCAGGCAATTTATTCCATCAAAATGCAAAATGAGTTTTAAAAAAAGTTGATGAAAAATTTTCAAGCTATCCTCTGCAAATGTTCACCTCTTAAATAAATCAGTAGATCATAGATTTAAGGTATAGAGTGAAGATTTTTGATAACTGGTTTGTAAAACATTATAAAATTAGATACACTAGTGTTCAGTTGGTAAAACTTTTCAAGTTTCACATCAAAACAATACCATGGTGCTTAAACTTCAAGTCGAACATACATCAGCTCAATTTATTCATTCAGCATAGGTTTATTCACACAACTGTCAAATTTTATTTCATCATATTGTCCTGCCAATGTATCATAAAAAAACATCGGTCTCTTAGAACTTAATTTATTTGCGAATAATAATAATTATTTCAATACCTTTCTTTCTTAATTCCATTTGTTTAGATTTCATTACAAAAATTAAAGTAAGCCCTTTTTAGTTGAAGAGGTTATAAAATAAAATAGGCTTCCATGGGCACACAGAATTCTTATAAGTTATTTTGTTGTGTAGGTGAAGCGTTACGGCATATCAACCTTTTTTAATTATCTAATGTTAAAAAACAACGATCTATTATAAACGATATCTTATATACTATTAATTGGATACGAATTGCTATTTTATGCAGAGATGAGTGGAATTTGTGGCTTCATACCTGCCTCAATTTCAATCGAAACGGATTTGAAGTGAGCTTAGTTGCTTGCATAGTTTGCAATAGCCATTCTAAGAGGTTGGAGAAACTAATTTTAATCTAAAAAGTATTTTTAGAAGGCAAGAATAATGCAGGAATGTGCAGTCGTTGTGTGAAGATAAATAAATAAATGAATAATAAATAATTAACAGAAAGTCAATATGTTTTTTTTCATTTATTATATATATATATATATATATATTATATATATATATATATATATATATATATATATATATATATATATATATATATATATATATATATATATATATTAAATATATATTTTTTAAATATATATTTATTCTTTTATCTACCTGAATTTTGACTGTGGGTCCTTTCGAATAAAAACTCATCATCAGTGGAGAAATGAATCCTCTCTCTAGGATGTTTATTCCAAAATGGCTGAGGGTTCCCCCCCTCCCATTTTGCAATGAACATCCTAGAGAGAGGATTCATTTCTTCACTGACGATGAGTTTTTATTCGAAAGGACCCATAGTCAAAATTCAGGTAAATAAATGAATAAATATATATTTAAAAATATATATATTAAAATATATATATATATATATATATATATATATATATATATATATATATATATATATATAATAAATGAAAAAAAAACATATTGAATTATCTGTTAATTATTTATTATTCATATATTAATTTATCTATCTTCACACAACGACTGTACATTCCTGCATTGTTCTGGCCTTCTAAAAATACTTTTTATTCCCTAAAAATGCCTTAAGCAAACTACGCCATACTTCTTGATTTTAATCTATTTAATATGTTACATGGATAAATAATTATAGCTATAACATTTTTTATGAAATATTAAATAGTAAAAAATCAAAAATTGTAAAAAAATAATAAAATAAATATCAAGAAAGAGAAAAAATAATGATATAATATTTATGAACTGAAGCGACTGTTCAGTTCTAAAAGATTTTCAACGTAGGTTTCCATAAATATTTCATTCGAAATGATTTAAAAAATTATGTCTGATTATGAGTAGATTGAGTGACACATTGCATAGAGCAGCATAGAAAGCACCTTTCAAGATAAAGAAATAATCGCTATTTAAAAACGTATTTATCTTCCGACCCCAATATGTATCCAGAGATCATTTTCTCCCCCCCCCCCCGCACCATTCATTTAAATTCGTCCATATAAATCTGACGTACATGAAGGGATTGACATTACCAAATCATGTTAATATTTTGTTTATAAAGGGCAAGCGAATTTTCAAGTGAGAAAAAGCTTAGCGAAATCTCACCTTTCTCATTCAGGAAAAAGAATTAAATATTGCCGAGACGATGATTGCTGTTAAAGCTTAATGTTAGAGATTTTAATAAAAATAGATTTAGCAATTATTTCAGTTGGTTTTTAATTCAGATTATAAAAAAATCACAAATACCGACTGTCAAAACTAAAATACATTTAGTGTAAGACTTTATTTAGTACTAAAGCATACATAGAATGCTCTTTCCAGCTGACTACAATATGGTTGTCTTCAAGTCTAACGTAAACAAGTTTTTGATGAGCCGTTCCATATAAGTTAACAAATTTATCAAATTTCCATTACTAACGATTACTATATTGTCCAATTTCTACTATACACTCTTTAACTCTTATCATTGAGTGGCATCTTGCCTTGATAAGTGGTGATTCCTATGTAAAAAAAAGATTGCTGAAAAAAAATTATAATTTAAATATCTATACTCCTATAAATTCGTTTTTCTTTTGTGTGTATTGATATTCATATAAAAAAAACTCTTTTCTACTTATTTAAAAAGAAAATACAATTTTGTTATATATGGATTGTGAAATTGCATTCATCTACAAAAGATCTAGCTAATTTGCATATTCTTTTAAACATTAATTTTAATTAATTTCCTATTAGTTGCTTCGGTTTTCTGATGGGATAATCATCTTTTGTTAACTATTACGTGTAATTATATTCATGCAGATATTCTACATAATTTATATTTGCATAATATTTGCGTAAAATGTTTAGAGTAAACACAAAATTGTTTCCATATATATTTATGTATAAGTATATATATTTTTGGTGAACAAATTTTGCCTACCAAACTCCTCCTAGAGTCTTTGGTTTACAGACATGAAACTTCATATATAAGGTATTTGAGTCCATGCAAAACTTTATATTTGGGTTTTATCCCGGAAAAATCGCTGCAAAAGTGTGAAAATTTAAAAAAAAATGAAATTTGCCAGGTGAAGGTCGAACGCCGGCATTACGAATGCATAACATAGTAGCTATTAATCCACGTTTTAATTTTAAGCCTTGCAGTACACATGTTTTCATAGCCCAGTCATTGACGGCAGAGGAAAAATAAATCGTGGTTTCGATTCTCGGTGGTGGCGCATGAGTCTTTATATAATTGAAAGTGTGTGTGTGTGTGTGTGTGTGTGTGTGTGTGTGTGTACATTTCCCTACGCAATAACTCTGTCAATTTTAAGTCTACAGATTCGAAATTTGATATACAGGGTAATGAGATTTGGGAAAATCGATGTGATTGGTATTTGGACAGAAATTTGGCGATTAAGGGGTCAAAGTTCAACGATTTGACCTTTGAGAACTCTAACTCCTCCTACAATTTTGAGTCTAAACACGTGAAATTTTAGATGTAGATTCATTTATTTGAGCCCTAAACAATAAATTTTAAGGTGTCATAATAGGGGCCCAAGTTAAAAAAATTAACCGTTTTTTTTGTTTGCTCAGCATACACCTCAAAACACCCGGGCAACGCTGGGCACCCATGCTAGTTATCTAAAAAAGTGAAAGTGTCTGTGTGTCTGTCTGTCTGTGTGCATTTTTCTATGCAATAACTCTGTCAATTTTAAGTCTACAGACTCGAAATTTGACATACAGGGTACTGAGATTTGGAAAAATCGATGTGATCCGTTTTCGGTCGGAAATTTCGCTGTTAAATGGTCAAAGTTCAACGATTTGATCTTTCAGATCTCTACCAAACTCCTCCGACAATTTTCGGTCTAAAAACTTGAAATTTTAGATATAGGTTCCTTGGACATGGGTCTAACTTAATAACTTAATTTGAGCCCAAAACAATCAATTTTAAGGGGTCATAATAGGGGTCATAGTTAAAAAAATTGATCACTTTTTTTTTTGCTCAACATACATCTCCAAATACCCGGGCAACGCCGGGCACCCATGTTAGTATATCAGTTATAAAAGTGAACGTGTCTGTGTATCTGTGTGTCTGTGTGTGTGTGTGTTTACATTTCCCTACACAATAACTCTCCCAATTTTAAGTCTACAGACTCGAAATTTGATATACAAGGTACTGAGATTTGGGAAAATCTTTGTGATTGGGTTTCCGCCAGAAATTTGGCTGTTAAGGGATTCAAAAATTTCACCTTTGAGAACTCCTCCTACAATTTGGGGCTTAAACACTTAAAATTTTAGATATAGGTTCCTTGGACATGGATCTAACTTAATAATTTGATTTGAGCCCAAAACAATAAATGTTAAGGGGTCATAATAGGGGCCAAATTTTAAAAAATTGACCGTTTTTTTGTTTGTTTGTTTTTTTTTTTTGCTCAGCATACACCGCCAAACACCCGGGCAACACCGGGCACCCATGCTAGTATTATATAAAGTCGAAAATATAAAATCACTTTTACATGCAGATGTTGTAAGCATATTCAGACAGATATAAGGTAAGATATGAATCACAATTAGGTGTTGTCCAAATCTGTACACGGTAAATTAGTTGAATACAAAAGCATTTCTCATTAAATTGTTTTACGTTTTTATGCGATTTCATTTCATAACCGACTAAGAATTAGTCTCGAAAATGGAACATGCCATGTGTTGTGAATATGGATTATCTCCCTTGATCATCCAATACTATAAAAGCTGTGCATTTCCACTTGTTGAGTAGACAAGTAGTCGAATTCTTAATTGAATAATAAAGATTACTAGACGGAAACTTATGGTCTTGTTTTCATTATAATTTATTCAATTAAAGAATGGACCATTTTATGCGACTGGAGCGATTTACAACAGATTCAGAAAGCAATTCAGCCGACAAATGCTGGAAACATTGGCGGGAGGCATTTACAAATTTTATTGAGGTTCTACATTCAGAAAGATCGGGACTTCCATCAATAAGCGTGCTCTCCTAACCAACTACCTGTCTCACACAGGCAACAAAATTATCTCGGATTGCGTTACCCACGAAGAAACAATCGATGTACTGGATGCTACATACATAAAACCCCAAAATGATTTCTTTTCTAGACACCTGCTTGCAACTCGCTGACAAGAAGCAGGCGTAACACTGGACCATTTCCTTAAGAGCCTTCGGACACTGGGCAAAGATTGCAGCTTCTGCTCAATGACGACATTAGAAGCCTAAAAGCAACACACCTGTTCCTACTGCCCCCCCCTTCTTGACGCTAGTCTGACAAAGTTTCAACAACAGTTGGTCACTGCCGCTTCAAAAAAGGACACCTGCTATTTTTTGTGAGTTAACTAAACACCTACGAGTTTCATGCCCTGCCAGAAATACTCATTGTTATAAATGTGGAAAACTTGGTCATTTTTTAAAGGTATGCAAGTCTTCTAAAATCCAATATAAAGTCGCTCGTAAAAATACATCTGCAATTTTAGCCGCCACTCCAGACTGCCTTTCAAAAACTATTGTAAAAGCAAAAATTAACGGGAGAGTTGCGAATGCCTTGCTCGACACTAGCGAAATAATACCGGGACCCGCATTAAAAATTTGTGGATTGGCGACAGCAAAAATCCAGTACCTGTCAGTTTTCGAAAGCCTAACTGCAAACTGAAAACCCATGGCAGTGAAAAGCAGACTTTCTCTAATAATAATAAAAAATTTATTGACTCTGAGATAAAACAATTCTGGCAAATAGCAAACAGGATCCTGAAGAGAAGCGTGCGTTCTATCCCAACCATCATCAATGGACCTGAGGTCATCTCATCAGCATCAGACAAGGCCAAACTATTTGCAAAGAACTTTGCAGCTAATTCTACCCTATGCGACCAAGGCCACCAACTACCCATATTTCCCCCTATAACAGACAACACGCTATGCAACATACAAATATCTGTGCATGAGGTCGCCAACCTAATCAAGAATCTTGATTCCAGCAAAGCAACTGGCCCTGACGGCATTCCAATTATAGTGTTGAAAAAGCTTCAACCAGAACTTTCCCCCATACTTACAAAACTGTTTAAGCGTTGCCTTAAGGAAAAGTGCTTCCCAACACCCTGGAAAGCCTCATCAGTATGCCCTGTATTTAAGAATTCAGGTGATAATCGTCTCCCTCTCAGTACAGACCAATAAATCTTCTGTGTGTCATGAGTAAGCTGCTGGAATCCATATTAAATAGAGAAGTAGTCAACCATCTCAGCAGAAATAACCTTCTTAGTGACATGCAATATGGTTTCCATTCTGCTAGATCTACAGCAGATGTGCTAGCGGTTATATTTCATAGGATTAGTGAATCTCTTGACAAAGGCTTCTTCTCTAGGGCAATTGTTCTTGACATATCAAAGGCCTTCGATAAGGTATGGCATAAAGGCCTACTTCACAAGATTTCCAGCTACAGTATTACTGGAAATGTTTCCTCAATCATTAAATCATTTCTCTCTGATAGGTTCATAAGAGTAATGGTTGATGGGCAGAAATCGGAGGCCCTCAATATTAATGCTGGAGTCCCTCAGGGGTCAATCCTGGGCCCAACTCTCTTCCTGATCTACATCAATGATCTCCCAAAACACATACTTAAATCATTCGTTGACATCTATACTGATGACACGACCATCTATGGCAACACATCAAAGGCCGTAAATGACAAAGTTCTCTCTGATTCTCTCTCCTCTGATCTCGAGCACGTGGTACAATGGGGAAAGAGGTGGCTGGTTACTTTTAATGCATCTAAAACCAAGCACCTATCTTTACATCATCAACGTTCTGATCCCCATCTGGCATCAATTGAAATGGATGGCTCTCGTCTAGAGGAAGCCCCATGTTTTGAAAAGCTTTTGGGCTTGACCTTTACACCTGACTTGAAATGGAACACGTACATCAAGTCTGTTGCTAAGGTCGCTGGAAAAATGGTAGGATCCTTCTACCGCTCCAGAAGATATCTCACTGCTAATGCAATTCTCTATCTATATTAAAGCAAAGTACGTCCAAGGATGGAGTACTGCTGCCATATCTGGTCAGGAGCTGCTAAAAACAACCTATCCTGCCTTGACAGAGTACAAAATAGATTTCGCGGCTTAATGGGGGGATGTCCTTTTCTCTTCCCTGCAACCTCTCTCCCACAGGAGAGACGTTGCGAACCTGTCTTTGTTTTATCGTTACTTCCATGGCAAGTGCTCGTCTGAGCTCCAATCCCTGATCCCCCCTTGCCAATCTTTCATGAAAAACACCCGTCTAGCTGAAACTACTGTCAAAAATTTTCCCCATTCTTATCTGTGCCAAAACCAAAATGTAGATTCCATGATCAAAGCTTCTTTCTGCGAAGTGCACGCCTGTGGAACTCTGTTCTGTTTTCCTGTTTCCCACCTGACTACAACCTGGATATCTTCAAGTCCAACATAAACGAATTCCTGATGAACCCCCTCCTTCAGTAAGACACTTTATCAAATCTCAACACTAATGTAATGTACACACAATAACCCTTATCCCCGAGTGGCTTCCGGGCCTTGATAAGTGGTGACCACCTTGTAAAAAAAAAAAACGAAACAAAAAAAAAGCCGTACAGGTATTTGAGGGACTGAAAAAAAAGATATTGTAAAATCAGCAATTACAACACTAGACCACATTATTCCTCTGATTGTTGAAACAGATGTGTCAAACTGTGATATAGCTGCTTCTTTGAGACAAGCTAATCGTCCTGTAGCCTTTTTTTCAAGGACCCTCTCACGGGCTGAACGACAGCACCCCACAATGTAAAAGTCGAGGCATTAAGAAAGTGGCGGCCTACTTGATCGGACGTCACTTTAAACTTTTTATTGACCATAAATCAGTTGCTTTTATGTTTAACTCTAAGACTATAAGCAAAATAAAAAATGAGAAAATAGCTAGGTGGAGAATTGAACTATCATGTTTCTCTTTTGATGTCAGCTACCAACTCAGCAGAGAGAACTTAACAGCTGTTTATATTTTTCAAGTTGATAGCATAAACAGATTAGGCAATTGTATTCATTTTCAGTTAGTGAGAGGGGAATCTTTTACTTAAACACGTGAAATGGACTTATATAAGTACAATGCTTAATACTTTTTTTTTAAATGGAGAGTAGACAATGCATTGTGGATGCGTTATCGGCAGCTCCCGTTACTCTCGCTTCTCTTTATTTGTCACTCAGTCCTCATATTTCAATGAGTGATTTTTCTGACAAAGGGAGAAGAAAAAGTTGTATTCTAGGTTGGCATTATTTTGCGTGAACAGTCGGCAGAGATGGCGGAAAATTTCTGTTTCCATGACTATCCTTGTAGCCATGTCACTAGTAAAGATGCTGGAGGTAAACGTTTTATTCTGGGCTGACGTTATCCGCCTGATAGTCAGGGACCCGAACCTTGGATTAACCACTAAGGAGGCTGTCCTATCAGCAGGTGCAAAGTACTAGGGCTGCCATATTGCCATTTGGTGAATGGATTCTGGACCATGCAGTAGCTTCTGGTGGGGCCTCTCGATGCCATATTAGTGGGTAATTGTTATGGCTTTAGCTTTTCATGTGCTACAAAAAAAAAATATTCCTTCATTTCTATTTCTCTCTTACTTTCCCTCTCTGCCCTGCTCCAAGCAAGTCTGTCGACCTAGTCCACAAATTCTAAAATTCCATCATGAAAAGTTTCAACAAAAATACACGATTAAACCTGGATCTCCAACTTCTAATGTAGACCCCCCCCCACTACCATGTCTCCTCCTCGAACATCAGGAGTCTACTTTCTAACCTTCCAGAGGTTGAAACCCAATTACAGGAGACTAAACCAGACCTTTTATTATTAAGCAAAACTGGCATTGGACCGACTTTTTCGCTAGATGAGTTCGTAATTAAAGGATACTCTAATTAAACTTCCAAATCTGACCCCCAAGATCGCCAGGGGCATGGAACATGTGCCTATATAAAAGATGGCTTTCCATGTCATAGGGACATCTCCAGACCAGATCCTAACTTACCCTATATGTGCTTCTGGGTTGCACTTGCTCAAATTACTGCATTTATATTTGCTCTCTATCGCCCCCACAACAACGGAGTTACTATCTTTAAAAGCATATCTGAGAAAATTGACCACGTCCTATCTGCTTATCCTTCAGCTAATATTCATATCTGTGGAGACTTCAATGTTTACAATGTAGAATGGGTAACTCACTCAAACAAAACCGATGATGAGGGGAGGTTCTGTCATGATTTCTCCATTGCTTATGACCTCACTCAGATTGTTCATGAACCCACCCATGTGCTCGATACTGACGGCTAGTATACAAGTCTCCTAGACCTTTTCTCACAACTTGCCCTGAACTGTGTTCAGCGTCCGTTTTGTCTCCACTTGGATCTTCCGACCACTCTGTTGTATCAGTTAAGATAAAAATGAAATGTAATGCCCTCAGATGTACCTCCCCATCGTACAGTATATCTATACTCTATGGCTGACTGGGATAGCTTGCATACATTTATATTAGATCTATCTCTGTGTTCCATGTTTAAAAAGGATGTGTCATCTATAGTATCAGACCTGACGGAATGGTTAATTGTAGGTATAGACCGTTTCATACCCTTGAAAAAATTCCGGCAAAAACCTAACAGCCAACTATGGTTTTCTCCAGAATGTGCTGCTGCCATTGCACACAGAAATCACTTTTTCCATTGCTTCCAACATAATAGATGTACTGAGACTAAAGCCGCTTTCAGAACTGCCAGTAAAAAAGTAATAAAGAACGAAAGAGAGTTGTATGCCCAGTCCGTCAAGTTAAAAGTAGCTGAGCAGTGGCTTGGTACCCACCAGTTTTGGCAAATAGCAAACAGAATCCTGAACAGAAGTGTGTGTTCTATCCCAACTATCATAAATGGACCTGCGGTAATCTCATCAGCATCAGACAAAGCCAAAATCTTTGCCAAGAACTTTGCAGTTAATTATACCCTTTGCGGCGAAGGCCACCAACCCCCAATATTTCCTCCTGTATCAGAAAACACGCTATGTGATATACAAATATCTGTATGTGACGTTGCCAAGCTAATCAAAAACCTTGATTCCAATAAATCAACCGGCCCTGACGGTATTCCAATTATAGTACTCAAAAGACTTCAACCAGAACTGCGCCCATCCTTACAAAACTGTTTAAACGTTGTCTTAAGGAGAATTGCTTCCCATCACCCTGGAAACTCTCATCAGTATGCCCTGTATTTAAGAATTCGGCAATCGCTTATCTTCCTCTCAGTGCAGGCCAATAAGTCTCCTGTGCGTCATGAGTAAGTTGTTGGAATCTGTGTTAAATAGAGAAGTAATCAACCATCTCAGCAAAAATAACTTTCTTAGTGACACACAATATGGTTTCTGTTCTGCTAGATCTACATCAGATGTGCTTACAATTATATCGCATAGGATTAGTGAATCTCTTGATGGAGGCTACTTTTCTAGGGCAATTGCTCTTGACATATCAAAGGCCTTTGATAGAGTATGGCCTGAAGGTTTACTTCACAAGATCTCCAGCTATCAGTTATTAAATCATTTCTCTCTGATAGGTTCATAAGAGTAGTGGTTGATGGACACAAATCAGAAGCTCACAGTATTAATGCTAGAGTCCCTCAGGGGTCCATCCTGGGCCCAACTCTCTTCCTGATCTACATTAATAATCTCCCAAATCACATCCTTACATCATTGTAGACATTTATGCTGATGACATTACTATTTATGGTATCACATCTAAGACTGTAAATGACCAAGTTCTCTCTGATTTTCTCTCCTCTGATCTTGAGCAAGTTGTACAATGGGGAAAGAGGTGGCTGGTTACTTTTAATGCATCTAAAACCAAGCTTTTATCTTTACATCATCAACGCTCTGATCCCCATCTGGCATTAATTGAAATGAATGGCTCTTGTCTTGGGTAGGCCTCATGTTTTGACATTCTGGGCTTGACCTTTACTCCTGATCTTAAATGGAACACATACATTAAATCTGTGGCCAAGTCTTGATAGAGTTGAAAATAGACTTCGTAGCCACGTAGGGGATGTCCTTTTCTCTTCCTTAGAACCTCTTTCTCACAGAGGAAATGTTGCGAGTTTGTCTCTGCTTTATCTTTATTTTCATCGCAAGTGTTAGGCTGAGCTCCAATCTATGGTCCCCCCTCGCCAAACTTTCACATGAAACACCCGTCTAGCAGAAAACACTATCAACAATTTCCCCCACTCTTTATCTGTGCCTAAACCTAAACGTAGATTCCATGAACAAAGCTTCTTTCTTAGAACTGCACGCCTATGGAATTGTCTTCCGTTTTCCTGCTTTCCAGCTGACTACAATATGGTTGTCTTCAAGTCTAATGCAAACAAGTTTTTTATGAGCCGTTCTATATAATTTAACAAATTTACCGAATTTTCATTACTAACAATTACTATATTGTCCAATTTCTACCCTACACTCTTTAACCCTTATCCTCGAGTGGCCTCTTGACCTTGATAATGTGGTGATGCCTATGTAAAAAAAACAAAAACAGCTGATACATTACGGCATTACGCATTAAGAGTGGATGAACTCCAAACGCTACATAACAATCTCTGTCATTCGGGCATTACTTGAATGATTCATAGTGTGAGGTGTAGAAAATCGGTGAAGGAAGTAAAACGAATTACAAATTCTTGCCAAACGTATGCTGACATAAAACCTCGATTAAAATTTGCCATTTTAATAAAAGCAACACAACCGTTTGAAAGACTAAATCTTGATTTTAAAGGATCGCTACCAAGGAAAACAAGAAACCGATATATATTAACTGTTATCAACGAATAATCGCGGTTTCTTTTTGCTTTCCCTTGTTCAGACATATCGGCTACTGCAATTATACAATGCCTCTGTTCATTATTCATTGTCTCTGGAGACCCTGCTTATATACATTCGGATCGAGGGGCTTCTTTCATGTCAAAGCAGCTTCGATAATTTCTATAGGAACGAGGAGTAACCATAAGCGAGACAACTCCCTACAACTCTAAGAGTATTTGGAAGACAGTTCAATTGGCTGCATCAAATAACGGATGTTCGATTGATAATACGATCCCTATTGTGTACTGCCATGAATGCTCCTGACACAACGTCTAATGACACTATCTTTGTTGGGGCTTTATCAGAGGGGCCAACACCTGGATCCCTGACAGATGAAGGACTAGCACCAGAAAAACGTGTTCATCCAAGGACTGATTCTGATGTGGAACAGTCTTCTCCTTTGAGAAGGAAACGTTTCGGTGCAAGGTATTTTAGGGTCCACATACAGACTCGCACTGAAGAGCCTAACTATTTGAGTACTCTGACCCTGAATCATGGACTGCCGAGCTTGTAGGAAACCTGGACATTTAAGGAACTTTCTCCCCTGTGAGTAAGAAATTTGGTGGGGGAAAATGTTGTGAATATGGATTATCTCCCTTGATAATCCAAGACTGTAAAATATGTGCATTTCCACTTGTCAAGTAGATAAGTAGTGTAGTTCTTAATTGAATAATAAAGATTACTAGATGGAAACTTATCGTCCTGTTTTCATAACACTGTGATTTTTCAAAAAGTACCATAAATGTGTAGCAAGCAGAAAAGTGTGGTTTATTAACGAATTTATTTAACCGATTGTTTCGGATAGACAAACACTTTTCTATGTTATGACCAGATACTGGACACGAGACTTACATGTCTTGACTGCATAATATTACAGACACCGTTACATCATTTGCTGGAACCAGGAAAGTTTCATGTAAAAGATACATGATCTTTATTGGCGCCTGACTAGTATTTAGTGTATCCCAAATTTGCAACACTTTTAATCAGTATCAATTAAGTTGTTGTACTAATAAAACTACATTTTATGCTCTTTAAAATGATTTTTTTCAATTGCAATAGATGCATTGAGACTAAAGCTGCTTTCAGGAACGCCAGCAACCACTGTAAAAGAGTAATAAAAAAATGCAAGAGAGCTATACATCAAGTCTGTCAAATCCAAAGTAGCTGATCAGCAGCTTGGTTCCCATCAGTTTTGGCAAATAACAAATAGGATCCTGAACAGAAGTGTGCGTTCTATCCCAACCATTATCAATGGACCAGAGATCATCTCGTCAGCATCAGACAAGGCCAGACTATTTGCTAGGAACATTGCAGCTAATTCTACCCTATGCGACGAAGGCCATCAACTCCCCATATTTCCTCCTATAACACAGAACACGCTAGGTAACATACAAATATCTGTGCATGAGGTCGCCAAGCTAATCAAGAACCTTGATTCCAGTAAAGCAACTGGCCCTGACGGCATCCCAATCATAGTGTTGAAAAAGCTTCAACCAGAACTTGCTCCCATACTTAAGAAACTGTTTAAGCGTTGCCTTAAGGAGAAGTGCTTTCCGACTCTCGGAAAACCTCATTAGTATGCCCTGTATTTAAGAATTCAGTACAGACCAATAGATCTCCTGTGTGTGATGAGTAAGTTGCTGGAATCCATATTAAATAGAGAAATAGTTAACCACCTCAGCAGAAATAACCTTCTTAGTGACACACAATATGGTTTCCATTCTGCAAGATCTACAGTAGATGTGCTAACGGTTATATCTCACAGGATTAGTGAATCTCTTGACAACGGCTTCCTCTCTAGGGCAATTGCTCTTGACATCTCAAAGGCCTTTGACAAGGTATGGCATAAAGGCCTACTTCACAAGATTTCCAGCTACGGTATAACTGGAAATGTTTTCTCAATCATTAAATCATTTCTCTCTGATAGGCTCATAAGAGTAGTGGTCGATGGACAAAAATCAGAGGCCTGCAGTATTAATGCTGGAGTCCCTCAGGGGTCCATCCTGGGCCCAACTCTCTTACTGATCTACATCAATGATCTCCCAAAACACATACTTAAATCATTAGTTGACATCTATGCTGATGACACGACCATCTATGGCAACACATCAAAGGCTGTAAATGACAAAGTTCTCTCTGATTCTCTCTCCTCTGATCTCGAGCGCGTGGTTCAGTGGGGGAAGACGTGGCTGGTTACCTTTAATGCATCTAAAACCAAATTCCTATCTTTACATCATCAACGCTCTGATCCCCATCTGGCATCAATTGAAATGGATGGCTCTCATCTAGGAGAAGCCCCATGTTTTGACAAGCTTCTGGGTTTGTCCTTTACTCCTGATCTGAAATGGAACACGTACATCAAGTCTGTTGCTAAGGTCGCTGGAAAGATGGTGGGATCCTTCTACCGCTCCAGAAGATATCTCACTACTGATGCAACTCTCTATCTATATAAAAGCCAAGTACGTCCAAGGATGGAATACTGCTGCCATATCTGGGCAGGAGCTGCTAAAAACAGCCTATCCTGCCTTGATAGAGTACAAAATAGACTTCGTGGCTTAGTGGGGGATGCCCTTTTCTCTACCCTGCAACCTCTCTCCCACAGGAGAGACGTTGCGAGCCTATCCTCGTTTTATCGTTATTTCTATGGCAGGTGCTCGTCTGAACTCCAATCTCTGGTCCCCCTCGCCAATCTTTTACGAAAAACACCCGTCTAGCTGAATCCACTGTGAAAAATTCCCCCCACTCTTTATCTGTGCCTAAATCAAAACGTAGATTCCATGAACAAAGCTTCTTTCTTAGAACTGCACGCCTGTGGAACTCTGTTCCGTCTGCCTGCTTCCCATCTGACTACAACTTGGATGTCTTTAAGTCCAACATTAACAAATTCCTAATGAACCGCCCTCTTAAGTAAACACTTCATTAAATCTCCACACTAACGTACTGTACTTGCAATAACCCTTATCCCTGAGTTGCTTCCGGCCTTGATAAGTGGTGACCACCGTGTAAAAAAAAAAAAAAAAATTGCAAAATTTATGTTACAAGAAAAAAGATTATGATTTATACACTGACGTTAGATGAGAGTACTATGGAAAATCACATACTTGAAATTTTAATTACATGTTGCGTTACACTCCACTAAAAAGTTGACCTGAAATGCCAGGATATGAGACACAATCTGATATGAAGCAGCCTACAAGTAAATAATCCTGATTGCTTATGGATTGACATTTTTCTGGATTTGTGTAAGAGACGTATATTTCTTTGCCCGTTAACCTAGTATTAAACATTGTAGCCCAAATTGCAACACTTTTAATGAGTGTCAGTTAAGTTGTGTTATTAATGAACTACATCTTAATCCTCTTTAAAATGATTTTTATAACACAAAATTCATGGATGTGTGTAATTTCATACAAAAATAATCTGCTGAATAATACAAGGATGTTCCATGGGTTTTAATCCTGCACCTACATATATATATATATATATATATATATATATATATATATATATATATATATATATATATATATATATATATATATATATATATACGGTGACCCAAAAAATCAGAGAACATTCAATCGTTTTTCTGAGCACTTTACAGTCAACGGAGAAAAAAAAGGCCAAAGACCCTAGTGTTTTGATGTGAAGTTTTGAATATAATAAACTAGTTGTGACCAAAGTTTCATTTCATTCAGACAAAAAACGAAGAAACGGGGCCTAATTAGAGTTGGGGCCCGTTTTTGGGGGGTCACCCTATATATATATATATATATATATATATATATATATATATATATATATAAAGAGAGAGAGAGAGAGAGAGAGAGAGAGAGAGAGAGAGAGAGAGAGAGAGAGAGAGTATCCATAAAATAAGAAAACGACAATATAAAAATAGATGTTAATGTATACAGATTTATTCGTTTATTCAATAAGGATGATACATCAGTTAGAGGTGTCGAATAAGTAAAAGCCTTATATCATGGTATTTCTAAGCCTAATGCTTCTTATCAGAAGAGGAGAGACGATGCTAGGTAACATAATAGGGAAACAACCTCTAGCCATAGCTACATTAGCAGAGTGCGAGATTGAAACTGTTTGGGGAAGAAATGGGAAAACTAAAGTGATCTCTGTGATATAGGAATAATATAGCTTTTATTATATAATGTGCAGGGGCGTTATCATGTTGAAAAATAATGTTCTGAGATATTCCAAGCTTCTGGATACTTGGTAATAGTTCTGTTTCTAATATTCGAATTCTCACATTTAATAAGTTCCCCAACTCCTGCTGCAGTAAAAGTTCTCCATACCATTATCCCTCCATTTTCGTGTTTAACTGTCGATTTTATGCAACTTGGTGAAAATCTTTCTCCAGTTCTTAAGTTGTACCATTGGGGAGCATCGGGAGCATCAATAACAACACAAAATCTTGATTCATCTGACCAGAAAACATTCCTGAACCAGTCTGTATCTTTCTTGCCATAATACGAGAAAAATCTCTTTCTATCATTGTTGTTCTTCTTAGATAAAAAATTGCTCCTTTGCACACCTTTTAGAAAAAAATCCTATTTCTTTCATTTGCCTAGATTTTATATATCTAGAAAGATATTATAGATCTAGAAAGATATTATAGATCTAGAAAGATATTATATATCTAGAAAGAGAATTTCCAGCCCGTTTTGAATTCTTTGCTATGGTTTTCTTTCAATCCTTCAAAACAGTTAATTTAAGCCTGTGGTCGTCCTTCAAATTGAATGCTCTAGGGCGACCAGATCCAGATTTCTCTTTTACGAAGCATTCAACTTCGAACCTTTGACCAATTCGCTTCACTACAGAAAGAGATGTTTTCACTTTTTCTTTCCTTAAAATATCAAAAATCTGTTTGCAAGTCATTTTGGACTGCTTTAATCCTGCAATTCGTTTTTTTATATCCTCACCAAGATGCGGTCTTACCATTTTTAGGATTAATTCTTCCACTTATTATTATATGCTATAATAATAATGATCTGCAAAATATAAATTTTCAGTTAAATTTAACAAAAATTAATGGAAAAATATTGAAAAATCGATTTCTTCCTTCTTTCACTCTTGGACTATTTTTTTTTTTTTTTTGCTCATGAGTGTATGCATAGAGTTGTGGAAACAAATCGAGCTTCGGCATTTGGACGATGTCAAAACATCATTAATTCACTACCCGCACAGCAGCAGCCGAATAGCGTGGTGGTTAGAAGCCTTGACTGTTGTTTGGGCAGTTAGTTTGAGGTAAGTTGCTTGTCTAGCCGCACTGATCAGCTATAATACAGTGAAACAGTACGGTATGTGGATGACTATATATATATATATATATATATATATATATATATATATATATATATATATATATATTATAAGGTAAAATTAAAAGCCAAGAACAATGCGAGATTTTTTTTTTATATAGAGTAAAATTAAATGAAAACAAAAGAAATAAATTTCTTTTTTTTGTTGTTTGTTTTTTCTTTTTCACACAAATTTTAACTCTAAACAACAGTAAATTTTTTTTTTTTCTGTTGTATTCAATGGTGTTATAAATCTCAATATATTTCAGACCTATTAGTCCTTTTTCAAGAGAAGACAGCGGAAGAGTGTTCAAAATTGGAAAAGCTGCTACAGAGTTTGCCACGTGATACCGCGAAATATAGAACAAAAAATGACGTTAGGAGAACGTTAAAATAAATCAGTTGGTGTTTAAAATACTTGTTGTGTTTGCGAATCAAGGGAGATGACTATTCAAGCAAGGGTTGAAGGGCGGCAACTCTGTGAGATTTTATAAATCTTTTAATTATTTTAAAACAATAATTGTTTGTTTTTTTTTATTATTATTTTAATTATTGTTTTTCTTATGTTTTAAACTTATATTATAAAAGCGGAGCTCAATTCCAGTCTATTGTTTAGTGTGGGAGTATTTTTTGAAATAATTAAAGATTCGAGAATACGAAGTTGACCTACGTTTCTTGAAGAAGCAAGAATGTTGATGTGAAAATCCGGTTCTGAATTAATGCAAGTGCGAATATGTTTATAGAACGACGAAGCAGTAGTGTTTAAATGCTCTTTAATGCGGTGGTGAAGCAATCTGGTAGTGCTTCCAATGTAAGATGCACTGCATTTAGCGCATTGTAGGTCGTAAACAACGTGGTTCTTAAAGCATAAACCTGTGTGTGATATTGGGCAATTAGAGAGTGAACAAGGGGAAGGTGTATGCGATGGACTTTTTCGGTTGAGCTGTTGTCTTAAAGTAGATCCAGTGTGGATGAGTTGAATGTTGAGTCCCTCGCTGCGGATGGCTTTTCGGATTGAAGATGAGATTTTGTCACTGAGGAAGGGTAGTTTTAGAAAACAATTGTTAGAGAAGGGTCGGGTGTTGCGTTTTTTCTTTTTAAGTGAGGATAGGATCGTATTAGGGTAGCCGTTTAGTGAGAGGGTCTGTAGGAAATTGTTAGTGTGTGTATGTTTGTCGGAGATGTTAGTGCATTTGTCTTGTATGCGTGAGATTTCGGCATGTGCGTAGTTTAGTTTGTCCTTGAGAGGTAGTGCAGATTTGAAATGTACGAAGAGGCGTTTGCTGGCGGGTTTTCTGTATAATTCAGTGCATATGGCACCATTTTTTTTTATTTGTATTTTAAAATCAAGTAGAGAAAGAGATTCAGAAGAGTCTGGGTGTTCTATAGTAAATTTTAAGTTTGGGTCGGCGTTATTGAATTTGTGGAAAATGTTAATAGCTTCTTCGCGGGAGTATGTGATAATTAAAATGTCATCGATATATCTAGTAAAAAGGAGATAAGAGTAGCAGGTACTAAGGGTGTGTCTTGCAAGTTTGTCCATATAAGCAATGGCAAGAATACCGGATAGACTGGAGCCCATGGGTAGTCCAGATACTTGTTTGAACGTGTTTTGTAAGAAAGTAAAGTAAGTGTTGTCTACTATAATACGGAGGAGTTGTAAGAGATCTCCTGGGGTAATTCCGAAGCATTGTGGGTTTTTAGATGCTATAATGTCTGCCATGAGATTGATGGCTGGATGTGCAGGAATGGAGGTGTATAAAGAAACGACGTCTAGGCTAAATGGGTATCTGTATAGTTTGAGTAGATGGTGTGGTAGATCGTTGAGTCTGTTAATTACTTGGTTGGAACTACTAACATGGGCTGGGAAGGTAGAGAGTAGAGGTTTAAGTAGGCGGGATATTAACCAAGAGATTTTATGAAGGGGACCTTAACGCTTGAAACAATGGGTTTGATCTGTGTGTGTGCTATTTTTGTGGGTTTTAATAAGGTGATAAAAGGTAGGTAATTCGCTGTATTTAGTAATAAAATTTAGTCTGTGTTGTTTTGGGAGATTTCTTTTAAAACAAATTTGAGACCATGTCTTGTTAATGTTGTTCTCAATACGAGCAGCAGTGATATTATGTGCTGGGGTGTAAAGGTCGGTATTGGAAAGATGCTCTATAGCAAGGTTGTTATAAGATTCCTGTGATATAACGCAAAATTCTCTGCCCTTATCAGAGGGTAAGTAAACTAAATCTTTGTCTTTAAGGGATTTAAGGGTGAGGTATTGGTTCCTGGTAAGATTGGGGGTAATATGGTGTTGTTCGCGTTCAAGTATTCTGAAGATTTTATGCTTTAACCTTGAAAGTTTTAGATCTAGTGGAATATTATTAGGAGGTGGGTATAAAGGGTGATCAAGCTGAAAAACAGGAAAAGAGGTGTTGTGATTACCTGAGAGGTTGAGGGGGGTGTCCTTGTTATCGTGCGGGGCAAAAGCGTGCAGCCATTTAAGGTGGTAAGCAGTTCTGCAGAACTGCGTTTCTATGTTGAGTTTAGCTTTATCCGTCAGTTTCATTGTGGTGATAAACTTAGAGCCAAGTGAAAGGAGATCCGTTTCAGTTGTGGAAAGAGAGTTAGTGAGTTCAGTTACGAGAAGATGATCTTTGAGGGACTTGTCTGTGGAAGAATCCTGTGAATTATGTATGTGTCTGTTCTAGACCGGTTTATTAGTTTTCTGTTTAAGCCAAGTAAATTTGCGTATGAGACGTTTCTGTTCATTGTTGCGGTATCACATGGCAAACTCTGTAGCAGCTTTTCCAATTTTGAACACTCTTCCGCTATCTTCTCTTGAAAAAGGACTAATAGGTCTGAAATATATTGAGATTTATAACACCATTGAATACAACAGAAAAAGAAAAAAAAGTTTACTGTTGTTTAGAGTTAAAATTTGTGTGAAAAAGAAAAAACAAACAACAAAAAAAAGAAATTTATTTCTTTTGTTTTCATTTAATTTTACTCTATATAAAAAAAAATCTCGCATTGTTCTTGGCTTTTAATTTTACCTTATAATTTTCTTCAACAATGCTTCAAGCAAACTACAATCTACTTATATATATATATATATATATATATTGAAGTGAAAGCGCCCGTGTATGTGTCTGTGTATCTGTGTGTCTGATTGTGTACATTTTCCTACGCAATAACTCTGTCAATTTTCAATTTACAGACTCGAAATTTGATATAAAGGGTACTGATATTTGGGAAAATCTATGTGATTGGTTTCCGGCCATAAATTTGGCTGTTAAGGGTCAAAGTTCAACGATTTGACCTTTGAGAACTCTACCAAACTCCTCCGACAATTTTGGGTATAAACAATTGAAATTTTAGATATAGCTTCTTTGGACATGGATCTAACTTAATAACTTGATTTGAGCCCAAGACAATAAATGTTTAGGGGTCATAATGGGGATCAAACTTTAAAAAAAAATTGACCTCTGCGTCTCTACCAAATTACTCAGACAATTTCTGGTATAAAGATTTGAAATTTTACATAAAGGGTATTCAGAGATAGGGCAAGCTTTATAATCGATTTGGGTCGAAAAGTTTAGCTACGAATATATAAATGTATGTATGTATGTATATTTGCATGTCTGCCTAAAACTTTCAACAGAGGCGACTAATTTTCACAAGATCAGTATCGTTTTGGAGCTCGACCTTTCAGACGACAAATACCGAAAAATTGACTAAAAACATTAATTTCTTCACCTTGAACTGGGCACTTTTCTACATGGGGGGTCGCTTTTTTCACCGATATTTTCGAAAATCATCCCCTCTTTTCGATTGTCTAGCCTTTATTTAAACCTATGTTACTTCCGGTTTGGCGGTGGTCGTAACAGCAAAGACGTCACGTTTTTCCTCCGTTCTTTTCCTCCTTCGCTGTACGGGTTCGACTCTGCCTTCCTACTACCACTTTTTTTTTTTTTTTTTTTTGCTCAACATACACTTCCAAACACCCGGGCAACGCCGGGCTGAAAGGCTATTATATATATATATATATATATATATATATATATATATATATATATATATATATATATATATATATATATATTGTTTACTTTGTAATATATTTTGTAAATAGAAAACGAAAATAAAGAATAATAAATCTAAATACCAATATTTTGTTTTCTTTCAATTTAAGTGAATTACATTTACAAATGTATGACAATGCAAACTAGTAAGTAAAGAAATAGGAAAACATCTTTTACATAAATATTATATATATATATATATATTATTTCATTCTATTCACATTGTCTTTTGTTTATACAGAATTTAATTATTTTGATTTGTTTACTTTTAGCAAACCTTACAACGTTCATCACCGGAGATCAAGTGTCAGTATAGATACAAAGTAAGTATACTATTTTCCTGTTTTAATGTTTGGTATGGATAATTAAATTATATAACTGTTACATGGAATGATATTACAATTTTCAATATTCAAGATGAAAAAGGAAAATATCAATTCAAGTAGAGTATTTTCCTTTGTATTGTTCTTGCTTTTCATAAGCATATATGTGGAAAAGCAAGTAAAATAAAAAGGAAAATATATATATATATATATATATAAAAATGTAACTCTTGGTTCGTTCGTAATTAATAGTCTAAATAACTGAATAAATGATTGGTTCGACATTTTGGTATAATATGTTTACTGTACCCATGCGTGTTTCTATATATCTCTTTTTAATTATAATATTATACTTAATTTTTCTATAATAAATAGGTGGTTTTCTTTGTACCGATAGGCCATTTTTTTTATTTATGGACAATTATTTATCACCGCTTGCGTCATGTGACTAGTGTTTCCAATTTAGCGGTTTTCCCGCTAGATCTGGAGATTTCGTTTGCAATCTAGTGGGGAATTCTAGAAAATCTGGAGATATTTTGCACCCACACACCCGCAATTTTAGATTAAAAAATAAAGAAAAGCGCTTGAAAATACTTTAAAACATAAAATAAACTCATTCATGTAAGTAAAAAAAGTAGCATTTATTGCCTTTGGTAACAATTATTTATTGATTATTTGTTTTGTTTTTCACCTTTTTTTTCGGCTAACCATTCTTAAATTTCACTATAAAATCGATTTTTCCAAATAAATTTTAGGGGGGGGGCATTCCAACCCCCGTAGTTTTGTTTAAAATACGATCTAAGCAACCCCCCTTAGTAAAAAATTCTAAAAAGCAAGAAACAACAGCAAAAAAAAAAAAAACTTATACCAAACACAGTAGAATTTAATTATCTACCAACCTAAATACTTTTAACATGCTAAAACAAAGTTTTTTTTTTTTGTTTTTTTTCTAATTTCCAAATATGTTGTTCAAAGTGGATTTTACACACTGAATGAAAACAAAAATACACAAATGCCCGCTTATCGCTTAAGGAGTAAGGAGGCTTAAATGACTAGGTGTATCAGAATTTTTGTATGAATTTTTGACACCCCTAACACGAAACTGCGAATAAAATATAAAAAACTCGTAATTTCTCTTTTAAAAGTGGGTTGTTTATTTTCTTTATGGATTATACTCTCAAAATAAACTATTAAAGTTGTATAAAAAGTAATAGAAATATCATTTTTTTATTTAAAAAAAAACTAATGAAATTAATTGAATTTTACGAGCTCAGTATTTTCAATTTTTAAACTTTAAAAATCTATCGAAATTTTCCTATTGATTCAATTTTTACGATATTTTCAGGGTCAATGTGAAATTTTATGCTCTTTTCAATAATATAATATTTTAGACAAACGTTTTTTTTTATTCAAGCCCTTCCATTTTGAAATGTCTATTAAAAAGTAAATAATTAATTTACTCACCAAAGTTTTATATATCACAAATTGAAGAGAAAAGATCAATAAATAATATATTCAAATTTAAAACAAAAACGGTAGTGTTTTTTAGAAATTTACCTGTAAAGTCCGAAGTGTTAAACTTAAAAAAAAACACGTTGTTTGTTTGTTTTTTGTTTGTTTGTTTTTTTTTAAATGGAACCTTGGTCCTTGCTCCTTTAATTGAAAAAAAAATTAGGGCTTGAGTTACATTTTTCGAGGAGTTATAAGCTTGGAAAACGGGGTGGAATTATTCAATATTTTTCACGAAATTTCTGACACACCTAACAAATGATTTATCTACCACTAACCCTAAGTTCGAGTTGCACTCCCAAATTTAGAGTTAGTGATAGTCATAGATTTTTTTATACAATTTTCCAAGAGTGAAGTCCCCAATGATTAAACGACATGCAACCAGTTAATTGTTGGAAAGACAACTTTTAATAAAAGAAATTAAATAAAAATAACTTAAACACAGTTTCAGCATGCATAAAAGATACTTGAATTTTACTGCCTTTGGTATCAGGTATTTTTGTTATTGTTTACAATTTCTTGAATATTAATTATTTTACACAAATGATTGTGTTGTTCCTACTTACTTGCCCCCCCCCAAGAGCCGTCATTCATGATTTTACTTATTTTTACTAATTTTTAGACGTTTATTTTATTTAATTGTCAGCATGAACCAACTTTTTTAAGATGCAGCATATGGTAACACTTCAGCGAAGTTTACTGTATTTATTTTTTAGCAAACATTAATAACAGAAAGTTTTCCACTTCGTTTATTTTTTGCATAATTAATGATGGAAGCATGTTTTCTGTTTTTCTTACCATCTGTTGAAAAAAAATAATTCGTACAGTCTCTTGAAAAAAAAACTTTTCTCTATTTTCACCTAACTATTTACAATGTTCATATAAAGCATTCATCTGTTCTTTTTATAATAAAAATTCCGTTTTCAAAAAGAAACGTTTACTGCCAAATTTCTTTAAAAGAAAAAAGTGCAAGTTTTCCTGAAAAAAAAAAAAAAAAACTTTCACCCAACATTTTATGGTAAAAAATTAATTTTTTTTTTTTTTGGGGGGGGGGGGGGGGAAACAACAACTTTTATTGATAAAAAAAATTGCAAAAAATAATAAAAGTAAATAAACGAACAAAATGCAATTTTTCTTAAGGAATGTGTTCCATTTTAACAAACTGAGCCACAGCAATGCGTGGCCGGGTACAGATATTATATATATATATATATATATATATATATATATATATATATATATTCTATTGTCGCCTTTTGTATTACCTTGAGAGAATTTTCATGCAAGCTGAAATATTATGCGCGGTTTGTTTTTATATTTTTTTACATATCCAACATTTTTTCACTTGTTTTTTTTTTTGGCAATTTATGACTACAATAAATTGCGGTTTCATTTAACGCCATAACTAGCAAATTCTAGCATTGCTACAAATATAATTTGTTGATTTCTTTCTGTCCTCTGATGAGAAGAATAGCAAGAATAGCATTCTTTGAAACTCTGTGGAATAAGGACTTTGTAAATTGTTTTTGGAGTATTCAGTCGAACAATAAATTTTAATGTAAAGTTCAACTTACAGTTTTAATTTTCTTTCTCTTATATATTTGTGTGTGTGTGTGTGTGTGTGTGTGTGTGTGTGTGTGTGTGTGTGTGTGTGTGATGCATGTAATTATCCACAGGCACATTTTTTCGTCACTGCGACATATCAGTATACCAATATACAGCAAGATTTGAGATCGGAACTTAGTGGTTGATATTCTGTGCTCTAGCGACAGAGTAAACGAAACTGCTGATGACAGCGTTAAAATGATATCGAATTTACAGCAATTATTCTTGTCTTCATGTCCCATACGTGACTCTTATTCATCAATCTCTCCTTGTACTCAGTTCTTGTGAACCGTTAGTATATCCTCGTTCTGCATTGAATATTTTCTTTATAATGATTTGTATATTCTCAATAATTCGTCATTCGTTTTCATAAAAGTTTATACATGTATAGAGTATTTCTAGGAACATGATGGGCTTAGTTATGACACTGTATGACCACTGTTAAAGAAGTTAGAGGCCTTTTTCTAACATTTCGCACAAGAAATACAAATACAAATGAGCGTTATTCCAAAAAACGATTCAACAAAATATTCCAATCGTTCAAACATTTTGTCTGTTGTTCTGATCCTGCTTTCGATTACTTTCTTCTTTTAAAAAACAAAGAACATCTTTTTTTAATATGCTAAAATATTACTGAAAAACATCTTGGGTGTTAATACATTTAGTACCTAACCTTCCTTTGTCTGTTCCTTTCTCTCTTTTCAACTCTGTTTCTCTACCTACATATATCTTGATCTATAAGTGGTGCATCTTCTGGTTGCCTGCGTGTCTCTATGGCTTTTAATATGGGGACAGATTAGAAATTGTATCTTAAATATAAGTGTTTTACATGGAAATTATTCCTATGGACATGAAAACAAATAGTCCTGTGTCTATAACTGCCTTTTTTTATGGATTTAAAAGCCCTTTTCTTACACATTGCACGTTGAAACACATAAGCATTATCTGAAGGGTATTAACACACACACACACACGCATATATATATATATATATATATATATATATATATATATATATATATATATATATATATAAGTGTGTGTGTATGTGTGTGTGAAGAATTGCTTAGTGCTTAAGATACGAGGTCAATAAACTCGCCTTAAGTATGATGCTATTTCATATTCTAACTCGGCAAACGCCGGGTAACTCTGCTTAACTCTGTTATTATTTGCTATTGTAATATTGCTGTAATAGGAAAAGCTAGAGTGGTTGAACTTTTTTGAAAAAGCAGCAGGTAATATAAACACACACACACACACACACACACACATATATATATACATATATATATATATATATATATATATATATATATATATATATATATATATATATCATAAGCTAAGCATGCCATTCATGTTTACATTACCTGCTGCTTTTTCAAAGAAGTTCAGCCACTCTAGCTAAATAGTTTTCCTATTACAACAATATGTTACAATGGCAAATAATAACATCCTATCATTGTTGTTGTTGTTGTTGAATTTACTTGATGGGCCTGGAATTTTCCAAATAGATCAAGTAACAATGTTAAACTAATTTTTACTTACTGTCTATTCGTTGAATTGTAAAATACAGGGATTAGTTTACAGGTAAGTTTGTAAAAACCATGTTTCTCATACCGCTTCACTTCTACGCTAGGAAGTTGTTGTACTGCTTGACCTGTTTTACAACCTGTCTGCGTTTTATATTATGAACTACTAAAATTCAATTCACGATGACATGAAAATAATGAAATATATGTGTTATGGAATTTTCACATGTTGAAAACAACTCAAGTTGAACATTCTTTATCATTTTGAAAGTAATCGTTCTGTTCCGCATTTTGTCAAATTAAAATGAAAAATTATAGACCTTAAATACCCTAATAATAATAATAATAATAATAATAATAATTTAAAAGAAATTAAGAGATGTAAAACTATGTGCAAATTATTATTACATAGAATTTAAACGCATACATTTGTGTTCACTGATGTTCCAAATATCCCATAGAATTTAAACGCATACATTTGTGTTCACTGAATAACTTCCAAATATCCCATTTTATCCAACATTTAATCATTTTATCTTTTATATTTCACATTAAATATCCTTTACATTTCACAGAATTTAATGTCCTTTATATTTCATGGTTTCATTTCATTTATATTTCATATTTAACATCCTTTATATTTCTCAGGGGATAATATCTTTTATGTTTTATAGGATGTAACGTCCTCTATATTTCATTGTGTTTAATATATTGTATACTTCTTAGGATTTAATATCTTTATTTTTTATAGGATTTAATATCCTTTAAGTTCCATGGAATTTTATACCACTGACATTTTATAGGATTTAAGATCCTTTATATTTCACAGTATTTAATTTTTTAATTAATTTATATCTTATAAGGTTTAATATCTGGGATTTCATATTTATTATATTTGTTAGTATTTGATATCCTTTATATTTCATAGGATTTAATAACAATTTATATTTCATAGGATTAAATATCCTTTACATTTCACAACATTTAATGCCCTTTATATTTCATAAGATTTAATACCATTTATATTTCATATGATTTAATATCCTTTATATTTCATATGATTTAATATCCCATATATTTCATATGATTTAATAACCTTTATATTTTATATGGTTCAATATTCACATATTTAATAGAATTTAATATCCTTTATATTACATAGAATTAAATATCCCTTATATTCACAGTGTTTAATATCCTGTATATTTCATTGGATTTAATATTCTTTTTTTTTTTCATAAGGTTTAATATCCTTTATATTCCATGGGGATATTTTATATATTTTATATTTCATACGATTTTATATCCTTTATATCTGCTGAGTATGAATATCTTTTATATTTCATAGAATTTAATATCCCTTATAATTCACTAGGTTTAATATCCTTTATATTTCATAAGATTTTATATCCTTTATATTTCATTAGGGTTTTATTATTTTTTGAATGATTTAATATCCTGTAATTTCATAGGATAAATTATCCTTTACATTTCACGAAATTAGATATCCTTTATATTTGATGAGATTTAATATCCTTTATCTTCTATGGGATATTATATCCATTATATTTTAAAGGATTTAATATTCTTTATATTCCGAAGGATTTAATATTATTTATATCTAACTGTGTTTAATATCGTTTATATTTTATAAGATTTTATATCATTTATATTTCACATGGTTTAATATCTATATATTTCATGGAATTTAATATCCTTTAATTTCATCAGGTTTAATATTATTTATATTCCACAAGATTTAATAATCTTTATATTTAACAGGGTCGAATATTCCTTATATTTAATGGGATTAATTATCTTTATATTTCATATGATTTAATGTCTTTCATATTTCACACAATTTTATGCCATTTTATATTTCATAGGATCTTATTTAATATACTGTATATTTCATAAGATATTATATTCTTTATATTTAATAAATGTTATACCATTTATAGTTCACGTGATTTAATATCCTTATATTTTACAGGGTTTGATATCCTTTATATTCCATGGGCTTTAATAGTTTTTATATCTCATAGGATTTTATTTCATTTATCATTTATAGGACTTAATAATCTTAATATTACATAGATTTAAATATCCTTTATACTTCATAGGGTTTAATTAACTTTTATAATTCATAATTTAATTAACTTTTATAATTCATGGGATTTTATATTATTTATATTTAAAGGATTTAACTTCGTTTATATTTATGAGGGTTAATATCTTTTATAGGGTTTAATATTATTAATGTTTCATAGTATTCGATATCTCTATATTTCATAGGATTTTATATATTTTATATTTCATGGTATTTTATACTATTTATCTTTCATAGAAAATGATTTTCTTTAATATTTCACAGGGTTTAATATCCTTTATATTTCATAGGATTTAAAATCCGTTATATTTCATAGGATTTTTTATATTTTATATTTCATAGGGCTTAATAGCTTTTATATTTCATAGGATATAATAACCTTTATATGGTATAAGATATAATTTTCTTTCATATTTCATTAGGGTTTAATATTGTTTATATTTCATAGGATTTTATATTCTTTATATTGCATAAGGTATAATATCCTTTATATTCATTAGGTTTAATACCCCTTTTATTTCAAAGGATTTAACATTTTTTATTTCATATATATTTATATTATATTATATTATATATTTGTATTCACTTGGATTAAATATACATATATATTTCATATGATTAAATGTAATTTATATTTCACAGGGGTTAATATCCTTTATATTTTAAAGGATTAACTATTTTTAATTTCATAGGTTTAAATATTCTTTAAATTTCATAGGATTTAATATCCTTTAAGTTCCATAGAATTTTATACCATTGCCATTTTATAGGATTTAATATCCTTTATATTTCACAGGATTTAATATCCTTTATATTTCCCAAGGTTTTATATACTTTTATATTTTATAGCGTTTAAATATCCTTTAATTTCATAAGAATTTAATATCATTTACATTTTACGAAATTAGATATACTTTATATTTTATATTTTTTTACTTTCTATGGGATTTAATATCTTTTATATTTCACAGGATTTAATATCTTTTATATTTCATCGGATTTTATGTCCTTTATATTTCAAAGGGTTTAATATTCTTTTATATTTCATAGTATTTATAAACTTTTATATTTCACAGGGTTTAATATTCTTTATTTTTTCAAAGGCTTTATTATCTTTTATGTTTCATAGGATTTAATATCGTTTATAATTCATAGGGTATAATTTTCTTTTATAATTCATGGAATTTTATAGTTTTTATATTTCAACAGATTTTCGATCATTTATATTTCATGGGATTTACTATATTTTATATTTAATAATATCTATATTTCATAGTATTTAATATCTTAATATTTCATAGGATATAATATTTTTTATATTTCATGGAATTATATACAATTTATATTTCATAGGATTTGATATCTTTATATTTTATAGAAATTGGTTTCATTTTATATTTCACAGGGTTTAATATTGTTGATATTTCATATGATTTGATATTCTTTATATTTCATAGAATTATTTATCATTTATATTTCAAAGGATTTCTTGGTATTTCACGGAATATAATACCATTTATTTTTCGTAGGGTTTTATATTTTTACATTTCCTACGATTGAATATCCTTTATAAATCATAGAATTTAATATCTTTCATATCAGATAATGTTTAGTATCTTTTATATTACATAGTATTTAAGATCTTTATATTTCATACGACGTAATTTCCTTTAATTTCACAGGTTTTAATATCCTTTCTGTTTCATAAGATTTAATATCCTTTCATATGGTTTGATATTCTTTTATATTTCCTATGACTTTATTTTCTTTTATATTTCACAGAGTTTGATATTCTTTATATTTCATGAGATTAAATGTCTTTTATATTTCATGGAGTTTAATAACTTTGTCATTTAATAGGATATAATACCCTTTATATTTCACTGGGTTTTAAATTCTTATATACGCAAAAAGAAAGTCTGCATTTGTAATTTTTTTCAAAAACTGCGAATTTAAGCTAAATTTAATGTAACTGTTTAAACAATGTATACCGCATTTGATTCGCCTTTTATTCCTCTATAATTTTACCTGTTCATATTTGACTTTTAATTGAACTAGTCTAGTCTTCACGTCAACTTAAAAAAATAACTTCAAATTGAGGAGGCAAAAAGAAAGTCCACACCATGAAAAATTGTTATTTAAATGTAACTTTAGGACATTAATGCAACACAAATACAACAGGAACACAATGAACTAGTTAATATTTAGTAGTATAGCCCTTCTACAATTTGACAGCCTGCAATCTGTTGGGAATTCCTTGAATTAGACTGAGGCAATACTCTGGGGGGAGGGCATCCCACTTTTCTTTAATTTTTGTCTAAAGTTGTTCCAGATTTGAAATTTTATGATTGCGTAGCTGTTGCTTGATATAATGCCATACGTTTTTTGATAGAATTGAGATCTAGAGATTGTGCAGGTCAATCCAAACACGGAATACCATGCTATTCCAGAAACCTATTGACATTGCCAGCTGTGT
>NC_136496.1:46409875-46424875 GCF_053919585.1 Euprymna scolopes | reverse complement strand
CTGATATGGCGATCCAGTGATGGGGTTATTTTTTTGGTCGACCTGGACTCTTTTTGTGCTCATATTGATCTGGATTTCTTAAAAAATTTGTGATGACCGTTTTGCTATGATTCACTTCGTTTGCAATGGATCTATGGGAGAGTCCACCCCTATTAAGCACTAAGATCATTCCTCTCTCAAACTCTGATAATGGTTTCCCTTTTGCCATTTATAATTTAGTAAGATGTTTTTTTATCCACTAACAAGTTGCTTTTAGTACCATAGAAAGCTTTTCGTATTCATTTTTTCAAAACTAGCCGATTTTATTAAAGTGGTTTTATCATTTTGACCAGGTGAAAATGTTTGTTTTTTTAAACGCTTACTTTCTTAAGTGGTCTTATGATTTTGACCAGGTGACCAGGACTGTATATACATATATATATATATATATATATATATATATATATAGTATGTTTATTATACAAACATTATTGGTTACATATGTGCATACATGTTTCAGTGGAATCTCAATTTAGAGAGACTCACGTCATCAGACCGAAAAAAACATGCTAAACTGAAATAAAATTCAAATTTCATTCATTTTGGATATAAAAAGGTAACTTGATATGACTTATACCCAGGAAAAAGGAGTTCATGAGGGGGGATCGAGATGTCTTAGCAGGGTGGAAGTACGGCTATATTCTGGTTTTAGGACTTTCTTTTTTTTTTTTTTTTTTTTTTTTACACAGTGATCACCACTTATCAAGGCCCGGAAGCCACTCAGGGATAAGGGTTATTGCAAGTACATTACGTTAGGGTGGAGATTTGATGAAGTGTTTACTTAAGGGGGCGGTTCATTAGGAATTTGTTAACATTGGACTTGAAGACATCCAATTTGTAGTCCGGTGGGAAGCAGGCAGACGGAACAGAGTTCCACAGGCGTGCAGTTCTAAGAAAGAAGCTTTGTTCATGAAATTCGCGTTTTGATTTAGGCACAGATATAGAGTGGGGGAAATTTTTCACAGTGGATTCAGCTAGACGGGTGTTTTTCGTGAAATATTGGAGAGGGGGGACCAGAGATTGGAGTTCAGACGAGAACCTGCCATGGAAATAACGATAAAACAAGGATAGGCTCGCAACGTCTCTTCTGTGGGAGAGAGGTTGCAGGGTAGAGAAAAGGGCATCCCCCACTAAGCCACGAAATCTATTTTGTACTCTGTCAAGGCAGGATAGGCTGTTTTAGCAGCTCCTGCCCAGATATGGCAACAGTATTCCATCCTTGGACGTACTTGGCTTTTATATAGATAGATAGGTTCTAAGGTGGTCTTTTTGTTTTCATCAACGGTGAAACCATTTCTTCATTGTAGACTTTCTGTCTATTTCTGTGTTCACTCCGATGCATTATTCATCTCCTTATTTTACTGATAAACTTTAATCATTCATTTATTTTATTTAATAACATATGTCTGTATGATAAACTTTAATCATTTATTTATTTTATTTAATAACATATGTCTGCATGATAAACTTTAATCATTTATTTATTTTATTTAATATCATATGTCTATATGATAAAATTTAATCATTTATTTTATTTAATAACATATGTCTGTATGATAAATTTTAATCATTTATTTTATTTAATAACATATGTCTATATGATAAACTTTAATCATTTATATATTTTATTTAATAACATATGTCTATATGATAAAATTTAATCATTTATTTATTTTATTTAATAACATATGTCTATATGATAAAATTTAATCATTTATTTATTTTATTTAATAAAATATGTCTGTATGATAAACTTTAATCATTTATTTATTTTATTTAATAACATATGTCTGTATGATAAACTTTAATCATTTATTTATTTTATTTAATAAAATATGTCTGTATGATAAAATTTAATCATTTATTTATTTTATTTAATAAAATATGTCTGTATGATAAACTTTAATCATTTATTTATTTTATTTAATAACATATGTCTATATGATAAACTTTAATCATTTATTTATTTTATTTAATAACATATGTCTATATAATAAAATTTAATCATTTATTTATTTTATTTAATAACATATGTCTATATGATAAACTTTAATCATTTATTTATTTTATTTAATAACATATGTCTATATGATAAACTTTAATCATTTATTTATTTTATTTAATAACATATGTCTATATGATAAACTTTAATCATTTATTTATTTTATTTAATAACATATGTCTATATGATAAAATTTAATCATTTATTTATTTTATTTAATAACATATGTCTGTATGATAAAATTTAATCATTTATTTTATTTAATAACATATGTCTGTATGATAAACTTTAATCATTTATTTATTTTATTTAATAACATATGTCTGTATGATAAACTTTAATCATTTATTTATTTTATTTAATAACATATGTCTGTATGATAAACTTTAATCATTTATTTATTTTATTTAATAACATATGTCTATATGATAAAATTTAATCATTTATTTATTTTATTTAATAACATATGTCTATATGATAAAATTTAATCATTTATTTATTTTATTTAATAACGTATGTCTGTATGATAAACTTTAATCATTTATTTATTTTATTTAATAACATATGTCTGTGTGATAAACTTTAATCATTTATTTATTTTATTTAATAACATATGTCTATATGATAAAATTTAATCATTTATTTATTTTATTTAATAACATATGTCTATATGATAAAATTTAATCATTTATTTATTTTATTTAATAACATATGTCTATATGATAAACTTTAATCATTTATTCATTTTATTTAATAACATATGTCTGTATGATAAAATTTAATCATTTATTTATTTTATTTAATATCATATGTCTATATGATAAAATTTAATCATTTATTTATTTTATTTAATAACATATGTCTGTATGATAAACTTTTATCATTTATTTATTTTATTTAATAACATATGTCTGTATGATAAAATTTAATCATTTATTTATTTTATTTAATAACATATGTCTGTATGATAAAATTTAATCATTTATTTATTTTATTTAATAACATATGTCTATATGATAAACTTTAATCATTTATTTATTTTATTTAATAACATATGTCTGTATGATAAACTTTAATCATTTATTTATTTTATTTAATAACATATGTCTATATGATAAAATTTAATCATTTATTTATTTTATTTAATAACATATGTCTATATGATAAACTTTAATCATTTATTTATTTTATTTAATAACATATGTCTATATGATAAAATTTAATCATTTATTTATTTTATTTAATAACATATGTCTGTATGATAAACTTTAATCATTTATTTATTTTATTTAATAACATATGTCTGTATGATAAACTTTAATCATTTATTTATTTTATTTAATAACATATGTCTGTATGATAAACTTTAATCATTTATTTATTTTATTTAATAACATATGTCTATATGATAAAATTTAATCATTTATTTATTTTATTTAATAACATATGTCTATATGATAAACTTTAATCATTTATTTATTTTATTTAATAACATATGTCTATATGATAAAATTTAATCATTTATTTATTTTATTTAATAACATATGTCTATATGATAAAATTTAATCATTTATTTATTTTATTTAATAACATATGTCTATATGATAAACTTTAATCATTTATTCATTTTATTTAATAACATATGTCTATATGATAAACTTTAATCATTTATTTATTTTATTTAATAACATATGTCTATATGATAAAATTTAATCATTTATTTATTTTATTTAATAACATATGTCTATATGATAAAATTTAATCATTTATTTATTTTATTTAATAACATATGTCTGTATGATAAACTTTAATCATTTATTTATTTTATTTAATAACATATGTCTGTATGATAAACTTTAATCATTTATTTATTTTATTTAATAACATATGTCTGTATGATAAACTTTAATCATTTATTTATTTTATTTAATAACATATGTCTGTATGATAAACTTTAATCATTTATTTATTTTATTTAATATCATATGTCTATATGATAAAATTTAATCATTTATTTATTTTATTTAATAACATATGTCTGTATGATAAACTTTAATCATTTATTTATTTTATTTAATAACATATGTCTGTATGATAAACTTTAATCATTTATTTATTTTATTTAATAACATATGTCTGTATGATAAACTTTAATCATTTATTTATTTTATTTAATAACATATGTCTGTATGATAAACTTTAATCATTTATTTATTTTTTTTTAATAACATATGCCTGTATGATAAAATTTAATCATTTATTTATTTTATTTAATAAAATATGTCTGTATGATAAACTTTAATCATTTATTTATTTTATTTAATAACATATGTCTATATGATAAACTTTAATCATTTATTTATTTTATTTAATAACATATGTCTATATAATAAAATTTAATCATTTATTTATTTTATTTAATAACATATGTCTGTATGATAAACTTTAATCATTTATTTATTTTATTTAATAACATATCTATATGATAAAATTTAATCATTTATTTATTTTATTTAATAACATATGTCTATATGATAAAATTTAATCATTTATTTATTTTATTTAATAACATATGTCTGTATAATAAACTTTAATCATTTATTTATTTTATTTAATAACATATGTCTGTATGATAAACTTTAATCATTTATTTATTTTATTTAATAACATATGTCTGTATGATAAACTTTAATCATTTATTTATTTTATTTAATAACATATGTCTGTATGATTAACTTTAATCATTTATTTATTTTATTTAATATCATATGTCTGTATGATAAACTTTAATCATTTATTTATTTTATTTAATAACATATGTCTATATGATAAAATTTAATTATTTATTTATTTTATTTAATAACATATGTCTATATGATAAAATTTAATCATTTATTTATTTTATTTAATAACATATGTCTGTATGATAAACTTTAATCATTTATTTATTTTATTTAATAACATATCTATATGATAAAATTTAATCATTTATTTATTTTATTTAATAACATATGTCTATATGATCAAACTAACAACGTGTAACGTATATACAGTCTTTTTCTATGATTTAAATATAGACTAGCCTGGTGCACGGCGTTGCCCGGGTGTTTGGAGGTGTGTGTTAAGCAAAAAAGCAAAAAAAAATAGTAGTAGGCAGGCAGGTTATAACCCGTACCGCAAAGGAGGAAAATAACGTTAAACCAAATTGCATCGATCACTAAATCGGAAGTGGAGAAGGTTTAAATTAAGGCTAGACAATCGAAAAGAAGTGATGACATTCGAAAATATCGGTGAAAAAAGCGAACCCTTCTTGTAGTAAAGTGCTCAGTTAAGGGTGAAGGAATTAATGTTTTTAGCCAATTTTTCAATTTGTCGTCCGAGGGATCAAGCTTCAAAACGATACCGATTTCGTGAGAATCTGTTGATTCTGTCGAAAGTTTTAGACATACATACATACATACATATATACATACATACATACATACATACATACATACATACATACATTTAAACAGACAGGTGAGATTTATATTATATCAAAGATTCCAGGTTTGAATCCTGGTAAGTTCGTAATAATTTTAACCATCATTTTATCCAACGTTTACTCATTCTTAGGGTATTTTCGTTTTTTCAATGATTTTGTTTTGTGCATATGAGGAGTTCCCATACTCCGAGTTCACAGGGTAAGCGTCGATGGTAAGACGATGTTGAGTGTACTCGATTTTGTGTATGACTTGGCGTTGTGTGTGCAAAAGAGGGCGTTAATTTTATTATTGCATAAGTAGTAGTACTAATAATTAATTTACTATCCTTTAACAATTACTTATATATTCTTTCTGGTGTATTTTTTTCTTTTTTTTTTTATTACATTTTTACCCCAAACAAGGCGCATTGCCACTTTGGTGTAGGGGGCTACTATCAGGGGCAGCAACTACTGGGGCACTATGTTGGGATTTGGGCAGCAAGATGTCGGTACACGTTGCACTTGAACTTCTGCATGTCAGTACAGTTGGGGAAGCAGGAACTTTGAATGGAATTCCAGAGTCTAGCGGTTCTGGGGAAGAAACTACTGGAGTAAAAAGATCTTTTACATCTAGGGATCTCTACTGTGTGGAGGTGGGATTTAGCAGCCTGTCGGGTTTGTCGAGGGTGTCTACGTCGTGGGGGCACAAGTGTCTGCAGTTGGTCAGAGCATTCACCATTAAAATACTTGTAGAACAGGCAAAGGGATGCAACGTTTCGTCGATGGGACAGAGGCTGAAGCTTAGATGCCAGTTCAGGGCCTATCAGATTGGCGACTCTTTTTTTAACCTTGTCTAGAAGCGAGAGACTAGTAGCAGATGCACCAGCCCAAATGTGACAACAATACTCCATACATGGGCGAATGGTGGCCTAATAGAGGTACAGGATACTTTCAGGTGTCAGTAGTTTTCTAGCACGGTAGAGAGAGCCTACCTTTTTAGCAGCGGCCCTGGCAATGTTTTCAATATAATTGTTCCAACTCATGTTTCCTGTGAACGTTAGGCCAAGCAGTTTGAAAGATGTACTCTATGACAGGGAGTCACTGGCCATTGCTATTGGTGGCAGAGAAGGTTTCTTGTAATTATTGAAGGAAACCAGTTTAGTCTTGGCAGCATTGAATGTGACCATCCATTTATGTCCCCATTCCACTACAGATTGGAGGTCATCCTCTAGTGTTTTTGCCATATCTTTAGATATGTGTTCATTTGTTTTCCTGTTATGCCTGTTATAGAGTGTAGTGTCATCAGCATATATACCCATCTCAGAGGCAGTTTTGTCGGGGAGGTCATTAATAAATATTAGGAACAATAGAGGTCCAAGGATAGACCCCTAAGGCACTCCTGCATTTATATCACACTGTTTAGACGTACGACCGTCGAGGACAACCTGGATTTTTCTCTTTGAGCACTGTTCGATTCAACATAAGATTTTATAAGAGTAAAGTAATGTTTTAACATATGCCAGCGTCATTCAGAGTATTGAGTACATTTGGATTCAGCAACTTATTTCTTGATTTCTCATTATCCTTGAACTTATTTGTTTTAAAGCTAAATATAATGAATAAAGCAAAAACATTTTCAGAAGTGAGCAGTGAAAAGAAAAAACAATCAGGAGAACTCCAGAGCGCTACTGCAAGCATTAAATGAAATTAAACAGATCTCAAGAGCACTACTAAAACAAAGTTTCTAACCCTAGAAGAGAAAATATTATTAAAGTCAGCACTGAGGTCCAGAAGTGTAAAGTGTGGGTAGCGATTAAGCAACATTTGCTGAATTATACACTCATCAAGCAGTAGGATCCAGAAGGAAAGGTGCGGTTAAGAATCAGGCAACACTTGCTTCACTATTGACTCATTAAGCAGTGATGTCCAGAAGGAGAAAGTGCAGTAAGAGATTAAGCAACACTTGCTTCGATTCATCAAACAATGAAGTGAAGAAGTTGAAAGTGCAGTAAGAGATTAAGCAACACTTGTTTCACTATAGACTCATCAAGCAGTGAGGTTCGGAAGAGGAGGTGCTGTCAGAGATTATGCAGCACTTGCTTCACTACTAACTCATCAAGCAGTGAAATCCAGAAAGGCTAATGCCGTAAAAAATGAACAAGACTTTTTTTCACTATTGACTCATCAAGTAGTGAGGACCAGAAAAGGGAAAGTGCTGTTAGGGATTAAGCAACACTTGCTTCACTATTGCCTCAGTAATCAGTGAAGTCCAGAAGGGAGAAATGCCGTTAGGGATTAAGCCACACCTGCTTCACCATTAACTCATCAAATAGTACCAGTTATGAAGAGGAGGTGCTGTTAGTAATAAGGCAACATGTACCAAGTTGCTAACCTGTACATGTGTGCGTATGTTTGTGTGCGCGTATGTATTTGACAAGAAATATGGTTTGAGATGTGAACGCATGTTTTTGTGTGAGACTAGGAAAGGCTCCCACACGCTGTCCTTTTTTTCTCTCCTTTTCTTGTGAGGCAAGCTTGCACACACTTGCTAATTTGCATACGTGCTTTAATGGCTGCTGCTGCTAATATTTTTGCTAATCAGCTATCCTTTGGCTGCTGCTGATTTTCTAACACCTGCCCACACATGCGTTGTTACATATATAACAAGCGGCAGTTTTTGTTTATAGCCTAAGATTACTATAAAATTGGTTTTATTTTATTTATTAGACACGAAACAGTAAAATTAGACCATAAATATAGTTTGCAGATATTTGAAAAAGAAAATAATTGCAATAAAACTTGTGTAAGATGTTTTGAAAAGTGAATTTGAAATGCATTAGTTTGAAACAGAAAAGTATTCAAAATAAAATCTTAAAATGAATTTATTTTGACCACCACCACCACCACCACCATCATCATCATCATCATCATCAGTTTAATATCCATTTTATATGGTCGCATGTGTTGGAAGGCTTAAAGAAATTGACTTCTTTTTTTTTTTCACATGGCGATCACAACTTATCAAGGCCCGGAAGCCACTCAGGAATAAGGGTTATTGCGTGTACAGTAATCAAGGGGATAATATCGTAATAATAGTTAGTATTGGAGATTTGATAAAGTGTCTTACTTAAGGGGGCGATTCATCAGGAATTTGTTTATGTTGGACTTGAAGACATCCAAGTTGTAGTCAGGTGGTAAACAGCTAAACGGAAGAGAACTCAACACGCGTGCACTTCTAAGAAAGAAACTTTGTTCATGGAATCTACGTTTTGATTTAGGCACAGATAAAGACTGGGGAAAATTACTGACAGTGGCTTCAGCTAGACGGGTGTTTTTTGTGAAAGATTGGCGAGGGGGGGGACCAGAGATTGGAGCTCGGACGAGCACTTGCCATGGAAATTATGATAAAACAAAGACAGGTTCGCAACGTCTCTTCTGTAGGAGAGAGGTTGCAGGTAAGAGAAAAGGGCATCCCCAGTAAGCCACGAAGTCTATTTTGTACTCTGTCAAGGCAGGACAGGCTGTTTTTAGCAGCTCCAGCCCAGATTTGGTAGCAGTATTCCATTTTTGGACGTACTTGCCTTTTATATAGGTAGAAAATTGCATCAGCAGTGAGATATCTTCTGGAGCGGTAGAAGAATCCTACAATTTTTCCAGTGACCCGGGCAACAGACTTGATGTACGTGTTCCATTTAAGATCAGCCCAAAAGCTTGTCAAAACATGAAGCCTCCCCAAGACGAGAGCCATCCATTTCAATTGATGCCAGGTGGGGATCAGAGCGTTGATGATGTAAAGATAGGAGTTTTGTTTTAGATGCATTAAAAGTAACCAGCTACCTCTTCCCCCACTGTACCACACGCTCAAGATTAAGGTCAACAGGCAACTCGAGGATAAGGGTTAAAGAGTGTACAGTAGAAATTGAATAATATAGTAATCGTTAGTAAGGGAAATTGGGTAAATTTGTTAATTTATATAGAACGGCTCATCAAAAACTTGTTTACGTTAGACTTGAAGACGACCATATTGTAGTCAGCTGGAAAGCAGGAAGACAGAAGACAATTCCAGGCGTGCAGTTCTAGGAGAAAGGCTTTGCTCATGGAATCTACGTTTAGGTTTAGGCACAGATAAAAAGTGGGGGGAATTATTGATAGTGTTTTCTGCTAGACAGATGTTTCTTGTGAAAGTTTGGCGAGGGGGGACCATAGATTGGAGCTCAGCCTAGCACTGGCCATGAAAATAAAGATAAAGCAGAGATAAACTCACAACGTCTCTTCTGTGAGAAAGAGGTCGCAGGGAAGAGAAAAGGACATCCCCTACGAGGCTACGAATCTATTTTGAACGCTATCGAGGCAGAATAAGTCCTTTCTAGCAGCTCCTGCCCAAATGTGGCAACAGTACTCCATCCTAGGAAGTACCTGGCTCTTATATAGATAGAGAATTTTATCAGCAGTGAGATATCTACTGGATCGATAGAAGGATCCCACCATTTTTCCAGCGGCCTTGGCAACGGATTTAATGTATGTGTTCCATTTAAGATCAGGAGTAAAGGTCAAGCTCAGAAGCTTGTCAAAACATGAGGTCTCCCCAAGATGAGAGCCATTCATTTCAATTGATGCCAGATGGGGTTCAGAGCATTGATGATGTAAAGATAAAAGTTTGGTTTTAGATGCATTAAAAGTAACCAGTCACCTCTTTCCCCATTGTACAACTTGCTCAAGATCAGAGGAGAGAGAATCAGAGAGAACTTGGTCGTTTACAGTCTTAGATGTAATACCATAGATAGTAGTGTCATCAGCATAAATGTCTACGAATTATGTAAAGATGTGATTTGGAAGCTCATTAATGTAGATCAGGAAGAAAGTTTGGGCCCAGGATGGACACTTGAGGGACTCCAGCATTAATATTGAGAGCTTTTGATTTCTGTCCATCAGCCACTACTCTTATGAACCTATCAGAGAGAAATGATTTAATAATTGAGAAGACATCTTCAGCTACATCATAGCTGGAGATCTTGTGAAGTAAACCTTTATGCCATACTCTATCATAGGCCTTTGATATGTCAAGAGCAATTGCCCTAGAAAGTAGCCTCCATCAAGAGATTCGCTAATCCTATGAGATATAATTGTAAGCACATCTGCTGTAGATCTAGCAGAATGGAAACCATATTGTGTGTCACTAAGAAAGTTATTTTTGTTGAGAGTGTTGATTACTTCTCTATTTAACACATATTCCAGCAACTTATGACGCACAGGAGACTTATTGGCCTGTACTGAGACGGAGATAAACGATCGCCTGAATTCTTAAATACAGGGCATACTGATGAGGTTTTCCAAGGTGATGGGAAGCAATTCTCTTTAAGACAACGTTTAAACAGTTTTGTAAGGATGGGCGCTAGTTCTGGTTGAAGTCATTTGAGTACTATAATTGGAATACCGTCAGGGCCAGTTGCTTTACTGATTAGCTCTTGATTAGCTTGGCAATATCACATACAGATATTTGTATATCACATAGCATGTTTTCTGATACAGGAGGAAATATTGTTGGTGGCCTTGGTCGCAAAGGGTAGAATTAGCTGCAAAGTTCTTGGCAAAGAGTTTGGCTTTGTCTGGTGTTGACGAGATTACCTCAGGTCCATTTATGATAGTTGGGATAGAGCACACGCTTCTGTTCAGGATTCTGTTTGCTATTTGCCAAAACTGGTGGGAACCAAGCCGCTGCTCAGCTACTTTGGACTTGACGGACTGAGCATACAACTCTCTTGCATTCTTTATTACTTTTTTACAGTGGTTGCTGGCAGTTCTGAAAGCGGCTTTAGTCTCAGTACATCTATTACGTTGAAAGCAATATAAAAAGTGATTTCTGTGTGCAATGGCACAGCACATTTTGGAGAGAACCACAGCTGGCTGTTAGGTTTTTTGCTGGAATTTTTTCAAGGGTATGAAACGGTCTATACCTACAATTAAGCATTCCGTCAAGTCTGATACTATAAAGGACACATCTTTTTAAACACAGAATGCAGAGGTAGATCTGATATAAATATACAGAAGATATCCCAGTCAGCCATAGAGTATCGATATACTGTACGATGGAGGGGTACAACTGAGGACTTATTACATTTCATTTTTATCAATTCATACAACTGAGTGGTCGGAAGATCCAAGTGGACACAGAATGGAAGCTGAACACAGTTCAGAGCAAGTTGTGAGAAAAAGGTCTAGGAGACTTGCATACTAGCCATCAGTATTGGGTGGGTTCGTGAACAATCTGACTGGGAGATAAGCAATGGAGAAATCATGAGAGAACCTCCCTTCAGTCAGATTTGGAAGTTAAATTTGAGTATCCTTTAATTACGAACTCATCTAGAGAAATAGTCTGTCCAATGCCAGTTTCGCTTAGAAATAATATGTCTGGTTTAGTTTCCTGTAATTGGGTTTCAACCTCTGGAAGGTTAGAACATAGACCCTTGATGTTCGAAAAGGAGACATGCTAGTGAGGGTCTACATTAGAAGTTGAAGATCTGGGTTTAATCTTGTATTTTTCATTGAAACTTTTCATGATGGAGTTTTGGGATTTGTGGACTAGGTCAACAGACTTGCTTGAAGCAGGACAGAGAGGGAAAGTAAGAGAGAAATAGAAATGAAGGAATATTTTTTTTTTGTAGCACATGAAAAGCTAAAGCCATAACAATTACCCACTAATATGGCATCCAGAGGCCCCACCAGAAGTTACTGCATGGTCCAGAATCCATTCACCAAATGGCAATACAGCAGCCCCAGTACTTGCACCTGCTGATAGGACAGCCTCCTTAGTGGTTAATCCAAACTTTGGGTCCCTGACTATTAGGTGGATAACGTCAGCCCAAATGATATGTTTACCTCCAGCACCCTATCTAGTGACATGGCTACAAGGATAGACATAGAAACAGAAAATTTCCGACATCTCTGGCAGCTGTTCACGCAAAATACTGCCAACCTAGAATACAGCTTTTTCTTTTCCCTCACTCATTAAAAATGAGGACTGAGTGACAAATAAAGAGAAGCGAGAGTAACGGGAGCTGCCGATAATGCATCCACAATGCATTGTCTACTCTCCATTAAAAAAAAAAATTTTTTTTTAATTTAAAAAAATTAAGTATTGTACTTAATAAATGTCCATTTGGCATGTTTAAGGGAACGTATGGTGAAAGATTCCCCTCTTATTAACTGAAAATGAATACAATTGCCTAATCTGCTTAGGCTATCAACTTGGAACATATAAACAACATTTATGGACAAAAAAAAATCTATTATAAAAATATAAAACAATATATATTCCAAATGAACTTGCGAGATAGAATCGGCATATTTTTCCACAAGAAAACCATTTACACAATTAATAAAACAATGAAATAAAGATAAAGCATGAATCAAGGCTTTATTTCCCTTCCACAATGGGAAGATGCGATACAAGGATCAGAAAGTGGTATTGAAGCGCTAACATCTTAAAGGGAGAACACTCTGGTCTACAAAAACTGCCTGAACATGAGTTTGAAACTAACCACTTGCAAAGGCAAAGCCTGGGAGGGTTGACCAGGAAAAAAGTCACTTCAGAAGAGTAAACTTTCATCTTGCTGCTCAACAAGGAATCAAAGTCGTAAAATATTGTCATCGAGCATGAAAACTAAAAACCAAACATGTACTATGCAATTTTTTTAACCACTGATCAAACTATATCTGCAGCAGAAGCAACAGTTCGCACTCCACCAGTCACAAACCAAACAAGGTTATTTCTCACAACTACATAAGTGTTCTTTTTCAATTAATGAACACAAAATTATTCTCATATCTATTACAACTAGATGCGACTTCCCACCATACATGGGGGTGGGGTGATAATAAACTCTGTTTGATTGTAAGTAGTCAATCACAGAAAATGCAGTAATGTACCACTTCCAGTTTAAGTATTAAGTATATCCAATTTTTTACTCCACTTAATAGTGTTTTTCTGTCAGATAACAGTTCTTCATTTTCTTTTCCAACTATTTCTTGATGTTTATATAAACCGAGGAGTTTGAACAAAGTATGAAATCAGAAAAAAAAAATCATCCAATAAACAAACAAAAATAATGCACTCTCACTGGATGGGCAGAAAGTGGGTGCTCATTTTAAGTTAAATTTACATGGAAAAGTAATCACACACTTTTTGAAAAAGTAATTTCTTCATATTCCCCGCAAAAACACGCAGCAATCCATACCTGAAGACATCCAGCATCCAACACAATCACTACCACTCCTGTTGTCGGCTATCTTGTTTCCCACTTAGCAAAAAACGCCAAAAAAGGCAAAACATGGCCCCCAAAACATTTTTCGGCTTCACTTAATTACATTCATTTTTTCACTTACTTAATTACATACATTTTTTCACTTTCTTAATTACATACATTTTTTCACTTTCTTAATTACAGACATTTTTTCACTTTCTTAATTACATACATTTTTTCACTTTCTTACTAAAATGTGTGCACGCGTGTAATTTCACAAGGTGCTTGAATACATGGCGGACATTTTAAATCACAAGATATATTTTTTATAAAAAAGTTTTCACCTCATTTAAGAGTAAAAATATTGCTGTCAGTAAGTTTTCACAAGCGGCTTACAAAAGCATATCCCGTGCTCCCTGCTCCTCATCTCTGGGGGGGGGGGCACTCAACTACAGAACCTCCACAGTTGAACAGGTGCCTCTGCAGTCCAATCAACCGCCCTTGCATGGAGGTGCGGGGGCAGGTGTGCTTCCAAGCTAACTTATCTCAGACTAGGTCTTTATTTATTCCTCTTTCTCTTAAGTCCATTATCACTTCCTCACATATTCTCCTTGTCCCATCACTAATATATATATATATATATAGTCATCCACATACAGTACTGTTTCGCTGTTTCACAGCTCATCAGTGCGGCTAGACAGGCAACTACCTCAAGCCAGGATTGAAACCCGACCGTTTGTACGGCAGTCAAGGCTCCTAACCATTACGCTATTGGCGGCTGCTTGAACGAGTAGTGAGTTTAACGATGTTTTGATATCGTCTGAAATACCTCCGCTCGATTTGTTTACACAAAGAGCGTCGCTTATATGCTAATGGTAATTCGTGTTTCACTTCTCAATATGCTCAACTCAAGGTGAGGAGCACTATAGTCATCCACATACAGTACTGTTTCGCACGCACACACACACACATACAGACAGATAAAAGCAAGTCTGCACTTGTAATTTTTGCAAAAACTGCAAATTTAAACTAAATTTATTGTAATTCACCGGACAAAGCAGGGGAGGATAGAGCGGTAGCTCTAGATATATCTAAGGCTTTTGACAGGGTACAGCATGAAGGTCTTCTCAGGAAAATCAGATCATACAGTATCACTGGACTAATCATTAAATTCTTCTTAGATAAGAGAAAAATCCAGGTTGTCCTCGACGGTCGTACATCTAAACAATATGATATAAATGCAGGAGTGCCTCAGG
>NC_136496.1:46357375-46399875 GCF_053919585.1 Euprymna scolopes | reverse complement strand
CATGTTTTGTTTCCTTGGGGTGCGAAAGTGTTGTGTATTTTTGTAGATGTTAGTAGTGACTGTAGATTTGGGGGCTGTCTTCTTGCATTGAGTGGAAGTGTGTTGCATATTGTGTTGAGGGTGGGGTCATGCTGCAGTTGTCTGAATACTTGTTTAAGGGGTTTGTGAAGTTTGTCAGTTTTATTGTTGTAATCAAATTTGGTATTTTTTAGGATGATATGTTGCGTTTGTATATGTTCTGCTTTCCTGATTCTTTAATTATTCTAAGGGGGTAATTCCTATGAAGGACGTAGTTGGCCAAAATTGCTACTTGTTTTTCGTACTCGATCGGGTCTGAGCAAATTCGTTTGACACGTAGGCACTGACTGTATAGAATAGATTTTTTTTTTTTATATTGATAGGGTGGCAACTATTACAATTAAGGTAACCGTGGCCGTCGGTGGGTTTGATGTAAAGTGATGTGGTGATGTGATTGTTTGTGATGTTTACTAAAACATCTAAAAATGGGATGTGTGTGGTGGAGTGTTCTGTCGTGAATTTTATGCTGTTGTGACATCTGTTTATGTGTTAATAGAAATTCATCAATGCCTCTTCACCATGTGGCCAAATAAGGAAGATGTCATCTATGTACCTATAATAGTGTAGTGGTTTTAGGTGATAAGTGTGAATGTATTTTTATTCAAATATGTGCATGTATATGTTGGCATCAATGGGAGCTATTTTTGTTCCCATGGCTGTGCCTTTTATTTGTAGATAGTGTTGGTTGCTGAATGTGAAGTTGTTGTGTGTTAAGATGAATTGTATAATGTTGCATATGTCACTAATGTTTGTGTCTTGTAGATTTGGAGTGTGTAAGAAGTTCCTGCATGCAGATATTCCTTCCTCATGTGGGATGTTGCAATACATCCATAGTCACAAGAATTGCATCGTTTAGTATGGTTTCTATCCTATATAAAATTTGTAGATAGTGTGTGCTGTCATTAAGGTAACTGGGGATGTTTGACAACAGTGGGTTGAGAATGCTGTCTATATACCTTGAGATGTGTTCTGTGAGGGTTCGAATACCCGAAACGATGGGTAGGCCAGGTGGTACAATTTTGAGGTCTTAGCTATGTGGTATGTTTCTGAGGTTTCGTTAATTGGTGCCTCAGTGTTTACTGTGTTGTCAAGTGGACGGTGTGTGAGTGTGTCGCTAACTATTTTGGGGAGCTTACGGAGCTTGGGGATAGTGCAGAAGACAGATGAGTTGGGGTGGTCTGGCACTAATTTCTTGATCGTGGTTCGAGCGCTGTGGTCTAGATTACTAATTAGGTTGCTAAGTTCCGATTTGAATGCGAGAGTGGGATCAGTGAGAAGTAATTTGTAGAATTCCTTGTTTGCTAGTTGTGTGTGTCTTTCTTATGTAATTCTTTATGTAATCGTTAGTGTTCATGATGGTGATTGCCCCACCCTTGTCTGCTAGTTTTATGGCTATGAGGTGATTGTTTCGTAATGATTGTATTGCTATTTGTTCGTCCTTTGTTACATTATAATGGGTGTTTTTGTGAAGGTTGTCTATGATGAACTTGTCTAAATGTATTTTGACTACGATATTGTGTGCATCTATGTTTAGGTTGCGTCCACTGGGGGGGGGGGTCCAATGTGTGTTTTTTAAAGTCCTTTCCTGTTTGATTGAGACGGAGTTGGTTGCTGCCAGATGGTTGTTATTATGGAAGTATTCTTTCAGTTTAATTCTTCTGGTGTAGTCTTCCATGTCATAGCATAGATCCACTGGATTATGGCTTTTTGATGGGCAGAATGAAAGTCCTTTGCTTAATAGTGTCGTTTCAGTTTCCGAGAGTCGGTGGTCTGAGAGATTGGCAAGTGCTGTGTTCTTTTAGGGACGAGTTGTGTGTTGTTATGCTTGAGTATTCTACTGAAGATGTAGGGTTTTGTTGATTGTAGATGTGTTTCAAAACTTGGTCTTTGCTGATTAATGTGTTTAATTTTCGTTGTTTAAGTCAGAAGCAGAGTATATTGTGTCTAGAGCGCTAGAGGTTTCCAAAAATATAGTGTTAGTATGTAAACTACGGAGTTGAGATTTGTTTTTATCACATGTTTTTGAGAGCGTCCTTTGTTTTGCATAAGATGTCTTTATCGCGAGGTTTCGTAATTTGCAGGAGGCAGCATCATATATTTGTTGTGCTCTGAGTGTGTGGTTTGTGTTAAACGCACACTGGAAGTGGTTGCTAATCGTAAGACCTGTTGGTATGATGTCTAATTTTTTGCATGTTGTTAAAAAAATGATGTCTGACCGTGTGTGTGCCATTTTCCTCAGGTTACTCTCAAGTTTCCTTCTAGCGTGTTCTTCGTCATCAAGGTATGGTCCGAATTGCATGTTGTATCCATGTGTATCCCTTTTAATATATGTAAATATGTATGAATAAAAAAGCATACGAAAATATATATATATGAGATTGAGCATGGCTCAGAGGCTGTCACGAATTTCATGCCGTTGTAACAGCTGTTTATGTGTTAATAGAAGTTCATCAATGCCTCTTCTTCGCCATTAAGCCATTAAGCCAAATAAAGAAGATGTCATCTATGTATAAAAGTGTAATGAGGAATGAGGGTAAACAGTTGTACGTTTTGGTTTCTACTCTAGCTGATCGAACTCAAGTTATATATATATATATATATATATATATATATATATATATATATATATATATATATATATATATATATACACACATATATATATGTATATATATATATATACATATATATATTTATATATATATTTAGTGTTGATCTCACTACTATATATAAGATTCAATATAATAATCGATAGAGAATTGCCTCTATAATAATAAATACGTAATTTACATGCATAAAATATCATATTTAGGCATATCTTACGACCGGACAACACCGGGCGGCCTGCTAATAACATTATTACGTACACTATGTTGATGATATTCCTATTCTAGCTGATAATAATGAACAAAGAACGTAAACCACATTTAAAAAAAAAAAAACCTGTTCTGGAATTCATTGTTGAACAAAGCATAAATAATAAAATCCCATTCTTGATGTTCATGTTGACATTTCTAGTAATACGTTTAACAGTTCCACTTATAAAAAAACAGCTTAAATTCTAAAATGCTACAGAATAGTCATTGTTAAAAACCTATTAAACCGTACCAAAATTAATCTTTTTCACCAAAAAACACTGTTAATTGAATTAGAAAATATACAAGTCATTATTATTATTATTATTATTATTAATATTATTATTATTATTATTATTCAGGAGTTCTCACACAGGCCATCATCAAAAGTTTCTGTCTAAGAACAACCTGTGGTGTTCCTTGGAGTCTGGGTGACAACAAGTCTCCCTATATTTCCAGTAATCTCTACCTCTTTCCCTTTTGCACTTATCCAGAATACTTTCTTTGCTGGGTCTTTCCATCTTCCTTGACCTTCCTCGATTATTTGGTGTAGCGTCAGTTTATGATAAGAATACACTTTGTCAGGAGGAGGGTGGGAGTGTTGGGTGGAGGATTAACACATAATTATACAGTTTCAGTTTTCATGATTCCATGTAGTGTTTCTTTGTGCTTTACACCTGTATCAGTTTCTATATGTCCACCTTGCGCCTGTAGCTCATGTGTATTAATCTAAGCATTTTAACGTTTTCCTTAATATTTCAGCCGTTTTAATTCTTGTAGTTTCCATTGATTGAGATTGTCGGACTGACTTCCTCATCTTGGTTGTTATTGTCACAACTTTTCGGCCGTTTTGCCCTCCGGCCTTCGTCAGGTGTTTTGTATCGAACTGGGGAACCGTTTGTTAGGAGTCTCGAACCCAACTCTTTATTATTATTATTATTACGGGGGGTACTAGGCTTTGGGACATAGTTGCTGATTCTCTGTTTTCAATGTTACTTTTTCACTGCCTTCGTTCAGGATTGAACTCAGCACCTTTGGGTAACTGTAAACTTTGATACAACGTCTAGGACCTCTCGGCCATATGTCACTAGTAACTCCGATTTACAAGAAAGTTTAGTTATTAACATGAAAATAAATACATTCTTAAACCAATTTTTTTATATTTGAAATACTCGGAGCTATTTTATCAAAACCCAGCAACCTACAGTAAATAAGATTACGCATGAAATTAGTAACAACAGTTAAACATGGTTAATATAATACAATTCATCCTGTTACGATAATTCTGGCGTACCTGGATTTAAATTGTTAATGTTTTTTTTGTTTTTTTTTCCGAAACTCAAAATTCGCTCTTTTGATTCCTAACAGACTTCACGTGCGCGTTCTCTGATGGTTTTTGAAATTCTTTCTAATTATTCAGTTTTGTGTTTATTCAACGTTTACGATACATATAGAACAATTCAAATGATCATTAGAAAAATTGAAAGAATGAAGAAAAAAGTATAATCAAGCAGAAGAATTTTGTTATGTTTAAAAATGTTTACTTGAATATGTGTGTGTGCACGTGTGTGTGTGCGTGTGTGCACGTGTGTGTTTGTGCGTGTGCGTGTGCTTTTCTTCCTTCGATCTTTTGTTTTGTTTTAAGTCATCAAAAACTCATAGATATTAAAACACCTCATCACAACAGTTATAGCCGATATTACATTTAATACATTGATTGATATATATATATATACATATATATATATATATATATATATATATATATATATATATATATATATATATATCCTCAAAGAAAAATTATTGGCAAGAAATTATGCCTATTCTATTTTTATACTTCATTCAATATCTACACACGGACACACACATACACAACACACACACATACACAACACACACACACATACATACACACATGTATTCCCACATCTTGCTTCATATATTGAATGTCATAGCTAATTAATTAACATACTGATCACTGAAAACTCATTTTAAAAATATAATATCGAAGTAATTTTTAATGATTTGTTTTATAAAAATATGAATAATTTAGCTGATAAGACGTAAAGAAAAGCAATAATTTTTATCGTTATGTAAAAGAAACTTTGTGTGTGAGAGAGAGATCCCTATGGACTCGAAAACTGCTAGGACAACTTCTATTAAATTTCACACAAAGCTACTTTATGTGTCTGGCAGTGTTCTTAGATAGGTTTTATATTGGAATGTTTTCGCTAAATAGCTATGATGAATAATCAAAATAATCCGATGAAAGAAGGAACAGACAATTTTGACCAATGTTAACACCTTACAACGTCCCAAGTGCATTTGAGAAGTTTTATTTACACACAAGCTGAAAGGCCCGACAATTGAAATCAACAATAGGTTCTTTGATATGACAATAGCACGTTCTCAATGAATGTTTCTGTTTAGAGCATAATTTAAGCATAATACTTGACCTTTGCATTTTAAACTTTATTTCAAGCCATTATATATAAAACATAATATTATAAAATAAACAGCATTTTTTTTTTTGATAAATATAAAATTAAAAACATTTTCAAATATATATATAAACATATATGCACAAAAATTCACAAATATACATTTTTTTAAAAACAAAAACTGGAAACATTATGTTAGGTATTAGTTGGTTAATTTGGTTAGTAAGATAAAAATGGTCGTAGTTTTACGTCGAGCCTGGGACATTGCTTGAATTTCTGTTCTATTAAATAATTATGGAGTGTTAAATTCTAATTGTGAGCACTTTGTCTTAGTCCATATAATGATTTATTCAGTTTCCACACGCAATTTTTATTTTTCATTTTAAATCCCTCTAGAGGATAAATATAGATGTCAAAGTCAATCGGAGCATTTAAATAAGCATTTTTTTACATCAATTTGATGTATTTTTAAATTGTATTGAGCAGCAAATTGTAATAAGATTCTAATTGTCCTTAAATTTGTCGTTGGTGAAAATGTTGCAAAATATTCCACTCCAGAAATTTGTGAAAAACCTTTTGCAACAAATCTTGCTTTAAAAGTTTCACTGCCAGAAACTGTGATTTTTTTTGGAAAAACCCCAGCGTAAAGAAATTATATTTTTATCTGTTGGTTTTGCCACTATTTCGTATGTGTTATTTTATGATAAAGCTTTCAATTCGGATATCATAGCTTGTTCCCATTCTTGGTGATTTTCTGAATTAATCGCCTCATTATAACTTTCCAGTGCGCTTTTCAATGAGTAACAGTAATCCACTGTGTAGTCTTGTTTCTTTTCAATTTGTAAGAAGTCTGGCCTTTTTCGCTCCTTTATTGGGTATCGACATGTCTGGTTAATATTTTCATCAGTAGTTCTACTATAATTGTCATCGTTATTAATATTTTCATTGTGATCGATTAAGATACTAGGTAATATTTCACGTTTTTCATCCACTGGATCGCCATTTTTTAAAATTTAATGTATCATTGAATTTTACACATCTAACCCTTTTTATGGGGTTTTGGGCTGGAAAGTAGATTAAATATGCTGGACTGTTTTTATTGTAACCTACGAAAATACCTTTTTCGCTTTTAGTATTTAGTTTACTGGTATTTTTTATAAATGTAAAACAATCTGAACCATATATATGCATCCAGTTCATTTTGGGTTTTACACCGCAAAACGCTTCATACAGTGTTTTGCCTAGTCTTCTATTAAACGATTTATTTCTGATATATGCTGCTGCCATTAAAGCGTACGTCCATAAACTATGCGCTAATTTCGATTCCATAAGTAGACATCTTGTTATCTCAAAAAGGGTTCGCCATGCCCTTTCAGTGGTGCCATTTTGGAAGGGGGAATACGGCGCAGAGTTCTCGTGTTTAATATGGTGTTTAATTAATAGAAGTTCAAAGTCTTTACTAGTAAATTCAGTCCTATTGTCAGAGCGAATACATTTTACCGAGCCGTATGGCAATATCAGCTAAATATTTCTTAGTGTCGGATTTTTTTTTTAGAAAATAAACTATAATTAAACGGGAAAAATCATCAATAAAGTTCAAAACGTACCTTAGATTATTTCTCCCCATCGGGCTGATCGGACCTGCTAAGTCACAATGCACAAGTGAGAGAATTTTCGGAGCTTTTTTGTCTGGCGTTCGGCTTATATATTTTGTCATTTTCCCTTGTACACACACATCACAATTTTGGGAGATCGTCTGAAGGTATTATTTTCATGCCTTCGACTACACTTGGTAATTTTTTAATATCAGCTGTATTGCAGTGTCCTAGAATTTTATGTCAGGTTTCCAAGTCGTGACAGGCAGTTTTTTAGGGAACCATACTTTTTAAATAATATAGTCAGTCATTTTCTTTAATGTCAAATACAGTTCCATTGGGGTATATCAATTTTTACTTGTTTTGGCCAAACTTTATATTCGCGCCTTGTTTAATTGCAGCCTGCACGGAAAATATGTCTTGCTTAAATGTATGTATGAAATGAGCATTTTTTAGAATACAGTTACAGATTTCGCCTTTATTTATTTTTTAAGACTATATCACTTATTTGACTACCGTCGGCAAATTCGACAAAATTAGGAGTCAAAAACATTTTACACATGCATTGTAAATAATAGATTTTTTTCCGTTTAATAGGTGGATGCTGTAGAAATTGACGAATGTATAATTATCAGTGGATTTAGCATGAAGAAACGTAGATATTTTATTGTTCTGGTATATGACAGTACCATCTAAAAATAAGTGTTCCATGGTAAATTTTAGTGTTATGAAAATTGTTGATGTAGTCGTAGAAGTCTTTCAGGTTAATAAGACCATGTAATATAGATATCTATATCTATATCTATATCTATATATATATCTATATCTATCTATATATCTATATCTATATCTATATCTATATATATCTATATATATATATATATATATATATATATATATATATATATATATATAGGTGTGTGTATGTGTGTGTGTGTGTGTGTGTATTATAAAAGTAATACTTAGAGAAAAGGATGTACTGCAACATCAGCTGCTGGTGTGCAACATATCGATAGAAAGAGGCAATAAGTTGAAGTGCAAATGCAAATCTAGTTTGCAAATCTGGAATCTAAAGGATCCTGTCATGTGGGACCACTTCCAAAAATCTTAAATCAGCGAATAAAAGTATCTACTAATGAAAGTCGTTTTTCTCTTGATGCGATCTTAAAAACTGTATGACTGAGACATTTAAAACAGTATGTGGTATAACCACGCTTTACAGGTAGTATAAAGAGACATAGTGAGATTAGCAAATACATCACAGTTAAATGAGACGATTTAATGGATGGAACACTGGCAAGGGAATGAGACACAAAATACATTGCCATGTGAGAAGTGCACCATCTCTGCTCTAAGGCTCAGAATTTAGTGTACGAGAACATCAATCCAAAGTCATTAGTTGCGATGAGAAAATGTGGATGTGGTAGCCGAGAAGCCAGTAAGGAAAGATGCAGAACTCTTTTTAATCCACTAAGCAAAACGAAAAGTGTTGCAGCATTATAAGAGACTTTTTAATATTGAATTTGATTGGGATCCAAAATATATTCTTGGTGTTTCACCCGTGGAATGTTCATCGAATCTAATAACTAATGAGATAATTAGAATGGCCATGAAATTTGGTGAAGCATAACGTGATAGCAGCACCTCCGTTATTCAGCGTGAATCAATTTGTTTAAAGGTAAAAATAATGTTCATCGGAACAGATTATGAAAATTCCGGATAATTGATGAACTCATTAGGCAGCTTCTATTAATTGATGTTTGTGTCAGGTAGAGATACAAGTGTGATGTCATTTTAGTGGTGCACCAACTGTGGGAGAAACTCCTCTCAGTCAAAAGATCTCTTTACATGGCTGTTACAGAACTTGAAAACCATGTTGATGCGTAATAGTGAATAATAATAATAATAATAATGAATGTAATAGTGAAGCAGTGGATGATTGCACATCTCATTCAAGTAATGTACACTAAGGCTTAGAGCAAAGTCTGTGTTGGAAACAGCTACAGTGATAAGTTCTGAAAGATGAAATTCATCAGGATTCCATATTCAGCCTCTGTGTTCATCATTGAGACTGGAATTTCATATTGGTTTCTCATGAGAGGATCGTTATGTTGATGATCTTATTATCATCGTAGAATTACTTTGTTGAAAAGCTTTTGATATAAAAAAAAAGCTATGGAATATGATGTAATGAATACGAGTATATCTGGGTCTTTCCTTCTTACAGTATTAAGATTGGCTGGTTAAGTCATAAATACTGATTGATAGTCACATAGACGTCAAAGTGTATACAAGTCTCATGCCTGAAATACCAGCTTCGACGACAAACACTCGTTCAGTAAGGTGATTCACCATATTATTATTCAGAATGTATCAAAGCCCACTCAGCTACTTCCAACGATATAGATCCACTTTCGTGCGATTTGGATAAATGCAGACAAAACCAAAATCAGGATCTTGATTTTCTTGAGACAAATTTAGGCAAATTCCTGTGTGCTGTCTGACATGCAGATATTTGCAGCAGTAGTATTTTCTGCTGTAGTTGCAAGTACTGTGGGTGCACAGTGAATTGGAGGGTTTGATGAAAGGTTCAAGCTTTAGATGTGCAAGGTGTCTCTTTTATTTTAGATCATAGGCAAATGTCCAAACTGTCCTTGATAAGTTAGATGTGATAGCTTCCTTTTGCTATCTGGGAAAGATGCCCTCAGCTTTTAGTGGCTGTGAATCGGTCACCAAAACATGAATCAAAATTGCAAGAAGTTCTATAAACTGCACTATTGCTCATCGAAGTTCACCTTAATGTCACTTCACATATAAAACTCTTGGTCGTGTAAAGCAAATTTTCATATAATTTTAATATAAATATAATAATATATTTTCTTGGTCATATAAAGCTTCTATGTTTACAGTGCAATGCTCCACCTAAGTGAGACTTGACCTTCGACCAAAGTAGATCTGCAACGATTACAACAAAATGACAAGCCAAGACGGCTTTTCAATGTGAAGCCAGAGGATGCGACCCCAGGCAGCCAGCGCTTTCTCGCCCTCAACTTTCACACGTCCATCTTGCCCACAACGGAACTTACTTCTCTTCTCGACCATGTGCCATTCTTTTTGCTCTCCATTTCTTGGGATGCAAGCTTGTGCACACTTGCTAATTTGCATACGTGCTTTAACGGCTGCTGCAGCTAGTATTTTTCTAGCCAGCTATTCTTTTGACGACTGCTGATTTTCTTACACACGCCAACACATGCGCTGTTACATATATAACAAGCAGCAGTTTTTGTTTATAGCCTAAGATTCATATAAAATTGGTTTTATTTTATTTATTAGACATGAAACAGTAAAATTAGACCATAAATATAGTTTGCAGAAATTTGAAAAAGGAAATAATTGTAATAAAACTTGAGTTAGAACTAAGATAATTTTAAAAGTGAATTTGAAATGCATTAAAATTTGAAACACAGAAAAATATTCAAAATAAAATCGATAAATTTATTTTGTCCACCACCGTCATCATCAGCATCACCATCGTCATCATCATCATCATCATCATCATCATCATCATCATCATCATTAGTTTGATATCCATTTTACATGGTTGCAAGCGTTGGAAGGCTAAAAGAAATTGCCTTCCAAGCTAACTTATCTTAAGCCAGGTCTTTATTTATCCCTCTTTCTTTTAAGTTCACATCATTTCCTCACATGCTCCCTTTGTGGGCTGACCCTGCTACCTCAACTATTCTATATTTACTAACTTAGAAATTCTCATCCATTCTTTCAATTTGGCCATACCATATCCATGCATCTCTTAATACTGTCCAGATTTAATTTTTCTCTGAACTCATCAGATTTGAGTCTGTCTTTAAATCATAGCATTCTCATATAATTCCTCTCCATGCATCGCATGTCTTCAGCCAGGTTTCATTTCCATACACTATCACACATACCTAACCCAGACTGCCTTCTTTCAGTCGAACCTCGTAATGCTTTGTTAGTCAGTAATGGCAAAAGTCTCCTGAACTCGATCCACTCCTAATTCTAGTTATCACACTCACACCTGCTCCACTCACCAAAGTATCAAAATTTCAGAATAACCTCAATTTGCCATCCACATATATTTTCTCTGTATGTTGCATTTATTTGTTGCCTCTTCTCGCACACAAACTGATCATTCTCTCTCAACCTCTAATTCCATTATACTTTTTGTGTATCCAATTTTTAAAAGTAACACGGAAAATTAAGTTGTCCCCCCTTACCACGAACTGATCATGGGAATTTCCCTCTTTCTGGAGGATTTCCAATACTTTTGTCTTGGTGACATTCACTTTCAATCATTTACTTTAAATAATATTTCTTCAACTTTTAAACTTAACAAGTAAATCTTCCATTGTTTCAAAGGCAAGTACTAAAACATCAGCATGCAGCATCTTTTCTCATTAACCCAAAACTCTTGGACAATGATTTTTAAATACAAATGAAAAGCAACAGACTCATTACAGATTCCTGATGTATTCTGAAGTTAACATTTAAGTTAAAGTTTTCACTAAATTAAAGTTTTCACTAAATGTGCTATTAATTATATTACAATTTGTCTCAGAATGAATACATCACCAATGGAACTATGCCCAGACATAAAACCAATATTTTATCGATGTTATCTAACTCCTTACTGTTTAATGAATCTTAACTATTTTCAAGGTCTGATCCATCAATTTTAAGCGTCTGTAATTATCTTTATCTAGAGATTCCACTTTCCTCTAACAAAGATTTTTCATAAAAAATTGTCACCAAATATAATATAAAATATCTCCTTTATTTTTCTGATCTTAAAGATTATTTTATATGACATAGTCTCGCACCAAGAGTGATGCTTGACACTCTCTTTGCAGACACTGTTTTATTTAATCAACTTGTAATTTATTGGCAGGAAAGATTTCAAAAATTGAATCACAAAATAAGATATTTTTAGAACAATATGCGTTTGGAAGAAATTGTCTAATTAGATTAATTTTATGTTCAGTTTACGAAAAAAAAAAACGAATGAATTCAGGAATTTCACTATACGTTTTGTGTATCCAATTCTTACAAGTAACACGTAAAATTGAGTTTCATTCCCTTACCATGAATCAAGCATGGGAATTTTCCTCAGCACTATGACCACTAATCAGCATTTTTGTCTTGGTAACATTCACGTTCAGGTGTTTACTTTCCGTAGTATTTCTTTTCTGGACAACCTGTGTTGAACTCTTGAACTTCTAAGACACAAATGAAAAGCAACGAATTCATTACACAGCCCTAAGATAACTTTACTTTTACATTAAAGCTTTCATTAAATGTACTGTTAATTCTTTGAGCATTTCATTACATCGTTTGAACAACCTTTACTAACCACTCAAATAAAATAAATATATTAAGTGAAACTGACAAGTAATCGATCTATATAAAAAAACAAGTTTTTGTTTATAGCCTAACATTCATATAAAATTGGTTTTATTTTTTTCATTAGACACGAAACAGAGAAATTAGACCATAAATATAGTTTATAGAAATTTGAAAAAGGATTGTGATAAACTTGTGTCAGAACTAAACTCACCTTAAAAGTTAGGGAATGAATTTGGCTGTTAAATTGTAAGCTTAAATGAGCGGAATAATATTCCAAATAAAATTTATAAATTTATTTTTCTAACAAATAAAGTTTTTTCATAAAAAATTAACATTTTTCTTCTTCTTCTTCTTCTTCTTCTTCTTCTTCTTCTTTGCTGATCTTAAAAGATCATGTCAAGAGCAATGTATAACACTCTGTTTGCATCAACACTGTTTTAATTCTATTTCCTCCATTACCAATACTTAATCAACTGTGTGAACGAGCGTCAAATCCAAAATTCCATTATTCATCAGTTTATCAGGTTATTGAATTCCAGTCATCAGTACTTAATACTATTGCATCACTCATCTCGCATCTGGTGGCCTAACCCAAATGTCTTCCTCAATTTAGATCTCTGTTGACCTTTCCTCCATTTTACTTGTCGATAAATCTTTCAGGCGCCTCTTTAAACTTCTTGGTTTGGGACGTTTGCTTTCTTTCTAGTGTCCTTAAATAAGCGACAAGTGTTTTCTTTCAATTTCAGTTTTCATAAATAATGCCTTTGATTATTTTTTAATGTCTGGTAGTCCCTGCCTCCTATCAAAAGAAGAAACTAAAAAAGCAAAATCAATGTTGTTGTCTTTTTTCTTTAGGTCATCAGAAACGATATGCGTTTTATTCAACTCATAACAATTCAGGCCTATTGAAATAAAAAAAAAAGCATTAGAAAGCAAGTTATACACCTGCTATTATCTGAAATAAATTTGGAAAGAAATCCTCTACTCTAAGTGAAAAATCAAAGGCTATCAAAAGTGATAAAAATGATTTATATGAGAAAAATAAAATTACTCACATGATTCGATTATTCTATATGAAACACTGACAAAGCATTTTTCTGTCATTTTTGAAAGTGTACACGAATAATAATAACAATAATACAACAACAATAACAATAACAACAACAGCACTAATAACAAGAACAGCAATAATAAGAAGAACATAATAATAATAACAACAACAACAACAATAATAACAACAATAATAATAACAACAACAATAATAACAACAACAATAATAATAACAAAAACAATAATAATAACAACAACAAAAACCACAATAACAATAATAACAACAATAATAACAACAACAATAATAATAACAACAACAATAATAATAACAACAAAAACAACAATAATAATGACAACAACAATGATAACAACAACAACAATAATAATAACAACAACAATAATAATAACAACAAAAATGACAATAATAATAACAACAATAATGACAACAACAATAATAATAACACCACCAACAACAATAACAATAATAACACCACCAACAACAATAATAACAGCAACAACAACAATAATAATAACAACAAAAACAACAATAATAATAACAACAATTATAATAACAACAACAACATTAATAATAACAATAACAACAACAACAACAATAATAATTACGAAAACAACAATAACAACGATAACAACAACGCTAATAATAACAACAATAATAATCATAACAACAAAAAACACAATAATAACAACAACAATAATAATAACAACAACAACATTATTAATAATAAAAACAACAATAATAATAACAATAACAACACCAACAATAATAACAACAAAGACAACAATAACAAAACAATAATAATAATAACAACAACAACAATAATGACAATAATAACAGCAACAACAACAACAACAATAATAATAACAATAACAATAATAATAGCAACAACAATAATAATAACAAGAACAGCAGCAATAATAATAACAACAACAATAGCAACAACAACAACAATGATAACAATAACAATAACAATGACAATAATAACAACAACAATAATAACAATAACAACAACAATGACAATAATAACAACAACAATAACAATAATAACAACAACAATAATAATAACAACAGCAACAACAACAATAACAACAACAATAATAATAATAACAATAATAACAACAATAATAATAATAACAACAATAATAACAATAACAATAACAATGACAATAATAACAACAACAATAATAATAACAACAACAACAGACAATAATAACAACAACAATAACAATAATAACAACAACAACAATTATAATAACAACGGCAACAACAACAATAACAACAACAACAATAATAATAATAACAACAACAATAACAACAACAACAACGACAGCAGCAACAAAAATAACAATAACAACAACAATAATAAAAACAACAACAACAGCAACAATAATAATAACAACAATAATAATAACAACAACAATAATAACAACAACAACAATAATAATAACAACAACAATAACAACAACAACCACAATAATAATAACAACAACAATAATTATAACAACAACAATAACAACAATAACAATAGGTACTCAACTGAGCTTCTATCAATAGATCTTCTTCTCTAGAAAATTCGCAGCAGAAACTCATCTAGCTGCAACTACCAACAGTTTCCATTATTATTTGTCTGTGCCTAAAACTAAATGTACGTAAAGTTTCTTCCTTAGAACTACCCATTTGTGAAACACAATACTGTGGGTTTGCTTTCCAGCTAATTACAATATGGTAATTTTAAATCTAGTGTAAGCACGTTCCTGTTGTGACTTTATATAGACAACTGCATAAGAATAGTGAAAATGGAAAGCAAAAAACTGTGACCTTGGAATGCAAACTCATCCAAATTAAAAAAACAGACAGTTAGAAAGAAAGAAAAAAATTGACAAATATTACATTTTTTTCATTGCAGTAATACTAGTATTTATAAGAACACGAGAAGCAGTTCTGGAAAATCTAGAAAAAAGATTAGAAGAAATTGGAATCAAAGGAAGAACTGACATCATACAAACGGACTCATCTGACCAGGTGATCAATTATAAGTTAAAATAAAATAACATTTGAGCAAAACAATTAGAAGGAGCTCCAGATCATTCTGAATGGCTGTATATTAGATAAATGTAAGTGGACCTATATTATTTCTGATATTCATAAACGACATTTCCAATGTAATAATGTCTGAAATGGATATATTTGCTGATGACACCGAGAACTATTCTGTTCATGATGGATAAGCCAAATACCAACACACATCGTAGGTAATGGCTGACTCCTTGAAAAATGAGCTTCAATCTGTAATAGAATGGGTGGTTCTATTTACAAGACAAACCAAGTCAAAGCGCTTTTCCTTTAACAACTTTCAAACCATCAATTATTATGGTTGAAAGCACCCTTCTCAAGAGTTCTACATTCAAACTTCTTGGCCTTACTTGCCAAGTAATATAAAATATAAAATCTGTAGTGGAATGGGGACAAAAGTGGTTGGTCGCGTTCAATGCTGCCAAGACTAAACTAGTTTCCTTCAATAATTACAAGAAACCCTCTCTACCACCCATAGCAATGGCCAACGACTCTTTATCTGAGAGTCCATCTTTCAAACTCCTTGGCCTAACGTTCACAGGAAACATGAGTTGGAACAATTACATTGAAGGCATTGCCAGGAACGCTGCAAGAAAGGTGGGCTCTCTCTACCGTGCTAGAAAACTACTAACACCCGAAAGTATCCTGTACCTCTATAAGGCCACCATTCGCCCATGTATGGAGTATTGCTGCCACATTTGGGCTGGTGCACCTGCTACCAGTCTCTCGCTCCTTGACAAGGTTCAAAAGCGAGTCGCAAACCCGATAGGCCCTGAACTGGCATCTAAGCTTCAGCCTCTGTCCCATCGACAAAATGTTGCATCCCTCTGCCTTTTCTACAAGTATTTTAGTGGTGAATGCTCTGACGAACTGCAATCACTTGTGCCCCCACGATGTGAGCACCCTCGACAAACCCGACAGGCTGCTAAATCCCACCCCCACACTGTAGAGATCCTAGATGTAAAAGATCTTTTTACTCCAATAGTTTCTTCCCCAGAACCGCTAGACTCTGGAATTCCATTCCAGGTCCCTGCTTCCCCAACAGTACTGACGTGCAGAAGTTCAAGTGTAACGTGAACCGACATCTTGCTGCCCAAATCCCTACATAGTACCCCAGTAGTTGTTGCCCCTGATAGTAGCCCCCTACACCAAAGTGGCAATTTGTCTTGTTTGGAGTGAAAATGTAATAAAAAAAAAATTTAAAAAAAAAAAAATGGAATAAATGCACAGATGTTGGCAAATTTGCTGCCAAGAAGGTAGCTTCTCTTTACTGGGCTAGAAACCTTCCCATGCCTATGTAACATTACGCCTTGTGCAAGAATCCCATATATTAGTGTTCCATGTAATGCTACTGTGAAAACTTCATTCGGGAGAAGTTCCCTGTGCAGAATCTAATGATTATGAAATTAACAGTATCTCTCCATATTCTCGTAACATTTTATTAATGTGTAAGGAAATAAGATGCCAGCCATGAGATGTTATGACCTATATGAACCGTTATCTTAGGTTAAAAAAAAGGTTAAACAAAAAGAAATAAGAAAAAACAAAACCATATTTTTCTATTCTCTCTTTCTTTTTATAATGTAAAATGGTTACTTGAGTTCGAACACAAAAATAAGAAATTCTCCCACAATTCAGGCCATTAGAATCCAATTTTCAGTTTTTATTTTGTTTTTTTTTACACGGTGGTCACCACTTATCAAGGCCCGGAAGCCACTCAGGGATAAGGGTTATTGCAGGCTATGACAAGCACCTAGTAGATGATCTACAAAAAAAAAAAAAAAAAAAAAAAACTGGTATCATATTGTCTTTTCTAGGGCAACTATTTTATCGTCCCACTTTCTACTTAGTTTTTTTTTTTTAACTTAGTCTTAAGAATTGGAATCGAAAAACACAGACAGGCAGACAACGAGGTGAAATTTGCTTAGATTTTCTCCATTGTTGGATATATATATTGCCTATCTTACTTCTTGACATTTTTTTTTAATCCTTGTTTCTCACTTTGAACACCTGATGTCATTATCTTCTATTTTCTGGCATCTGTATTTCTAGCATATTTTGTTTAAGGAGCTAAACTTTGACCCCCCCCCCCCGCCACTCCACTTCAATCATGCCATCTGCAGCTGGTTATATTTCTGTTTGCTATCAGGTTGTCTTAACATGTACTGAATGTAACCCTTGCCAAAATTTATACTAGTAAACAATCATTGCTTACTTACATAGGGTCCCACTATATAGCACAGCTGTCTACTTTTTGACCATCAAGTGGTATTTTTAAAAAATTGTTATTTTAGATCCTTACATCAAGTGGCTTCATGCCTTGTCTGGAGCGATTTCCATGAAAAAAATCACATAATAACAAAAGAGAATACGTCATCAAACCAATGTACCAAAGATTTTTTTCAAAAGATTGCAATAAGCAACGGATGTTGTTATTCTGATCAGACCAATAAAGTGCCAACAAATTTGACTGGTCAATCCAAAGATTTTGGTCAATCCAAAGATTTTGGTCAATCACGATAATCAGCTGCAATGGAAGTGGATTTGCTTCATTCTCTACGTCTTTTATGGAACTGAACTTTTTTTTTTTTTTACATAGGCATCACCACATTATCAAGGCCAAGAGGCCACTCAAGAATAAGGGTTAAAGAGTGTACAGTAGAAATTGGACAATATAGTAATCATTAGTAATGAAAATTTGGTAAATTTGATAACTTATATGGAACGGCTCATCAAGAACTTATTTACGTTAGACTTGAACACAACCATATTGTAGTCAACCGGAAAGCAGGAAAACGGAAGACAATTCCACAGGCGTGCAGTTCTGAGAAAGAAACTTTGTTCATGGAATCTACGTTTAGGTTTAGGCACAGATAAAGAGTGGGGGGAATTATTGATAGTGTTTTCAGCTAGACGAGTGTTTCTTGTGAAAGTTTGGAAAGGGGGGGACCATAGATTGAAGCTTAGTCGAACACTTTCCATGAAAATAACGATACATCAGAGACAAACTTGCAACATCTCTTCTGTGAGATAGAGGTTGCAGGGAAGAGAAAAGGACATCTCCTATGAGGCTACAAAGCCTATTTTGAACTCTATCAAGGCAGGACAAGTCCTTTCTAGCAGCTCCTGTCCATATGTGGCAACAGTATTCCATCCTTGGACGTACCTGGTGCTTATATAGATAGAGAATAGCATCAGCAGTGAGATATATACCGGATCGATAGAAAGATCCCACAATTTTTCCAGTGGCCTTGGCAACAGATTTGATGTACGTATTCCATTTAAGATAAGGAGTAATGGTCAAGCCCAGAAGCTTGTCAAAACTTGAGGCCTCCTGAAGACGAGAGCCATTCATTTCAATTGATGCCAGATGTGGATCAGAATGTTGATGATGTAAAGAGAGAAGCTTGGTTTTAGATGCATTAAAAGTAACCAGCCACTCCTTTCCCCATTGTACCACGTGCTCAAGATCAGAGGAGAGAGAATTGGAGAGAACTTGGTCGTTAGTTTTATGTACCTCTCAGTGTGATCAATTTTAGAATGCTTTAAGAGCAAAATGCCCAAGATAACATGTCTGCAACAACTAGTTGTAGTTAAGTTGAAAGTGTTATGATTAACTTTTGTTAATAGCGATCTTGTTTTGGGGAGGAAATTTTATCAAATATTCTTTTAAATATTTTTTTGAATCATTTGTGATTTGTAACTTGATGAAAAACTACAATTTTAGTTTCAAACTACGTTTCTGAAGTTATTCAAATTTGAACCTGTCGTGTTATCTGCTCTCGTAGCATATTAGATCATATTATTATATCACCTTGAGAAAATTTAATTTGCCTGTTATTCATTTAATAATTCTATTTAATAATAAAAACGTAGATTTTAAATGTCCAACCCGAAAGATTTAAAGTAGTGATGCGTGCACATGATAGTGTGCATGTCTGCCGCTTGATTAATTTTTATACTTGGTAGATTTTAAATCTTGGTTTATACTGTCTATGTATACCACGTGACTTTAGCGGCAGGCTTGTAGAAAGATTCAGAATAGAAACAATAAGTTTTTAAAGGTTTAGGCTTCAATATTTCAATCCAAACAAACATGAGTATAAATTTTCTAGATGTCAACTTGGATTTCGAATGTATAGTCTACAAACAAATTCTTATTAAAGTAAAACATATCTTTATTTATCAATAGTTATTCGGTTGGCTTCGAAAAGTGTCACAACGTTTGAATCTAATATTATTTTTTAAGTGTTTTTTAATATGATGAGTTTTAGAAAATGTTCAAGAACTGTGTGGTATATGGTTAGAAAAGACGAAAAAAAGAAAAAGAAACGTACCAGGCATATCTGCATCGCTCTTTGGGAAAGAAGAAGGAAAGGATGGCCAGCGCATTTGTATATGCGAAGAGCATCTTGGGAAGGCAGAGCATGATGGGAGAAGCTATTATTTTTGTGGGGCACATTAGCCGCTATTGCGTTGCTGCACGGGACCAGGGAAACAAGTGAAGGGGAGCCATTGCGCCAGTGGTTCCCCCTTCTATGTGGAAATGGCGCACGATAAAACGTTGCCTCAGTTGCCGGTAGCAGTCAATGGGAAGAGAGCCATGACCCTTGTTGATTCAGGCTGCATCACGATATTGGTAACGAAGAATGTCGCTAGATCATGAAGCAGAGCCAGGAGTATTAAGACCGTGGATGGCAGGGAGGTGAAATGCCTGGGAGAGACAACAGCAGAAGTACTGTTGTAAGGTGTGTCTATTGAACTACGAGCCCTGGTGTTGGATCGTCTGGTTGATGATGTTGATGTGGTTTTAGGTGTAAGTGCAATCAACCAACTGGGGGGCGCTACGTTGAGATGGAGCCAAGTAACTTTTGGACACCTTGGCGCAGTAGGAATGGCAGGAATCGAAAGTGATAGAAATATCAGAATACAAAAACCAGAGGCTTGCTGTATCGAGGACGAGGATTTGCTGACAAGGTTTGATGGTGAGAGGTGGACGGTAGAATCGAAATGAATCTCCGGGCCTCAGGAACTACAAAACAAAGTAAGCTGCTACGAGAAAACACTGCGAGGAGAAATAAGAAAAGGATTCGAGGAAGAAGTGGAGAGGTGGATAGAGGAGGGAATTCTGAAACCATGGACAGGGGAAGAAAAAGGAGTGCTACCATTACTGGCGGTTGTTCAACCCACAAAGAATAAAGTTAGACTGGTACTGGATTTCAGAGAATTAAACAGGTACATAGCCTCCCACACTGGAAAGGGGATTGATGTATGTGAAGAGGTGATGAGGAAATGGAGGAGGATGGAGCAGGCCACTAAGATTGTCGACCTGAAGTTGGCTTATCTCCAGATCCATGTAGATGAAAAACTCTGGAAACATCAATTGGTCTGGTACAAGGGGAAGTTGTATTGCCTGACGAGGTTAGGCTTTGGGCTGAGCTCAGCCTCAAAAATTATGACTGCCGTGCTGAAGACGGTGCTGAGTAAAGACTGTACAGTGGACAAGGCCACTAGTTCGTACATTGACGACATTATCATGAAGGAAGCAGAGGTGACAGCAGAGAAAGTAAGAGGCCATGTTGCGAGGTATGGGTTGACTGGAAAACTGGCGGAGTCCCTGGATGGAGGAGCGGCGTTGGGGTTGAAACTATGCCGAGATGGCAAAGGAAGCCTTGTCTTTAGATGAGGGAATGCAATACCCGAAATCGGAACCGACCTGACAAAACGAGAACTCTTCTTGGTCTGCGGTAGACTGGTGGGACACTATCCAATCGCCGGCTGGCTCAGGATAGCATGCAGCTTTATTAAACGACAAACGGGCACTGCTGGCTGGGAGGGCTGTGTGACAAAGGAAGTTACGAACATGCTACAAGAAATCATCGTGAGAGTGACGAAAGAAGACCCAATAAAGAGGGAATGGTACGTCAGCGGCAGAGACGTGGGGGTGATTTGGTGTGATGCCAGCAGTCTGGCATTGGGCATTGTATTAGAGATGGGAGGCATAACTGTGGAAGATGCAGCGTGGTTAAGGAAGAAAAACGACTATTCCCATATCAACGTAGCTGAACTGGAGGCCGCTATGAAAGGAATCAATCTGGCCCTGAAGTGGGGATTGAAAACGATTGAAATCAAATCCGATTCGGCAACGGTAGTTTAATGGATCAGGTCAGCAGTGACTGGTGACAAGAGAGTTAGGACGAGAGGTGCTACAGAAATACTGATCATGTGCAGGCTTGGAGCACTTGCAGATTTGATAGTGGAATTCCAGTTGAAGGTATCTGTAGTGCTGATCCCATCAGAAAAGAACAAGGCGGATTCGATGACATGGGTAAAGAAGGCCTGGCTGCAAGAGAGAAAGGAGGTTTCTTCAGTATGCTGTGCAAGGGAGGAAGTTAAAAAGTTACATGTAATGCACCACTTTGGTCGAGAATGGTTATTATTCCTGGCAAGAGAGGTTTACCCAGAAACCACCGAGAAGGAGGTCAGGGACATAGTGGAGCACTGTCAGGAGTGCCAATCAATAGACCCCAGACCATCCAGACACGAAGCAGGAGAGTTATACATTGCAGAGGACTGGAAGCGATTGGCCATTGATGTGACCCATTATCGCCATAAGCTGTACCTGTCGATGGTCGACTGTGGACTGGGGAAGTTTGCCATATGGAGAGAGTTCAAGGCAGAAGCTGCATGGGCGATCAGAGGGATCATCGAAGAAATATTTTTGGAAAGAGGGCCGGTTGAGGAACTGTTAATGGACAATGGCCTCGCTTTCCGATCAGAAGCCTTTAAAGAGGTGTGTGATAAGTAGGGCAGCGTATCGGCCGAGTGTCAGTGGGATCGTGGAGAGGAATCATCGCACCATCAAGGCTGCTGCAGAAAAAAGCAACATTTCATCCATGGAGGCGGTGTTTTGTGTACAACATCTCACCGAAAACCAGACAAGATGAGACAACTGTGCCTCATAGAGCTATCTTTACATATAAGTGGCGGCATCCGTGCAACAAAACGGTAGGAATTGAGGGTGAAGAAGCTACCATTAAAGTGGGCGATGAGGTGTGGGTAAAGCCCCCAATGTAAAATGTACCACTCGCTGGGGGAGGGGGATCATAATGGGAATGCAGTCAAAGAACAACGTGATGGTGAATGGCGTTCCCCGGCATATTCTAGACCTGCGTCGTGTAACCCTGTCGGTGCGCAGTGATGGCAGTGAAGAGGAAGAAGTCGATATCCACCAAGAAGCTAACGATGCACCCCAATTCGAATAGCCCCACATTGTGGTTCTTTACAACTGGACGAGAATGTCTGTAGTGAACCTAAAAACGTCAACCCCGAAGAAGTTGTCCCCCAGAGACCTCAACATGAGAGGAGGAGGCCTGCTTGGATGAAGGATTATGAAGTGTCTTATTGATCTCAAAGATCAGGGGGGGGTATGTGGGGTATATGGTTAGAAAAGAAGAAAAAAAAAAAGAAAGAAACGTACCGGGCGTATATTGCATCGCTCTTTGGGAAAGAAGAAGGAAAGGATGGCCAGCGCATTTGTATACACGAAGGGCATCTTGGGAAGACAGAGCATGATGGGAGAAGTTTTTTTTTTTCTGTCTCTTCTTTTTTTTTCTAGATAGGAGGATATAAAAGTTGGGAAAATTCTCGGGGGGGGGGCAGAGAGAAAAGAGTCGTGAACATCTTCTCTTGAAAAGAATTTCGTATTGCTGACGTTTGGATTGTGCGGTGTGACATTGGTGGCGAGAGTCCAGGTGTGGTCGATTGGAAAAGAAGAGGGCAGAAACGTGCTGTTGTCGAGAGAGTGACTCACTCCTTCCCGCAACCCAGAACGGAATCCTGATTATAACCCTAGAAGAACTTCAAGAACCTTGATAAGAATATCACCTCGAGTGTCGATTGCAAGTCTGTGATTAGTTTAGCTCTTAGATCAACCGTTTTACTGTAAACAACTTTGCTTTATAGAAAAAGATGCAACTGTGCAAGATAATATAGTTTTAAATGTTTTTGAATAAATTTATTTATTTACATTTCTAGAGAATTCGGCAATTTCCTTAACAATAAACTGAATCCCTTTTTGTGCAAACTCAAACTCCAAATTAAAATATTTAATTTATTTATTTTGGGACTAACCAGAAAACGTGTAGGTTAGATGTTTATAGAAAAAAATATTAAACAAATGTCATTCCTATGAAACCGAAAAGTGTTCATAAGCCATTTAACTCTTCGAAGACATCTCTTTTTAGTTAGGTAAAGCACGGAAGAAGAAAACATAATAAAAACGTGCTGTTATGAGAGATACTATAAAGGTGACACATGCTGCTGCTTAAAGGTAAGAATAGAAGGATAATGCAAAGCTATAGTTCGAGGAAATATATTGAAATCAGGCATAGTTGATTATCATTTATGGAGACAAAAGAGGTCAGAAACTTCTATGGAATGAGATTGAAATAATATACAAAACAACACTTAAAGACTAAAACATTAAAAGAATCAGTGCATTTGTTTGGCTACAGTGATCTCTTAAGGGAGTCAAATATATAGATGAATATAATATAAAAACTAATAATTAAGAATTAGAAAAGGCAAGTAATCCCAAAGTTGTTGTTGTTGACGACGACGACGACGACGACGATGATGATGATGATGATGATGATGATGATGATCATGATCATGATGAAAACCAAACAGTTTGCTTTTGGAAGAGTAATTGTGCAATCACTATGAGTTCTCACACTATCATCATCAGTGATAACTCACTAATAATAACCGGTGGCATTCCCTCTTTTGATAATCGTTGCAAATGATTTTGTATTATCGTAACAGCCGCTTACCATTAATTTCTCGTTGGCAAAATCAGTTACTCTTCTCTCGAATACCTGTGAGATATGATTACGATTCTTACGGTCTTTAAATGATGACTAGGTCACTTTCCAAAGCATATTGAGTGACTAGTGACTAGAGTTTCAGAACAGTTTCAGATGGTTCGCTGTTACACACAAGTCCTGTGAGGTGACTTGTTTGTAGTAGACAGTTCCACAGAACAAAATCCCGGGAAAAGAACATGTGAAATTGCTCCAGAAAAGGTTTAATATTTATGAAGCAACTCTGGTTTCTGATTGGTTGGTAGCAGAACGTGAATTAATTTGATTCGTCAGTTCTTAGCAGCATCGTTTATAAATAGAATCGTCCGACTGTGTGGGATCATACCCCATTAATATGTCCAAAATATTGCAACAAAAATAGTTTCATCATTTGATGAAGATGAACTTTAACTAAAGTTTGGATTGCCATTGTGAGCCCTTTTTGTATTATAACAGCCAATTTATTACATGGCGCTATCTATGTGTCAGGCTCAAGACTTATTGAGTGCTATGTTAAGAAGTTTAGTTTGAAACCTGACTACAAAAAGATGAGATGTAGAGTAGAACATTTAAACAGGGTTAAAAATAAAAGGCATCGATGAGGATAACGGCCCGTGTAAATTATGTGAATAGCACTTTCTATGGCTTTAAAATCATTCGCTCGGTGTCAGTTGATTCCAATTGTTATTTTTACCCGAAATACGAACATATTTTCTAAAAGTAATTTGTAACCTAAAACGTTACACATCAATTGACTAAAAAAGAAGAAATAAAAAAGAAGTTGTTGTTCGATCATTGCATTTCAGATATAGAATTCCAAGACAACACCCTTGAAGTCAACTCTTTTCACTTACTGACACATTGTAAATTTAATTCCTTAAGAATTCTTCTTGAAAAAAGATCATCTTTCCTAGAATAAATTGCTTTGTCAGAGAAGTATGACATTACTGTTGAGAGACCACTTTTGTGTATCGTTTACTTGTTCACCTAATTCTAGTCAACGACCTGGATATGACCTCTTGTAAACACAACTCGCCCACTCCTTCTCCTCTATAAAATTTATTCTTGTATTTCGTTTCGATATTATGGAAATGAAATCACAACAGCGTGAGTGTTTCAATTTAGTCAACATAGTATGTATATATATACAGGATGAGCCAAAAGCGAATACACAGAAAAACATTTATTTAGACATCATGTATATGCACAACTACATGCAATAAGACAACTTTATTAATTATATTATGAAAATTAAATGTTATTTATCAAGTGCTCAACCAGTTTTCTTTCTTGATTTACACAGCTTTGAAGTCTGCCTCTTACGCATCGAATTTGGATTTACCCTATGTGTGTGTGTGTGTGTGTGTGTGTGTGTGTGTGTGTGTGTGTGTGTGTGTGTGTGTGTGAAAGTACAGAATTTATAAATACATTTGAAAATAAGAGGAAATCTCTCAAAAGCCATTTCGGCCATCATCTCATCAGGAGAAATCGATAGTGACGAAAAAAAGAGCAATGGGGGATCTTTTATAAGGGGACCAAAAAAGGACGAATAAACCTAGGCACCGCCAAAAATGGCCGCAAAATCAAGTTGTTGTTGTTTTTTAAAACGAAATTACATTTATTAAAATCCATTATTTCTGAGTAACTTTTTTTTTCCAGAAAGATAAAACCCTGAATTTTATCATATAGAAAACAGAATAATGTAAAACTTTTTCTACTATTTTTAATTCAATTTTAAATGTTAAATTTTCCCAAAAAGTTAACAATTGACATTTTTTGTCTTGCACAAAAAACGTACTTAAATATTTAAAAAAAAGGGTTTTTGAAATAATTAATTAATTTATTTATTGTCTAACTAAGATTTAGGATGATTTTCTAAGAGAATATGCAAAAATATTATAATATAAGTACCTGAATTTCAAATAATTCCACTTATTCATATAGGTAACCAAATATTTCGCGTTTACGTAGAGTTCAGATCGACTCTGTTTACGTTTTCTTTTGATGATGAGAAAACTATGGAAGACCAAACAGGCCAAAAAAAACTTATTTTTCAGTGACGAAAATTTCAATGTATTATTAAGCTGAGGCTGGCCAGTACCAGATGGGTGACCATTTGTATGCGTTTGGTTTTTAATGTGTATGTGTGTGGGGGGCAGGCTCCCCAAAATGGGGGGGGGGCAATTTAAAGCTGAATAAAAAAAAATTATTTCAGCGCGTTTGGTCCACCGTAGTCGAAAGGCGGCAAACGTTTTCAAACGGGATCGAAAAAAATGATGCTATTTTTAACACAAAGGGCACAATATTTATCGAATTTTTTTTTTTGGTATCGATTATTCAAAGCATGCCCTGTTTAATAATGGTCATGCATTATTCGGCTCGCTAAAAAAAAATTGTTAATTTATTTATCAAAAATTTTAAAATAGCTTTTTTCGTATAAATATTAAAAAAATTTTTTTTTTGTTTTGCTTAACTTAAATTAATTATTTTACTTAACATATTCACCGAATTTCACACTTCAAAACTCAAAAGCGGGATAATTAAACACAATCGAAGTTCTGATATTCAGACGTCAAAATAAGGTATGCAAACAATTTTTTTTTTTTTTTTTTTTTTGAATCTATAATTCTGTCCCTTACGACAACACAATATGTTGATTTCAGTTTCAGATGATTATTTTAAGCATATTTGTTCCCACTTCAAAACAAGGGGGGGTTTTGTAAGCAAAAAAAAATATATATATAAATATCGTTTATGAAAAATAAGTACACTGTTATAAAGTTCATTCTTCTCCTAATAATCGCTGAAAATTTCGTATTGATCGGATAATTACCTGATTTTTGGTAGATTTTTAAAAAGACGGTCCGTCAAAAAGTACTGACCTGCCCCCCCAGTTTTGGCGGTGCCTAAATAAACCCAATAATTTAATTTAATAAGGCGTGTAAAAAGCGATTAAAATAACACCGGGAGGAAAAAAGATGAAAAAATGTGGAGGTGGTGAAAGTTCCCCGAAGAGATTTAACGTTTTTAACAATTCCTTTTGCCGGCACAAAGAAGGTTTACGAATTACGATAAAGACAGCTTCTAACATTTTTAAATGATGGTTTGAATCCGCTCCATGAAGCTTTATGAAATTAAATTATTGGTTTTATTCGTCCTTTTTTTTTTTTTTTTTTTGCACCTTTAATTTCTAAAAGATCCCCTTTTTTTCGTCACTAATATTATTTCAATGCTATCAATTTCTCCTGATGAAATCATAGCCGAAACGTCTATTGAGAGATTTCCGCTTATTTTCAAATGTATATATATATATATATATATATATATATATATATATAATTTTTATATAAAACTAGCTGTACCCTGCCACGCGTTGCTGTGGCTCAAATTGGTGCAATGGAAAAAGTTCCAAAATGAGAAAAATCATGTTTCTTATAGGTTTAAATTTCCATTTTGCATGGGTCCACAGTTTTTGTTGTTCCATTTTCTTAGCTGATATAGAGATTTTCCGGTTTGGTGACTCTTGAATAAATAACATAAATTGTCCATGTGAAAAAACAGTCAGTGTGTAACTGTAAGGCCCACAATTGTAAAGATTGTTCCCTGTGCTTTGTTGATGGTTATTGCAAATGACAATAAAATTGGAAAGTGCAATTTCCTCAAGTGTAATGATGTATCCGGTGGAATCATAGGAATGCATGGAATGAAGATATATTCATCTGTGAAAGGTCCTGTTAAGATTGTTGTTTCTATGATATTGTTTGTTAATTTTTTTTTACTGCAAGCTATGTGCCATTGCAAAGCTTGGATTGGTTTATATTTCACAACATGATAATTAGTACACCAAATTTCAGTTGCAATACATGCGGTGGCATCCCTGGCAAATATAGCTGTTGGATAATTAACCACTTTATCTGCTTTCACAACAGTGTCGATGGATTTGTATTTGACTACCTCACTTGGAATTTTACATTGAATAATAGCGTTAAGTTCATGGGCATCTTAGTATTGACCTGCAAGAATAGCCCATTCACTCAGTCAAATGGAATTCTTATAATTTGAATATCTGCAAAAACCTTTTAAACTAACTATTCTTTTGATGAAATAAAATTACAGAAATTACAGAAGTTAAAAGTCAAAGAATTTTGCCCTTAACTCTGATCAGCTGGCACTTTTTCGTACCCAATTTCCCACAAGTGATGCAAAAGTTTTTGTGCGGATCGAACAGTCTTCAACTGGTCATGCATATTTTGAGTTAAGTTTAATGTCTTCACATGGCACAAAAAAGTAGAGTATTTGAGGCAAGCATTTATTTCATCTGCTGGTGTTGATTGAAGAATAACAGGTAACATTTGTCTGAAATCTCCTGCAAGCAATATTACTGCATTCCCAAATGGTCTGACATTGCCACGCAAATCTTGCAAGGATCGACCAAGAGCCTCAAGTGATTTTTTGCGTACCATTGTGCATTCATCCTAAACAATAAGTTTGCATTTTTGCAATATTTTTCCCTATATTGGATGTTTTGGAGATGTTGAACATGAGATTTTTGAAAAATTGAATGTTTTAAAGGAGAATAAATAATTCTTCTACTTAGCAGCAAGGTCGCAAATATTCCTCATGCAGCAAGGGCTAAGGCTATGTCATTTTTTTACCAAATGGCTGCCAACATCAATTTAATTAGAAAGGTTTTACCAGTTACTTCTGGTGCTGTTCAAGGTAGCAGTAATTTCCAATTAACTTCTATTCTCACAGTCAGTAAATTAGGTGACTAAAATAGGATTTATCCATGTTTTGACAATGCCTTATTCACTGTAATTAATTTAGGAGACTAAAATAGGATGAGGGATTAGAGATGGACAGATAGAGAGGAAGGTATATAGATAGAAAAGAGAAAGTGAGAGGAAAATAGAGAAAGAGAAGGAGATAGAGAGATAAAGGGATTGATAGATAAACAGAGAAAGGGGGAGAGTTAGAAACAGAGAGGGATGAGACAGAGGAAAGGAGAGAGAGAGGGAGTTAGAGAGAGAAAGGGGCTCAAAGAGAGATGGAGAGGGTGATATAGAGAGAAAGATAGATTGAGAGAGGGAAAGGGAGAGATGGATAGAGAGAGATATTAAGAGAGGAAGAGAGAGGGGGAGAGAAACAGAAGGTGAACTACACTTCACCGTTTTTTTCCTCGTTCAGTAGAGAAGAAATCTTTCGAGACTGAGGCAATTTTAATGTTTTGTTATTATCCAGAGTACCCCTTTCTTTTTTTGGGGGGGAGGGGGGCTAGATTTTCCTCACATTAGAAACCGACCGGATTATCTGTACTTTCACTTAACAAATTAATAAAAGAAAAACATATTGTAAAATTTGAATTTAACATGAAAATGCTATTTAAAAAAATAGCACGATAACATAAGTGCATAAGTGCCACTTTAGGTACTCCTTGGGCGTTGGATTCCATGGCGACCAGCATAATTATTTAATGGTCGCTCCCTTAGCCCCCCCCCCCCACTAGTCAAGGCTAATGCATGCGCACGTAACATTTTTTTATTTACTGACGTTGGCTTAGTAACTAAACGATTTATTGATAATTTCGTAACCCTTAAACGCATGCTGGAAGATTTAAATTGGTTCATTATTGTTGTAATGAAAAAAAAAAGTTTCATTCAACACAAAACCAAAAACACATATTAATGATAAATGATTTATTATTCTATTCATTGAAATTTACTAATTTTTAAATAAAAAAGTTTTAAAAAAAAGTTAATAAAAAAATGTAGTTGCTTATGTGCGCATAAAAAAATTGTTTTTTTTTTGTTTTTGTTTTTTTAGATTAGGTCCACCTTATAATAAACCCCCCCCCCCAACATCCTCATCTTAAGAACAGCTTCCGGAATAAACACCACTTTTGGAGGGGGGGGCTATTTGCAAAATTTAACTGATATTTGTTGTCAGCATACCCACCCGAAAATACCATTTAAAAAAAGGAGGGGTTCAGTGCCCGTGGCAGAGAAGTAGATTTATTTATCAATAAAAGTTGCAGAGAAGTAAATTTATTTATCAATAAAAGTCGTCATTTAAAAAAGAAAATTGTGGAGGTGGACCTAAATGTAAATATTTACCCAAAAAATTATCCCGAAGTTTATTACAAAAACGTTTTGTTTTCGCACTATTCAACAATTTGTTCATCCGCGCATGTAAATTAAAAAATATTTGTAAAAGTGAGAAGTTATCAGTAAATGATTTAGTTTTTTTTTTAATTTATTTATTTATTTATTTATTTTTTTACATTAGGTCCACCTCCACAAATGTTAAGAACGGCTTTCAGAATAAACACCCTCAACCTCTCCATGTTAACGACGGATTTCGGAATAAACACCATTGGGGGAGGGGGTATTTAAAAAAAAAGTCGATATAAGTTGTCATTTAAAAAGAAATTTAAAATCAAATGTTTGTAAAAGTGATAAATTATTAATAAATGTTTAGCAACATTTTTCGGTGCTAATGCAGAGAGTGATCCGCGCTATTTTTTAAATCGTGCTTTTTTTTATTCAATTGCACAGAATAGGTACAAAACACCCTCCCCTACCCATGTTAAGAATGGCTTTTTAAATAATAACATTATTATTTCAGCATGGATTACTCTCTGCATGAGTACCCATTTTTCTTTTAATATTCATAAAAAGTAAAACTTTTTTCAAAATAAATAAATGTTTGTAAATTGACAAATAATCGTTTAGTTACGGCAACGTCAGTAAATAAAATATGTTACGTGCGGGGTGGTGTGGGGGACTAAGGGAGCGACTATTATTTTTTTCTGCTGGTCGCTATGGAACTCAACGCCCAAGGAGTACCAAAATGTAATTTCTTTTTTGTCAAATAAATAAATTTCAAACAATTTTTGCAATAAATAATAGATAGCAACTTCGTTAATTTTACGACTTGCCCCAGCATATTATAAACACCCTAACTTCCCCATATTAAAACGGCTTTCGGAATGAACACCCCCAACCTCCCCATATTAAGAACGGCTTTCGAGGTTTATGGAAGGGCGTTTTTTTTTTAACACGGGGAGGTTAGGGTGTTTATAATACGTTGAGGCATGTCGTAAAAATGAAACAGTTTAGAAAAAGTTAAAACAAACTTTTTTATGTAAACAATGCCGTGAAAAGAAACTAAACAATTAAAACGTAATGTTTCATGATTGAAAAGCCTTAACATAAAATTGGTAAGTACATAAATGAATTTAAATTTTTAAAATATGGGATTATTATTATTTTTTTTTTTGTGCTAATGCAGAGAGTGATCCGCGCTATTTTTTTTAAATCGTATTTCCACGTTTAATTAAAGTTTTATGATATGTTTTTATTCAATTGTAAGGTTAAAGTACAGAATAGGTACAAAACACCCTCCCTTCCCCATGTTAAGAATGGCTTTTTAAATAATAACGTTATTATTTCAGCACGGATCACTCTCTGCATGAGTAAGTTGGGTTTTTTTTTTTTTACTTATCTTGTAGTAGTTGAAACGGAAGTTACCAGAAATAAAACCGGACAAGTCTCGCAGAAACGACTTCGAAAAATATTTATATTTTATTTAATATTTTAATAATTCGCGTGGTAAATTTATTTTAATGACATAAAAACATGCCTCGACTCTAAAGATGGGTTGTCTGAAAATTTCAAATAAATTGGTAACGTAGAAATATGGTTTTATTCACTTTTAACAAACCAAATTTACATTTTTATAGATATAGATTGAAACGATTATTCCTGTCTATAAAGGACATAATATCTTTGCAAACACAAACGCCACATATAAATTCAATATGATACCACAACTAGTGTAATGTTAAAAGGGAACGACCACCTTATAACAGAGTACGTCGCAAGGAACTAAAGACAAGTAATAACTCAAATCACTTGTTCGTGTTGTAACAACGACATTTATTCCCAAGTACTTTCACAAATAAACTGTGATCGTGCGCCTTCTCTCTGCCTCTCTCTCTCTTTCTCTCTCTCTCTCTCTCTCTCTCTCTCTCGCGTTATCCACGACTTTTACGTGATCGTTCTTTCTAACGCACTCTTTCTCCTTTTTATAGATCTTTTCTTTACCGGTGACCTCATTTCATATGCATTTGCATATGCACGTCCACACTCTCTTATACCAGCCAATATTTGATGTATTTTTGCGAGTATTACCAGTCGGTTTTATTTGTTATCACAAATTATTATACTAATTCATAAGAGAATCACTTTCATGTCTTCTTCAATAGTAGTAGCACGACAATTATTCTCTCATTATTTTCTTCTCTTCCTCTCCTCAACAAGATCGGGATCATTAATACAATTGCATATCTTTTCCCAACACCTCCTCCATGTTTGCTTCTTCTGCAAATACATTTTAAATTCATTTCTTAAAATAATGATCCTCCTCCACAAATTCCGAACAATTTCAGCGACTGTTCGCTTGCGTTTCTGGGATTATGCGAATATAGGTTTGCGGCAATGTAACTATATAGGTTTTCGGCATAGTAACTATGCAAAAATGCCGCAAACCTATATCTCCAAAACTAAACAAGATGGCGTGAGCCAACAAATCAAATTATGCTGGTGATTGTAGGTATAGAAATTTATGATATTTATTTAATTTAATTTATTTATCACATTACCTGCCAACACATGCTGTAGATATTATCATTTAATTTTATTCTTTATCATAAATTCCTATTATATTCTCGAGGAGAGTCATTTTCCCAAACAAGTTATATTTACAGGAAGTAGTATGAGAGTACCTTACTCATTATTTTCTGCTCTTACTCTCCTCGACGAGACCAGGAACTTCTAAAAATTTGCCACATTTTTTTACAACTCTGTCCGTGTTTACTTTATTCCGTACATTTTACATTAGTTCTTTCATCTAGCCTACTTACCTCTCTTCACAAGTCCCGGTCAATTTGATTGGCTGTTCACATACGTTTATCAGATTAATTAATTTAGTACGATTAAAAACTCGTATCGCAAAGTAAACACCATGACGTCATCCAACAAAACAACAAATAATCGGATAATTTAAAACTAACCACGTCACCACCACATAGACAGTAGGCCAGTGAACATGACAGCGTCACGTCACTTCCTGATCAACTTGTAGGTATTGAAAGTTTCCGGTATTCAATCACGTGGTCACGCTAACAGGCATAAAAAATGTGGCTGTGTTACCGATTGTCCATATATGTTCTAAATAGAAAGAACAATTCTCCATTTGTATAATAATTATTATAATTGCACATTGGCATAATTTTATTCTAACAAAATATAGTAAGTGAACTCGTTTTTGAACCTTTATTTCTATCGGAGAAAGTCGAATATTTCATTTTATTTATTTTTTACTGCAAAACAAACAATTTTTATATAATATTTTTCAGTCCGTTCTTTTAATAATGAATAAAACTTTTCACTGAGTAGAAATGTAAGAAGTCCCCAGACGTACCCCTCCACCGTACTGTATATCGATACTCTATGGCTGACTGGGATAGCTTCCGTACATTCATATCTGATTTACCTCTGCACTCCATGTTTAAAAAGGAAGTGTCCTCTATAGTATCAGATCTGACCGAATGGTTAATTGTAGGCATAGACCAATTCATACCATCTAAAAAATTCCAACAAAAACCTAACAGCCAGCCAGAATGTGCTGCTGCTATCGCGCACAGAAATCACTTTTTCCATAGCTAACAACGTAATAGATGCATTGAGACTAAAGCTGCTTTCAGGACTGCCAGCAACCACTGTAAAAGAGTAATAAAAAATGCAAGAGAGCTATATGCCCAGTCTGTTAAATCCAAGGTAGCTGATCAGCGGCTTGGTTCCAACCAGTTTTGGCAAATAACAAATAGGATCCTGAACAGAAGTGTGGATTCTATCCCAACCATTATCAATGGACCTGAGGTCATCTCGTCAGCGTCAGACAAGGCCAAACTATTTGCCAAGAACTTTGCAGCTAATTCTTCCCTATGCAACGAAGGCCATCAACTCCTCATATTTCCTCCTATAACACAGAACAAGCTAGGTAACATACAAATATCTGTGCATGAGGTCGCCAAGCTAATCAAGAACCTAGATTCCAGTAAAGCAACTGGCCCTGATGGCATCCCAATTATAGTGTTAAAAAAGCTTCAACCAGAACTTGCTCCCATACTTACGAAACTATTAAAGCGCTGCCTTAAGGAGAAGTGCTTTCCGACTCCCTGGAAGACCTCATCAGTTTGCCCTGTATTTAAGAATTCAGGTGATAAGTCATCTCCCTCTCAGTACAGACCAATAAGTCTCCTGTGTGTCATGAGTAAGTTGCTGGAATCCATATTAAATAGAGAAATAGTCAACCACCTCAGCAGGAATAACCTTCTTAGTGACACACAATATGGTTTCCGCTCTGCAAGATCTACCGCAGATGTGCTGACGGTTATATCCCACAGGATTAGTGAATCTCTTGACAAAGGCTTCATTTCTAGGGCATATCAAAGGCCTTCGACAAGGTATGGCATAAGGGTCTACTTCACAAGATTTCCAGCTACGGTATAACTGGAAATGTTTTCTCAATCATTAAATCATTTCTCTCCGATAGGCTCATAAGAGTAGTGGTAGATGGAGGCCTGCAATATAAATGCTAGTGTCCCTCAGGGGTCAATCCTAGGCCCAACTTTCTTCCTGATCTACATCAATGACCTCCCTAAACACATACTTAAATCATTCGTTGACATCTATGCTGATGACACGACCATCTACGGCAACACATTAAAGGCTGTAAATGACAAAGTTCTCTCTGATTCTCTCTCTCCTCTGATCTCGAGCGCATGGTTCAGTGGGGGAAGATGTGGCTGGTTACCTTTAATGCATCCAAAACCAAACTCCTATCCTTACATCATCAACGCTCTGATCCCCATCTGGCATCAATTGTGATGGATGGCTCTCGTCTGGGTGAGGTCCCGTGTTTTGACAAGCTTCTGGGTTTGATCTTTACTCCTGATCTGAAATGGAACACGTACATCAAGTCTGTTGCCAAGGTCGCTGGAAAGATGGTGGGATCCTTCTACCGCTCCAGAAGATATCTCACTACTGATGCAATTCTCTATCTATATAAAAGCCAAGTACGTCCAAGGATGGAATACTGTTGCCATATCTGGGCAGGAGCTGCTAAAAACAGCCTATCCTGCCTTGACAGAGTACAAAATAGACTTCGTGGCTTAGTGGGGGATGCCCTTTTCTCTACCCTGCAACATCTCTCCCACAGGAGAGACGTTGTGAGCCTATCCTTGTTTTATCGTTATTTCCATGGCAGGTGCTCGTCTGAACTCCAATCTCTGGTCCCCCCTCTCCAATCTTTCACGAAAAACACCCATCTAGCTGAATCCACTGTGAAAAATTTCCCCCACTCTATATCTGTGCCTAAATCAAGACGCGGATTCCATGAACAAAGCTTCTTTCTTAGAACTGCACGCCTGTGGAACTCTGTTCCGTCTGCCTGCTTCCCACCGGACTACAACTTGGATGTCTTCAAGTCCAACATTAACAAATTCCTAATGAACCGCCCCCTTAAGTAAACACTTCATCAAATCTCCACACTAACGTAATGTACTTGCAATAACCCTTATCCCTGAGTGGCTTCCGGGCCTTGATAAGTGGTGATCACTGTGTAAAAAAAAAAAAAAAAAAAAAAAAATTCCAAATATTTTAAAGTTAGCATTTTTCATCGCAGTTTTTTTTTTTATTTTTTTTTTATGATCGGTGAATTTTTAATATTTTAGCAGCGGTGTCATTTATTTTGGGAAATATATTTAAAACTTCAAGTTTTTGTTTTTTATAACATTTTAACTGTAAATAATTTACATGACGGGTTTGTTTTACTATACACATAGATTCGAAAAAGTTGTCAAAAATAAATACATAACAAATAAATGTTATCACAGGCAAGATAAATTACGTTTCTACAAAACTGGATAAATATTAGTGTTTTTATTTAATTTAAAGTGTTTATTTCGCTCGAAAAATATACAGTGTTTACCGATGTATTTGAAGAATGCAAATGGCGGCTTGCTTGCTGTTGCACATGGTATGTTTGGGAAAATGAGTTTAAACAAAAATATTATACAAAATACTGTAAGAAATTCGCTCAATATATGTTACCGTGACATAGGCGGACATATATTCGGCGGGTTTCTAACAGTATTTTGTATAATTTGTTTGTTTGAACTCATTCGCCCAAACTTACCAAGTTCAATAGCGAGCATGCTGACATTTTTCTTTTTAAAATATATCGGTAAACATTATATCATTTTCGAAGCGATTACACGTTTTAAAGTGAGTAAAACCACTAAAAACCTTTCAAGATAGGTAGAAGAGTAACTTATCTTGTCTTTGATAACATTTATTTGGTATATATTTGATTTGTGACCACTTTTTCGAATCTATGTGTATAGTAATGCAAAACCTTGACAACTTTTTCGAATCTATGAGTTGTAGAGGTGCTGCAAAATAGGAAAAATGAATTGTCTTGAGGAATAAACGAATTAGAATTTATTTTGTGAAGAAACAAATGAAAGAAAAGGGTACAGCACGTGTTTAGTTTAGCGTGTGTCTCTTGCTGTTAACTGGTGAGAAGGAAAGTCAATTGTTGTATAGAGAGAGAGAGAGTGAGAAAGTCAATCCAGTTTGGCGTGTGTCTCTCACTGTTAGCTGATGAGAAGGAAAGTCTATTGTTGTAGAGAGAGAGAGAGAGAAAGTCAATCCAGGCCATGAAGGTAGAAAGCGTGTAAGGTGTATGTACTGTCTGTTGACTCTTGCCCCTACACATAGTAGCAGGTGACGTGAAGCGCGCGGACGCATGTACCCTGAAAGGGGCCGGTTGGTCCGTCGACCTCTCAGGTCGGAAGCCGAATCTAAAAGAGAGAAACAGCTTATGTCTCTTGCTTTTATAGTTGTTTCCGGTGGTCTTTTGTGCATGTGTGGATTTCCTTTAAAGGGCAAGTGACGTTGCCCATGTGTGCATATGTGTGAGCGTGTGTGAGTACATGTGTGTATGTTAGCATGTGTGCGTATGTACGTGAATGTGAGTGTATGTACGCGAACGTGAATATATCTACGTGTGTGTACGTGCGCGCATATGTTTGTGTGCGCGTATGTGTATGACAAGAGACGTGAACGCATGTGTGTATGATCAGAGATGTGAACGCATGTTTTTGATGAGACTAGAAATAATCCCCTTCCCAGGAAAAAAAAATATGCAGTGTATATATATATATTTTTTAAGTAATGTTTTGGGCAATTGACTTTTCGTTCTGTTTTTTTTTTTGCTGTTGGTGTGGCTGTTTAAAAAAAAAACGTCAAAAACGGAGTGTGTTCGTAAAAAAAAAAGTATTTACTTACACGTAGAAAAGGTGTTTACTCTTTTTTTAGGCTGACATTTGTTTGTTTTTTTGTTGTGTGCTGACATGTGCAATGAGTTGTTTGGATAGTGAAGTGAATTGTTCGTTTGGAAGGAAAATTTTTGTTTGTATTGACGTGATGTGTCCAGTTGACGGTTTTTTCACAAGTGAGTCTGCGGTAGTGTGTACATTGTATGAGCGCTAGTTGCACATTCGTTCGTGTTGAACGGTGGTGTTCAGTTGCCGGCTGTCAACGAAACTTCCAGTTGTGAGTTTATCAGTGTGTGTGGTGCATCTCAACTCGTATTCTTGATTCAACTTCTTCCTATATGTTAATAGGGATGTCCTGTAATTGTTTCTTTGTTATTGCATCTGCTGTGCGGGAGAGAATGTGTATAGGCCTATGTGATTTTACTCCTCGCGTTTGTTGCAGGGTAATGTCAGGAAACTGTGAAAAATGTTTGTCGAGCTCAAATTTTTCTTTATATTCGGTATGAAGTCGACAGCTCCGTGTTTCTTTTTCTGCAGAGTCTGACGAGGGGTTTCGTCATTGTGATTTGTAGTAGTTATTCCTGTCGGTAGTAGTTCACTTGTTTTTCTTTGTTGAAAAGTTCGTTTTTTTTTGTTTTTTTTTATCAAGTAAAACGCGCGTCTCGCTCAAAACAATTAATTTTAAAAAAGTAGGGTCACAAAGCTTGTTTGTTTCAGGTCTCGTCGTGGTCGCCAGTTTGTTGCAAGACTTGTAGTATAGAAGGAAATGCGTGTTCATCTCACGTCGGGTCACCAATTTGCAGTAGACTGGTGGATATATATTATACATATCCCCCAGTCATACAAAATAGGAAAAATGAATTGTTTTGAGGAAGAAACGAACAACGCGTTTATTGAATTAAACGAACTAGAATTTATTTTGTGAAGAAACAAATGAAAGAAAAGGGTACGTGTTTAGTTTAGCGTGCGTCTCTTGCTGTAAGCTGGTGAGAAGGAAAGTCAATTGTTGTATAGAGAGAGAGAGAGTGAGAAAGTCAATCCAGTTTGGCATGTGTCTCTCGCTTTTAGCTGGTGAAAGGGAAAGTCTATTGTTGTAGACAGAGAGAGAAAGTCAATCCAGTTCATGGAGATAGAAAGCGTGTAAGGTGTACGTACTGTCTGTTGACTTTTGCCCCTACACATAGTAGCAGGTGACGTGAGGCGTGCGTGCCCCAAAAGGGGCCAGTTGGTCCGTCGACCTCTCAAGTCGGAAGCCGAATCTAAAAGAGAGAAACAGCTTATGTCTCTTGCTTTTATAGTTGTTTCCAGTAGTCTTTTGCGCATGTGTGGATTTCCTTTAAAGGGGGAAGTGACGTTGCCCATGTGTGCATACTTGTACGCGTATGTGTGCGTACATGTGTGTACGTTAGCGTGTGTGTGTATGCACGTAAATGTGAGTGCATGTACGTGAACGTGAATATATCTACGTCTGTGTACATGTGCGCGTATGTTTGTGTGCGCATATGTGTATGACAAGAAAAATGGCTTGAGATGTGAACGCGTGTTTTTGTGCGAGACTAGAAAGGGCTCGTACAGTGTACAGTAATACAAACCCAAAATTCAATTTAACTTGGAAATAATATTTAAAATACACGTGTGTACACTGCACAAGCACCCTTATTATTATCAAAATAATAATAATAGTAATAATAATAATAACTGGTGTAGATGACATCGACTGGCGCCACACCAACTATTTGTGATTGGGTCAGGGAGGATTGAAAAAAAACCGAGGTGGGAGAGTACTAACCAAATCTCCACGAAGTGTGCAGTTTAAATTTGGTACCTTGGGGAGGCATTTTGACACCCAAACCCCAGAAAACACCAATGGCCGATGCCAATGAGAAATCAGTGACAACGGATGTTGCGATAACATGCAATCATCTGCACAAGTGGTCAAGAGGTGGAAAACACTGGAAATCTGGGGGGGGGACTTGTTGACACTTGGTCTCCAGGGAACACCACAGGTTACTGCCAGTGAGCGATCACTGATGATGGCCTGTGAGATAACTAATACGCTACACATTTTGATGAAAAATATGGGGAAAAAATGGACATAGAAGAACAGAAAACCAAAACTTTAAATACAATTTTGGTATTTAAAGTAATAATGTGGGCAAAATCCAGCTTCCCAGTAAGGGGCACTCTGGATAGGAACAAAAATAATCTCAATCATGAAAGATTTCTCCTCCACCGACCGAGGGCATAAAAGGTAAAATGTAGCATCAAAACAGATACTACATTGGGATATTGTTCTGAAGGCCAAAAAATATTTGTGTTTAATGTTCCTTTAATTGTTTGTTCCCTCAATTCATAATTCAGTTTTATCAGTATTAAATTGTATATTGCTTTAAAATTGAAGTTCAGTTTCAGTATTAATCGAACTGTGTTCCTTTTTCTTTTTAAAAATGTTTTATTGCTCTTTTTCAAATGGCCACTGACAGTCTGATAAATCTTACCTAAATAGCCTGCGGACATTTTTCAGTTAACAGGCCTTGTTCTTACTCTCGGTGGCTGTGACCAGATCGACTTTCTTCAAAATAAACCTATATTTCATTTAGGATTTGTTTACAACTATAATTAAAAGGAAAATTCTGGTTCAAATTCTGTAGAAGCGGCCCTTTTCAGGATAAAATAAAATAGAGGGAGATGCTCCTACAGAACAAGAACCTAGCCAGATCTACTTTTTTTCAAACTGGCCATACGAGGGGGGGGGCTCCGTGATTTTACTCTTGAATACGTTTAACTAAACAAGAAATCTTGATTTTTTTTTTCAAATATAAAACCGGACTTGAAATGCACCAATTCCAAGGCAGATACATAATTTTTTCGCACGACATATTTTATTTGCACACTGTGCGATTTGCACCTATTCTGTATTTTCACCTAACAATTTAATAAAACGATATCGTAATACGTAAATTTATTTCTATTTAAATTAAAAAAAACAAGTGAACCATGCATGGCCCCCTGTGAGTGCACAGTGAATGAGGCATGAAAAAAATGACTAAGTTCAGCATTGCCCAAATTTAACCCCAAAAGTCCCTAGAGGACATCAAATCCTGGTGAAAATGAACAAACGGTGCAGTTTTAGGCCTTAACATATGCCCGATGCAAAAAAAAAGAAATGACTAAGTTTATCATTTGACCTCTCCATTTAGCCCCAAAAGTCCCGAAGGCCTTAACACATTTAAATTCGAGTTCAGCACCATACAAAACTGCTAAATAGACATACACAGAAAATTTTGGACAAATATGGTAAAATAGTCCCAAAAATGGAGTGTTTTTATTAGCCCTAAAATAGCATTCCCAGGGTGGCACCCGGAGTTTTCCCAGGAAAACCGTTCTGTTACTTTTTTACTCATATCATGTTTAATGTTTGTGCAAAATTTCAAAAAAAATCCAAGGCGTAGGTTACTGAGAAAAGTGAGGACAGACGAACGGACGACGGACAAGGGTGAATTTACAGGCCCGCTCTTCTTTTGTCGGGGGGACCAAAATATTTACAGTTTTATTTATTTTATCGGTATTACACGTATCAATGTGAGAAAAAGCTAACATAAACATTAAATTTAACACTTTTAATAAAATGATACCGTTTTTTTATATAGTCACAAAAACATTTTCAGTTTTATTTAATTAACAATTGTTTACTTTCATCTAACAATTTCACAAACATTGTTACGCTCATGAGTTAGTATCGGAATGAGGATGACAGAGAGCTAAGTGAAAGCACCAATTTTATTGAGCGACAATCTTACATTAAGTAAGTCTTCCTCTTTTTGTAGGAGAGTTATCTAAGAAGAGCAGAGGATTAGGGGGGGGGGAATTGTGCGGGTTTAGTTACATGAAACAAACATTTAGTTTAACAATTATAAAATAATTATATCGTAGCAGGTTCTGTGTTTTGTCCTAGTCCATTTAGCACTTATCGAGTAGATGTTTGGTTAGTAAGCACTTCCAAAAGTCACCACAGAATTAACCCCTCTATATGTAAAACGATGTAACTTTATAATAAATTAATATTATCAGTATAACTTTTGTACCATTTAAAAGAAGAAGGGCAAAATAAATTAGTAGTAATTAAAAAAAATTTTTTCATCGTACGAAAATAATGAAATTGTGAGACGAAAATCGTGTTTACAAAATTGGCGCTTTAAAACACCGTTCCCATGTAGTAAGTATTTCGAACGTGAAAACATACCTGTGTTTAATAAATCTAGCAAAAATCAACTAATGGCTAGATTTTCGTGAAATTTTCGATACTTATCCATTTTAGAATGAAATTACATATAAAATGCAGTTTACGTAAAATATACGAAAAGAAATATTTTTTAGTGCGTGTCCCCCCCCCATTTATTTTTTCGAAATTTGAACAAAATATATTTATATCTATCGAAATCTTTATTCATTATGAAACATAAGAGTTCAAATAAGTAAAAAATATCTATTTTTTTTTAAATTTAAATACATGTATTGAACAAAAATTTACCTTGAAGTTGCAATTAAAAAATGATATAAATTTAATATTATTATGTTTATTTTTTTTTTGTAAATAGCGTTTAATTTTTCGAATTAATATATACTAAATTGCCAAGAAAAAGAAGCTTCATAAATTAATTAATTTTTAAAAGATTAAAATGATTAAAATTCCATTATTTCAAAATGTTCCGTTACAACATAGATTTTTAAT